>NT_176565.1:724495-883963 GCF_000188095.3 Bombus impatiens | reverse complement strand
TAGTAAAACACCTCCCGGTCTCGTTGCCAGTGTAAGGTATGCTACGGTAAACTGGTCTAAGGTGAAGCGGGTGGGATAAATCCATCTTGTCACGAAGGAAATAAAGACAACGACCGACCGAGGCGAAGCGTGAAAGCTCTCGTTCACGGTGGACAAGATAAGCCCGTTCAGAGTTTAAACGGACGGTAAATAATTATCGCTGCGATGTTCTCGTGGTCGCAGCAAATGGCGAGTAACAGAGAAACGGAGAGTGTCTTACTTAGCACGCGATCCTCTAAACACAATCGGATCGATCTCTTTCGTTGGAGAAGTTAAAAAAGGTAGGAGAGTAATTTGTTTGGAAGATCGTGGTGTGATCGCGGAAGTAAAACGTTTCACGATGCTCTCGGAAGAATCTTTTCAGTTCCGGTCGTGCAAACGCTTCTTAAGGCGGATGTTTTTTCGAATCAATTCGCGGGCGGTCCACTCGTGTCCATCTGTTCGACTAACTTTACTTTCACCGGCACCACGTTCGTTCGTTGCATCGATCTCGTACGAATCTTCGCTACGAGCACCACGCCTTCGATGACCACGCGATTGGTGTAACCCGCGGTGATAAATAGAGAGAGACCATCTTTCGAGTAGATCTATTCGCTGCTGAAATGATAGCCAATTGCTACGATACGTCGAATACGTATTGCTTGAGAAAGTATCCCTTTCCAATGCGAGGGGATTCGAATGAAAGGAATCGTATATCGTATATCTAAAGTATATTTTAATATTCTATGATTAACTGATGAATATAATCTTCGTGCGAGATTCATCGAACAAATTGCACGAATCACGATAGCGATTTTAATCATTAAGAAGAAGAGTAAGAGCTGAGTTTTCCCTGTTTTCGCTCCAGGCACGTCATTGGCACCGATCTAAGAGTGAAGTGCAAGTATGTCGCTCGCAAAACCAGTTGGGAAACAGTGAAATGTGACTTTCCTATCGTCTAGCCGATGCACCGATTCTACGTTTGTCTCGACCGGCCCAAGGATTCTACGAGCATCTTCATCGATGTCATTTTCGAGGAGAATGCGTGTTTATTCGTCCGTGCGCACGTGCGATCGTTGAAAAGTGGGTCATGCTTGTACGAGATTGGTACCGAGAGAATACTGCACCGACGCATTTCTGCACTTTCTTCTATGTGGGTGTTGCTTTACACTGCAAATTCAACAAAGGATAGTAAGCGAAGAGAAAAGGGTACGAAAAGGAACGATACGCGAAAAAAAACATGTAAAAATGGATAATAAATAAGTATAAAAATTTGACAGAAGTTAGGTAGATAACAAGTGTTTTCAAAGAATTTTTCCTCCAATATTTCGTATAGAAATATAAAACTGTACTTCCCTTGGAAAGCTTAACGAGTAAACGAAGTTTTCAAGCTTCACCGCGTTTCCAGTTGCTTCGATACAGCTCTTGGGTTACTTTAATCCTTCGATGCACGTTCTCGTTCGAAAAGTACCGGATTAACTTAGACTTTAAACAAAATTACAAGACTCTCCGGCTAATTTAAACTGAAACTTTCAAATTATTTCGCTACGAAGCTTTTAATCAAGCCGAATGGAAGATATGCAATTGGTTCTTTGCTTAAGTATATTTGTAAGCTTAGCTTTCTTCGGACAAAATATCGTTATATTATACCGGTAATCTAAGAAGTCCCGTTACTGTCATAGAAATAAGGGCAGTGGCAAAAGAACAGTTTCCTTATACATCGTATTAAACCGGTCTGCAGACGAGTAGTGACCGGCTTGCAGTGTATACACCTCGTCGGGTACTTTCCCAAAAAGAACAAAAGTTTAGAAAGGAATTTGCTCATTTCGCCAGAGCTGGCCTTGGAGTAAAAGTGATCTTCTTTTTACGCTTTGACACTGTTTCTTGTCCTCATCTTTATAGTATATAACGACCCTTCTCTTCTACCTTTCTTGCTACCAATACTTTCACCGTGAAAGATGAACAAGTAAAAAATCTTTCCATCGTGAGTTTTAAGTATGGACAATCAATAAGAGAAATAACGTTAACGAAGACGACCACCAAAAGGACTGATCAAATCATTTTGTACTTAAACTTAAACTTAAAAGAAACGTTCGAGTATTTTAGTAAAATAGAGCAATATGTAACAAATGCTTGTTTCTTAATCGAAAACGTTAGCCATATTAACGAATATGTACATTAAGCGCAACATGTCAGACAAGTATTAAATTTGCGCTCCGCTTAGAGGAGTGTGAAACAATCAACTGGTTATAAAAAGAATCGTTTTATTGTAAACAGTACGTATAAAACTATAAAACAAACATCACAATATCGATGTTACGCAACATATACAACGGTACTCGAAGCAAACAACAGAAATATAAATACGCAGCGGCGTTTTAAATAAAATAATTATGCTAAAAGCGTAAGTATAAATTAGTAAAATATCCTACGACCCTTGGACGTTTCGTTCGTACATTCACGATCGATTTATCTAAGAATGGTCCACGATCGGTCGTCTATTAAAGAGTACGTATCTCGTGGGATCGTTTGACAATTCTATAATTTAATACTTTCCACTTGGACTGGAGTACGAAATCGTATCGTATTTGTTACTGCCGGAATTCAAACCATCGTAGCCTTTTGAACTGGTGTATGCAATGTATCTAGGACTGAGATTCGAATAGGAACCATGGGACTCTACAGGGGTGCCGTACGAAGTGGAAGGAGATGAATAACTGGAGCTAGGACTGGAATAGCTGACGCTAGGGCTGGAGTAGCTGACACTAGGGCTGGAGTAGCTAGAAGCTGATCCGGAGTAGCTGGAACCGGAACCGGAATAACTGGACGAGGGACTGGAATAGCTGGAACTTCCACCCGATGAATACGACACGTCGGAGGAAGATGGTATGTAATTAGAATGGGATGATCCAGATGCATAGGATCCAGAAGAAACAGGCAAAGAATAACTGGAACTGTCGGAAGATCCACTGGAAAGGCTTATGTGACCGCTAGATGATCCAGAAGAGATTGGTAGGGAGTAACTGGCAGATCCACCAGAACTGGAAGAGAGGCTAGATATTCCGTGAGATCCCGAGGACGTTGGGAGAGAGTAGCTGCTGGAACTTCCGTGAGAGGAAGACACAGGGAGGCTGTAACTGGAGGATCCTTTTCCAAGCGAACTCGAATCAATTACTAAACCTCCGCTCACCGAATGGTAGGACGAACTCGGGGCGATAGATTGGATTGATAGGCCATGTCCCGAAGAACTACCCAGCGAACTCAGCGACGCTGCCGGCAAACTGTACGAGGAGCCATGCCCGGATCCTAACATCGCTGGAAGGCTAATACCGCTCGAAGCACCACCGCCGTACGACGACAGCCCATGAATTCCCGTTGCGTAGGCTGGCGCCGAGTAACCGCTAGAACTGGAACTGCCTGAAGAGATACCGCCTCCGTGGATGCCGAAAGTAACTGGTCCATTCTTCGAGGATGAACTAAGTAAACTGATACTTCCTCCTCCTCCTCCTCCGATGGAATTTAGGCTCGACCCCGCGTACGAAGATTGTCCAAAGTGTCCTCCTAGACTAATTCCTTGAAGACCCGCGCCATGACTCAGTCCAGAACCCAGGCTGAGTCCTCCAGATCCCAAAGAATATCCCAAAGAACCATGTCCCAAAGAACCACCTCCTAAACTTTGGATACCTGCCGAATGTCCTAAATAAGATCCGCCGCTATATCCGGAACTTATAAGAGGAGAATTGTAGGATGATCCACCGGACGAATAGCCTCCGGAATATTCAACGATGCCACGCTTGCCCTTCGGCGGAGGTCTCAATGGTCGGTTATCTCCCTTCGTTTCTCGACAGGAAACGCTTATAATAGCCGTGGCTACGAGGACCAAAAGCACCTGTAAAATGTTCGATCAAATAATCTTTCATAAATTTTATATGGCAGTAACAGAATAGATATATAATTACCACCGAATGTTAATTTGAAATATATAGAAAATAATTGAGCTCAATTTTACCGTGATACACTTACTAATGATCTCATGTTGATCCTAAGCGAGATTATTCTGTATGTTACTTCTCGTGGTCAAGTGACAACCGAGTATGTAAGCGAAATTGTGGTTTCTGATGCCATTGCTACCCAGAAGAGAGCTTTTATATACAAATCCCCTCTTGCATGGTGAAAGAAAGGTCTAGGTGAAGGTGAGTCTCTCCATGCTGGTACTAGTACACCTCCACCTCCACAGAAACGTGTTTCAGAAGATTGTAGTCTAATCTATCATGAAATGGTAAAATTTGCAAATGAGAATGTCGTGGATGGTAAAAGTTCTCGAATTGATATTTATCGGTCATTGTTTCTAACGATCTTAACCAGACATTTCCTTTCGGTGAAGTCGATGTACTCCTATAAATAAAGAGAAAGAAAATGATTTCCTTCCTGAGATTACATTCATAGCGACAGACACGAAAGTAATTGGAACGTAAGCGTACAATTTTTCTTCAGATTTTCCAGTTAAAAGTGAAATAGAAGCTTTATCAAAACGCAATACGAATGTATCATGCTACACGGACGAATCTACGTTTTCCTGTATTCGTAAAACTTCGGTATGGATTCTTGTTGGCCGGTTTGAAATATTAGGTTTCCTATTAATTAATTTTTAGGTAATTTAAGAATTCTTCTTGGTAGATAATTGACGTCGAGAAGGTATAGCTATTACAAATTTCTGTGAAATTTGCCACGTTGTACGGTAAATGTTATTCGTATCCTTTTCCTTCCATACAAAATGCTCAATTTGTGGTATAATTCTGCAAAAAAAAAAAAAAAAGAAAAAAATACATATAATTCTGAAAAAATAAAAGCATGACATTCTCGATTTGCTACTACGGTGCATATTATAAAATACGACATGCCAAGATCTTTTGTAATATGTTGTTTTGCTGCAGAAGCTTCGTGAAGAAAACATTAATTTTCCGCCTTTTGTGGGCGCAATTACGATGTGTCACAATATGAAAGGAACAGCGAAGGTGTGGTTCATGTAGCAAACATGCTCCGCCTTCGGAAGCTACTGAAAGTAATTTCGATGTTGGAAAGTGAAATGCGCGGATAGTCGGCAAAAAATGACGTACGTTTAGGTGTTCTTGTGCTGTTATTTTCGCGCGGGATAATCATATCGTTGACAGAGAAGCTGATAGTGGTGTTGAAAAGAGGTAACTGCAAAAAGACGGTAGCGACTAATAAAATACGAAGCAGCGGCCAACGTCTTCCAACGTGTCCACAAACTATAACAGTTGAAAACGCCGATTGATTTCGTTTTACTTTCACTCGTGGGATGAAGGAAGCTGACCGTCTTTATTCGCTGCAGGCTTTTAGAATGAAACTCAATAACAATCAGAACTACGAATTCTTTGCCAATGGGATCGTTCGTTGAATCAATTTATGCTACTTCGGCGTAAATTACGATCAAAAAAATTGAAAACATCTTTAGCTTTTTATAGCGAAGGAACAGAGTATCCTAGGACGTATATTAATGACACAAAATTAAATATAATTAACTAAATGGACTATGAATAATCAGTAATTATAAGATATAATAAATATCGTTCGCATACCAAATTAGTAACTCAATTAAATATATGTAAATACAAACACTTTTGAGATATCTATTTTCTTCTAAATGGCTGTATTAAAACACAACATGTTTCGGTCTCAACGAAAATCGTGAAACATTTTCTTGACGTTTATATAGTCACATATATATACATCATTTGCATGGGAAATAAATTATAATTAGCAATCTCATGGTTACGTTTTCTGCCAATGTGTTGTACCGTGTATATAATAACACGTTGCATCGTGTATGTGGCCGTTTTAAATAACTCAAACATTCAGAAATTGTTAATGTCCACAAAAAATGTTGAGGTTCGATACGCTTTCCTACATTATAATCGATTCATTATCTCCTGATAATATATAGCGAATAAAATGAATAAAAAGCGAATACCGTTCCTTCCTATATTTTCTATATGTGCATAAACACATAAAAAAATGTAAATGACTTTAGGTAGTGGAAAAAATGTGAAGTTTACTGGATCTGTTAACGTTGGTAAATAATAACCGCGTCGCTAACTGTCCGTGTAAGAGATTAACTCTGTTTATTTTCTGCTCATCCAATTTCTAGATTTCTCAAGATATAAACAGTTTTTTGGAAAAGAAATCCCGACTGGGCAAGTTCGAAGTAAAACGGTAAAAGTGCACGAGGTGCACTAAAACAAGAAATAGAATGAGATTCAGGTCAGTCGCGGAAAGTGAGTTGACAACAAGTTTCCTATGTGAATTGTGAAGTAGTAGCATCTATCTAAGTCGTTCCTTTGTAACTGCTGCCCTTTCCTTTGTGTAAGCCCGCGGCTTGCGGAAAATGAAATGGCTATCCACTTCGAAAGCAATTGCACCTGTTCTGTATTTGTAGAAATCTAGTACGTTTAGCGGTATAATCATGTAAGTAACTCGGCCACACGATTCTTTGATAGACTTTGCGCCTGCATTGCGCCACAACATAACGTCACTCCCTTTCCGAAGTACGACTCGTTTATCGTGCACCATCGAGTTAAGAAACCAGTCTAACTCTAAACTGTAAAACAATCTGAGCGTAACTGTAAAACTATAAAATATAAATAAACAAAGAAGACATGCAAATATACTGCTGTTAAAAGTGTATAAGAGCGGCGGAAAAATATGAATGTTGACGAAGAGTCTGTTATACGTATATGCTTAGGATTATCCGAATAATCTGTTCAACGATAAACCGATCGTGATTAGAATTATCGAACCACTTTTGAGGTCACGATGAGCCATGACAGATCGGTCGGGCGGCCATTAAGCCTTCGGTGAGAGTTCCTTGGTGTAGGTTTACGGGCCGGAAATGGAGACAGTTGGTTTTCTAGGGTGTACTTACTTTCTTTAGCAGTGAAACGAGTACACCGCCTGTGAATTGAATTTTTTTTTGAGTAGAGACGTTCGATTTAGAGTCGATCTTATAAAGTTTCTGCTCTCTTTGTTTTTATATACAGTCAATAAAAATAGAATTTCTTCGAAGGTAGAAAAATATTTATTTGAGGTAATAAATAAAACTGGTATATACATCATTCGATCGAAAAATCGTACGCAATTAACAAAAAAAAAAAAAGGCAAACATATCGAAAATGTTAATTCGATGTGGCATGTTAATGGCATGTCGATGCTGCGAATAGAAATGTATGAAATCGCATTAACCTATATAAATATAAAGTAGTATAAAAGCACGAATAGTTGCCCGTTTATCCCACCTCGTGTGAAAAGTAAAACCTCGACTATTTTTATACATATAACATTGGAAATACCTTTTACCAATAATACCAAAGATTTATAAGTTGAAAAGAAAAAAAGCAAAAAATTAGTAATATTTAGAATACTTCTGACAACCGAAGAAAGTCCAACTTGCCAACTCTACATTCATACAACTAATTATTGAAAAGATAGAAAGATCGATGTCGTACAACATAGAATTAAAATTTGCGGATACACGAAGCGCAACTGCGTCCATCACATGTACGAAAACATCGTATTTCGTTATTCTTGAATCATGTTAGTGCGATCTCGATACGATGTCATGGCCCCTTACTTCTCCAACTTCTCGGGTTTTCTTTTCCGCGTGGGTAAACAGTCAGTCTCGATACGAAAAAGCAAGCTACGATTAACCCGCAAAGAACAAGATCAACGTCATTTCCATATCTGGGTCGGTTTCGTTTGAGCATAGGTCGGCGCGTAGCTCCACGGATAAGTTGGTAACGTCGGCTTAGGTACCTGATATGCGACGTTCTGGTAATAGTAGAATGGATAGACCGGTTTGATGGGCTTGTATAGAAGTGAATTGATTACCGCCGTTTGTAATCCGTAAGACGGATGTGTCGTTGACGGAGTTTGTACTGGATGCACGTGTGTCGACGTCGGAGGAAGCACCGGTTGCAAAGGACTTACTGGATGAAGAGGAGTTACGACTGGATGAAGCGGAGTTGCAACAGGATGTATAGGAAGTGGCGCGGTACTAACTGGCGGAGGTGAAGGAGCGTTAGGTTGATTCGTCGAAGAAGGTGACGGAGTTGTAGAAACCGTGGATGGTTTCGTTCCAGGTTTCTGACTAGGATCTGTGGGAATGGGTAGTCCAAAATGTGTAGGGAAAGATCCTGATGGTTGAACGGATGCGATGGCACCGGGTGCAAAGAAAGTAGGACCGTAAGTTGGTACGTTCGATGCGAAAGCCGCACCGGTGATTAAAGTAGGAACAAATCCACCGTAAACGGGAACTCCTGGACTGGATGGCGATAGGGGTGGCGCAGGTACGGAAGAACCGACTTGCGAGGTTCCATCGCCTTTAGCAGCCTGAGGAGGCTGCACGGTTGTGGTCGTTGTCGTTGTAGTGGTAGTTGGAGGCTGAATAGTTGTCGACAGTCCGTAGCTAAGCGGAAACCCCGGACTGATTGCTGTCCCTGGCAAAAAAGGTGATTGATTGAAAGCTGTATTTCCAGAGCCCAAGTTTACGGTATTCTGTTGTGTATTTAAACCGTGAATCTTCATTCGCTGTCCAAGGGAAGCCAGAAGATCTTGATTCTGAACGAAGCTCGGCTGATTTTGAGCGTACCTTCCTGCTGCATCTGCATTTTGGGCCTGAGTCTGAGTTACGAGCGCTCGCTGTAATTGAGCAATCAATCTGTCCTTTTCGAGAGATTGTATTTGCTCTAGAGTTTCTTGGGCGCTAAGAGTTCCAGACGCGTATGACGGCAGAGGTCCTGGGAAACTTTGCGGACTTTGCAAATTGCTCTCGAAATTTTGAAACTGACCATTCGGATTCTGAACTTGATTGTTGTGACCTAAGAATTGATCGGTGTGTGGTGCAAAGTCTTGTTCGTTCGGGGGCGCACCATAAAGTTGTTGTATCGCTTGAGCATTTTGCGTTAAGAACAGCGTCGCATCCGAGATCTGTCCTTGCGGTTGTACGATGCTCTGACTTTGGACGTTTAATGACTGACCTTGACCACCACCTTTAGAATTCTGTCCTGCTTGGAACGGGGAAAAAGCTTGCGGTGCGGAATAACCAGGTAACCTTTGATTTTGCGGCGGTAAGTAATTGGCCGAGTGAGTCGCGAAAGGTTCATCGTTTTGAGTGGATATTGGATTCGGTTCGACGAAATCGACCTGTCTAATTGGACTCGGTACTTCTTGTTCCAGCAAACCACTAGGACGACCATCAAAGTTGTTCGAATGTTGTTGACTGAAATGACCCTGGAATTGCAATTTATCTCGGTGCTGTTGACTGTGTGATGCAGGTCTTATTGGAGATGAATTCTGATAACCCGGTGGTCCGTATTTGGTAATAGGTCTATTTATTTGTGCAGGATGTCTATTAACGATACGTCCTCTGTGGCCAGATTGCCCGACTTGGAAACGGGCTCTCGAAGCTAATGCAAAACTGTCCGGTCTCCTATAGGAATATCCCGAATCTCTCTTTTTTTGAACTTCCGACTCTTTGGTTTCGGCATCGCTATCCCCCTCGCCAAGATCTACTAATTCCAATTTCGTAATTTCTGTTTTTTCTTCAGTATCTTCGGTTTCAGTTTTCGCTGTGACACATAATAAGCTCGTAACCAGTAGACACGTTATCTAAAATAATATAACAATTAGCGCATTAACTATATAAATCACGAAACTGTGTCACATCACTTACACATATAGGAACGTAATTGCTGAAAATTTGGTTTGTGTTTACAAATGCAGTATACTTACTAAAAGGAACTTCATGTTTGTAATTCAATTGCACTTATCACTACACTAATCGGATGTTCCTACGCTAGAATTGTAATTGCCGCAGGTTCCTTCGACATGTAATCAGAGTACTTTAAGTAAAACTAATTTCTTCAGAGATGGACAGGCTCGCACCGACTAAGACCACGGCCATACCTGCACATGTATAAATACAGTCGGGTCGCGACCATCCACGAATTACAATAGACTTTCTTGCTGGCTTTCATCGATCGCACTTAGGCAATGCTGTTACGGATTGGTGATGTTACACATATCGATGTAGAGTATTGTCTTCTCCTGACTATTCAAATATTTGATCGGCTTAACACACTTTTTTCCAAAGAAACGCGTCAAGTTAAACAACGAGAGCAAAGTAAGACTCATAAAAGGAGAATTGAATCGCATAAGAACAATTTTATGCAACTAACGACAAAATCAGTTTCGTGAAATCTATATTCGAGGTCGTTAACGAGAACTATACAAGTGAGAAAGACGCACGGGCTTCCGTCGTGTCTTAAGGGTTCTGATACACGATTCTGATACTATCTAGTACGAACAATTCAACTTTAGCCGTATCTTCGTTTCAGACTTTCTTGCATAAATCTTACGCTGTCTTTGCTATGCTGTCTCTAAATCTAAATGCTGTTTTTGCAAAAAGGAAACGCAACGTCGCTTCAACTTCCGTTCGCTCCCTCAAAAATATACTTATGGAGAATAACGCCTGTATGTATTATTCCCATCACGTCCTTATTCTCCGAAGCGTTCGAAGCCTTCATAGCCTTAGTGAAAGTACTTAAAACCGTCAAGTCCCAAAGAATACAGAATAAGTATATCGTGATATATTCGTATTGTGTAATTCCTGATTATACGTAAGTCACGCATGCTCGAATTCTTTGAAATGTTTCAAACGTCGCTTACAGTTACCCATTTTTATTTATCAAAAGTATCTCGATTAGATAACACGATCTGTGTACTATAGAGTATCATAGATTCACGAATTTTTGGTTTTCAAGATTCGCCCTTAAAATTCATCGCGTCTTTATCATCCCATCTTTATCAATTTGCATAGTATTTATCGACTACCGAAGGAATCGCGGTATGGCGCATTCTTTATACATGCACGCGTTTATTAGTAATAGGCGGAAACAGTGTGCCGACACCAACATCGGGCATAGCTTCGTTTCGCTATTCTAATGACTTCATAACTATCCCTGCATAACTATGACTGCATAACTATAACTGCATAACTATCCCAAATGACGCTCAAATTGCAACGCCAAACTGCATCCGATGATGTCATTTGTTGCTACTTGCTGTTCCCTGTGACAGGAAGTCTACTGTGTGACAATGCACCAACGTAACGACAATGTAACATGCATTTTTATATTAGAGATGAAGCCTTAGGTGCATATTTAATAAGATCGTATTATGAATCATATACTGCCATAGGATACATTGTGTCTATATTAAAAGTAGAATTTAAATCATCGACTCCTTATAGATTGGGTCGAATATTATTTTCCACGTACATTCGTTAATACAGTTCCAGTAACTGTAGTTAGAGGATTCGTCATTATACTAAATATATGGGGAAAATAATGCTGAACATGTATAAATTGAATTGTATTCTGTATTTAACATTGTAACATACAACAAAGTATCGCATTTAACATGAGTTTGCCGAAACACGTGTACATTGAAAATTACATCCAAAAATAGTAGTGAGCGCACTGAATGTTAACATCGGAACAAATTTTGTTTAGCTTTTATTCTGGGCTTACTTAAACTAATGTAGCGTAAACGATTCAGTTAAAAATCCTTGCAATTGCCATTATCGTTTCCTTAGTCTTAATTACGAACATCCCATGGTGCTAGCTTTAAGACATGTGATTTAACCCAGATAGTAAGAGTTGTAGTAGTAAGGGTACGAGCGGTAGGCATAGGGCAAGCTGTAACTAGCACTGTAGGTAATTGGTGCTGCAGCATAAGAAGTGTATGCAACTGGTGCAACTGGTGCAACTGGTGCAGTGTAGCTCAGCAATAGGCCTCTCTTGTCTCTTGGTGCCTCCGCAGCTTCTGCGTTTGACAGCTGTTCAATCTTTTCAGGTTCTGCTGGTTTCTCTGCAGCGAAGGCTACAGCGAACAGAGCCAAGAGAACGATAGCCTGAAAATAAATAGTAATAATTTAGTATTTATATCGATAGTTTTCCTTTGCGAATGTGCAATCTCAGTTTGCTGATCCGATTACAATTGATAAGTGAATGAAAATTGGAAGAGGATCTCACGTACGACTCTATGATATTTTATTTCATTATATCTTATCTTCTGTTTTAGTAATCAAAAGTTTTAGTAAATCAGCATTGTCCTTACGCCTATAAGAGCAATTGAATTATATGCGTTATCGAATGATTGCAAATTATACATTTTCCATAGAATATATTTAATTTTCCAGCTACTAGGATACCTATATCTTGCCAAACCACGGTGTGGTCATAAATTCAATTCACGACACATATCTTTTGCTGTTTTCGCAAAGCAGCAAACGTTGAATAAAGAGAAATTAAATTATACAATGCTTTTACTAAACATTTGTTATGTAGAAGCGTAATTATTTTACTTACAACGAAGCACTTCATTGTTGATAGGTTTGGTAGATCTTTGGATCAGCTCGTGTGTTGAACTGGGAGTGAATGATGCTCTTGCTTTTTGGTGGATACCTTTATATACCTGACGAGCGGATTGTCCTATGCGCGTCACTCACCGATTGATCAATGTACGAGGACACGCGTATCGTACGTGTATCATGCGTGTGTGCGTGAGCTGGTGGATGTTGCACGGGGTTGTTACACGTCCTATTGTTTACGGAGTCACATACGTAACCTGTGTAAGTACGTGTGCTGTCAACGTTGTCGGAGACGACGAGGTCTGCTAAGGAATCTCGTTCACGTATTCCCGAAGCAATCCCGTGTAAGTACAACCTCTGATGCACGGCACGCGGGTGAAGCAAGGGACCTTGGCAATCGGCCAAATACGAACGAAAGTGTTTTACGTTTACCTCATACGACGTAATAACTCTTCTTTACGTCGTGATATAATTGTAACAAGTTCTCTGAACTTTAACGATTATGATATGTGACTTTGAATAAAACTAGAAAAAGAATGAGAAAGTTTCTTTTCGATATTGAGAGTACCGGTCAACTATAACATAATAAGAAAGATGTCAATACATTTTATTTGTTAACGATTTTAGGAAAAATATTTTTAAACAAGTTGTTTCTGCAACATTTGGTTAATAAAAACAATAAATCATATGAAAGAAAAACGACATTATCTGATACATGGAATATTTATGGTGCACAACCATCGCCTTCATGTGTGGTAAAAAACATTTTGGTTACGATTTTGCACGATATTGAGATTATGGATTTTTATATGCTATTCCTGAAAAAAATGAACATTGTAAATGTTTTGTTAAAAAGTAGAGTTTAGACTAGATTATATAGTCTGACATTAGATCCAGAAATGAAGAAAGAAATGAAATACATAAATAATTAAAATAATATGTTTTGCGACAATACAATACGATCGATTGATTATAATAGATAGCGTAAAGATCGAATTCAAAATCAAACGCACCTCACGATCGAAGGGCATGCCCTTGACGATTTGAATTTAAATTTCGGGGGAAATCCCGGTCATTGCCTAACGTCCTCTACGACGCATGCGTACTGCCAGGCTTTGCTAAATCGGTGGGTGACCGTTTGCATACCGATTCCGCCGGTATTTTGAATTCATCTGCATTTTCTGCGAATAGTGATTCTTCCGACCATTTTTTTTTATCTGTTTCCACTCAAATCTGGTAGGAACAAAAAATCCCATTTCGAGAACCTAAATTGATAAAAAACTGCGTGTTCTCATAATATTGGATCCGGTTCTCTGGTCGACCTGATTGCATATGCACAAACATAATTATAAGAAATGTAAAATTATACGTGTTTACGTATAGAGTAACACTTTTTTCAAATAAACTATTATAATTTAATGATGTGATAGTTGACTGCGATTTGAAATTTCAAGGCCAAAAAAGTGAAAATAGTCCTCATCAATCTCTTATCAGATTTCTTTTAGAAAGGCAGATATTTGTGTTCTTTTTATTATTTTAAATATTACATTTGGAAAGACTATCTTTGTCTGAGTATGTATGTATAAAAATAATTCATTCGATAAATTTACTAATAATTATTTGTACATATGGATTTTTAATATTTGACGGGGATGCTTTATATTGTACTAAAAAATGTTGTAACTTACATTCGTTTTAAACGCTTACACGAATGAAGGAATTGGGAACGCGGCACGTTTTTGCTTAATTAATAGTCTCGGTGCAATTTATTCATCTTTGCGGCTTCGCTTTCAAATCCTTCTTGGGAACACGATATCGATACCTTGCTAATATTTTCTCATGAATTTTAATGTAACGAATTTAATTATAGCTAAGAACCTATTATAGGTATTTCATAGAAGAATAGATGTATGAAAAAGGGTGCAAATAAAAATAACAATTCAATTACATAGCTTTATTTATTACGTATTACACACATAAATGTACATATATTAATAACATAGATATAATTTATATTACATTTTCCATAGAAATATCCCTCTTGATAATCTGTAACATAAGAAGGTATTGTTTTAATATCCTCTTTTTATTTTGAAGATCAACAGATACATATTACACTTTCAGATAGAGCTAATGGAATTTCAATCATTAAAATCATATCAATTTTATTCATCATTAAAATGACATAGTTGAAAAGTTATTTTTTAAATTAAATATTTACCTATATCTCAAGATCTGTAGATTGGGGTTAGGTTTAAGGTATAAAGCGCTTCTTGTTTAAGGTATAAAGCGCTTTCTGTAAAAAGGAAACTTTCTTATTTTTTTTCAGAGGACAAATATTATATTTAAAAATATCTTTTGTTCTCAGAGGTAGTGACGAAATACGTATATACATATCATAAAAAATCAAAAACATCTATACAGATACATCATTGAAATGGGAAATTAATATTTATATTAAAAGCTACATAAGAAACACTCACTGGTTTAAGAAACGCAAATATCCTGATACTTCAAAAACATTTATGACCAATTACATTCAACTTTTATTAATTGCAGATCCAGTAATTAACATTCTGTAACAAAAAGAAAAAGAACGTTACAATAAAATCGGTATTTATTACATTGCACATTTAATATTGTCAAAAAGTTATCAGATAGGAGCGAAAGACATATAAGTAATTCTACATTCTAGATCAGTTGAACTATGAACTCATCATAAATTTTATTTATTCTGAATCAAAATATTTTTAATATTTCACATTCTATAGAAAAAAATATAATGTGGTCGTAATTTTAGAGGTGAAACTTCTATCTCTTTTCCTCAACTTCCCATTTTTTATTTAATTCACTAATGTGTGTTTACTTCATCGCACCATTAATTTTACGATCATATTATATTTCATCCAGGTAAAAGAAGAATACTACTTACAGGTGCCATATTGCGTAATCACTTTCATTGCGTCATACAACCACTCTGAAACAAAACAAATATATGCTGATTTAAAAACTTTCAAGCAATAAGATATTTTATATATTTAGTCTAAAATTATCAGATAGGGGCAAAAGACATTTACGTTCTCAGAGGTAGTGACGAAATACGTATATACATATCATAAAAAATCAAAAACATCTATACAGATACATCATTGAAATGGGAAATTAATATTTATATTAAAAGCTACATAAGAAACACTCACTGGTTTAAGAAACGCAAATATCCTGATACTTCAAAAACATTTATGACCAATTACATTCAACTTTTATTAATTGCAGATCCAGTAATTAACATTCTGTAACAAAAAGAAAAAGAACGTTACAATAAAATCGGTATTTATTACATTGCACATTTAATATTGTCAAAAAGTTATCAGATAGGAGCGAAAGACATATAAGTAATTCTACATTCTAGATCAGTTGAACTATGAACTCATCATAAATTTTATTTATTCTGAATCAAAATATTTTTAATATTTCACATTCTATAGAAAAAAATATAATGTGGTCGTAATTTTAGAGGTGAAACTTCTATCTCTTTTCCTCAACTTCCCATTTTTTATTTAATTCACTAATGTGTGTTTACTTCATCGCACCATTAATTTTACGATCATATTATATTTCATCCAGGTAAAAGAAGAATACTACTTACAGGTGCCATATTGCGTAATCACTTTCATTGCGTCATACAACCACTCTGAAACAAAACAAATATATGCTGATTTAAAAACTTTCAAGCAATAAGATATTTTATATATTTAGTCTAAAATTATCAGATAGGGGCAAAAGACATTTACGTAACTCTTCATTCTAAATCGGTTGAACTATAAACTCATCATAAATTTTTATCCCAAACCAAAATATTCTGAACATTTTACATTCTATAAAAAAGATATAATGTTGTCGTAATTTTAGAAGGTATACAGATTAATGTATAACAAATTCAATGTAATTCTATATCTTCTAAACGTCCATATATCTTTTCCTGAATTTACGATTTTATTTAATTCACTCAAAATATGTTTACGTCATTGCGTAATTAATTTTACAACCATATGACATTTCACGCAGACGAAAGAAATTACTACTTACATATGCGATATTGTGTAGTTACATCCATTCAGCCATATAACTGCTCTGAAACACAAAGGAGACATATATTGATATGAAAATCCTTAAGCAAGTAAATATTTTATTTATTTCCTATGAAGTTATCAGATAGGGGCGAAAGATATTTAAGTAACTCTTCATTCTAAATCAGTTGAACTATGAACTCATCATTTGTACATTAAAGATAGTCCTTTTTAATAACCAATGAAGACATACCATCATTATTGAAACTTCCCAAATTTTCCTTGAACAAAAATTCTTGGTACATCTATTTTTTCTTTCAAATTTATAGTACGTCTTTGTACGTAACTGCATGATAAAACTTTAAAGCCAGTTGATTCAAATAAGTTTAATACTTCTTCCTCTGAAAAATAATACGTCCTGAAATGAGATATTGGCATTAACTTTGTTGTCGAACATGATATATTTTGAACGTAACATTAATTCGTGATATGTTGAAAAATGTAAATAAATTTTACCTAGTTCCATCTTGTCGCATATATAGATTCTCACTGATTTTGTGACCAGGTTTAAATCTTAATTGAGCCATATCGTACAGACCATAGTCTCTAAAAAGCACAATCCCTCCAATGTCAAGAACGTTATACAAGTTTTTCACAACCCTAAAATATTATAATTTTGAATAAATCGGCAACGATTGCCGTAAAGTAAAAAATTACGCATAGAGTATAGCTCACGTTCTAAAATTTGTTGGATTAATAGCCGATAATACAAATATTAACGTTACTATATTCACAGAGTAATCCACCTCACAGAAACAATTTTCTGTCGTAATATCAGTTTGGAAAATCTTTATATTTTTTGGATTATATAATATATGTTTCTGCAAAGAATAAGAGTGTAAGGCTCTTAACCGTATAGACACATTAATTAAAGAATTAATAAATATATACCTTTGCTAACTCCACGGCTCTAGGAGAAAGATCACAGGCAAATATTTTAAACTTCAATCCATCTTCGATCAATGGATATATGAAATTTCCAACACCGCATCCGACTTCTAGAAGGATCTTTTGATCGTTTTCCGTACCCAAGCCTAGCAATTCATGGAACTCTCTGGTAGTCCAGTGTCTATCTTTAAAGAATCTAGTATCGTTTCGTTTATAAAACAAGTCCCAATGCTTTTTAGCATCTTTTTCCAGTTGATTAGCGCGAAATTCAGAAACTAATCGCGAATTTTGCGCCTGCATTTTCTCGATTTCCTCTTGAGTGAGTTTCTTCGCCACGTGGCCTACATATTCACTATTCTTTACAGACTCAGCCATTTTCCCAAACTTTGCCGTAATAAAATTTTTGTGAATTGAAAAGCAATGTAAATTTCTTAAAAACCTTTCTGAATTTACAAGTGTACCTTGCCGTAATTAGATGAATCATCTACGCGAGTATAAAGAAACGGTTATTGAAGCCAAAGAACCACTCCATAAAACAACCTCCCACCTTCGAGTTCCAAAAGGAAATGAACGAAAAACGTGCCGGTGCTGAACATGCGTAACATGGATATCTCCCCACCACGTCACGCGCTAGAATAATCTGCCTAGACTAGTGACATCAGGGTGGCCATCTTATATACTAGGGAAATTTATACACTAAAATCTCTAAGCACTGTCATTCTTCTGCAAAAAATGGGATATTAGTACAATACGACTATAATGTATACGATAATTACAGAATTAAGAAAAACTTATCGTTATTGTGCTAAACAGTTTTTGTACCATTTCCTGAATATATTATTATATTACCCTATTATTAATATTTTCCTGATATTACGTATTCATCAAAATTTTAATATTTCGCAATGTTTTATTCGAATAATATTAATGCAACATTGATCTCGTTGTTTTAATTTCTTCAGTTTAATTTAACTTTATAAGAGAATGAACATCATTAGTATGAATTCCACGCATGAACTTATTCGATAAATTAATATTCGGTCGCCGTACGAAACGAATATTTTCTGACTGCGTACAGCATTGTCACACGATGACACAGTGCTGAAAGGGGTTAATCGTGACTGAAATTTATACGATGGTTGTACTATTTCGTTTAAGATTTATAATTACTCTATAAAATTCATTGTAGATAAGAAGTATGAAATGTTTATGTACGACAAAGATAATCATCATCAGATACGTATTTGTATAAATTTCATTGCAGTGGATGTCATCGAAAGTGCATGCGATAAAATAAGATATTTTATTAACAATAATGCCATTTACTGCACCAACCCTTCGAATAGTAATTGTTATCTTCGTGAAATTAATAATAACCTCTCTAATACTCTGTTAATTCCATAATTTAGATCTTCCATTATTATATTTCTGTTGTTGCTTCATCATTTATCGTATTACGATTTGCAAATACCTCATAATTTGCAAAAAGAACGAGGTCAAAGGAAAATTAATCGATCAAGTAGTATGTAGGTCATTGCGGACCAGAATTTTGTAGAGGGCTTGACGGAAGATATGACGATAGATTAACTGAATGAAATGAAAAACACGTTCCGCAACTCGTAGTCGTTAGTGCTTCTTCGAATAATGCATTTGGTGGCTTCTATAAATTTAGAGATAATTGATATCTTTTTTTAAGAAGACGTCTCAGAGATGTTTAAAGCTGTTAACACGTCAAGGAATGTTGCAAGAAATGTACGAGTAGAATAATTAAAAGAAAAAAGAATAATTAAAGAAAAAAGTATTATTTCGCTATAAAAGAGATCAAGATATTAAGCGAATCTTTTTTGTCGATGCTGCATATTACGCCTACCTAGTGAGCTTCTCTGATCCACGTAATTTCAAATCCTACCGACGCGACATTCTCATTAAGCCTCCAGTAAGCCATCATTTTTTCCCCACAAAATTGATTACGTGACCATGTCTTCAGAAATTCTGTCGCCACATTCTATTTTATTTTGTGCGGGGAAAACGAATAAAAGACGATCCACTATATCTGCGTGGCAATAAAAAAGAAAAGTCGTAAACCTGCTTTACTTTAAGCAAATTAAAATTAATTTTTTCCTAAATCACTAAAATCCCTTGCCGTAAATTTAGGTATTCCGTATTTCAGCATAACCGGAACAAGTGTTTTTACGTAATATAAAGAAATTTCTCCGCGTTCGTCACTTTCCTTCACAGTGAAACACGGACTTGACATCAAATAAGTAATAATTCAGTCATTTTCAAACTAATTTGAAAAACTCGTGATTTATTTGAAGAAAATTCGAGGTACGTTAAATAGCCCGTTCTTTAGAAATTAACATTGACGGAGGTGTAGGCAATTGAAAGTCGAAGAGCATTGAGGAGCGATAGACACGGACACATAATTGTAGGCGCGGCGAAGATGCTTCGACCGTGCCTTTTCCATTTGTCGAGACAGCCAACGTCGAAGCATCTTATACCGTTCGTCCTCGTGGGCATTCCAAGCGGGAATTCTCGAAAGCCAGTTGTGCCGTAGAAACACGCGTCGGGGCTTGCCGCTCGCCGGTACTTTCGAGTGCTCGTAAATCCGCTGTTTTCTCACTTTGTGTTGTTTTCGAGTGTGCCGAATTTTCTTGACAAGAGGCCATCGAATACCAAAGTGACGTGACTAAGTACTTGACCTCGACGTCCACAACTCTTCTGTCAAATTCAAGTAAGTGTTGCTTTTGACACAATATCTTTATTATTATTTTTTTATTGAGAATATTGCCACTTAATAAGAAGAAATATTCATGCTAAATTACAATAATCAACTGGATTTATCTTTCCGTTTACTCCTTTATGGTATCTGTCCAGTGACATATTCAGATTTCAAGGAAATATATCCATGTATATGATCGTATTTGTTTCGCATATTTAAGAGCTTTAACGAGCAAACCTATCGTCGAACACAGTTATTAAAATTAGTCTTAAATGTATCAAACGTGGTGAGAACGGCACGTCAATAAAGATTTTACGATTAATATTATACTCGTCGCATCTACAATTGCAATGAAGCGATAAATTGATTAAGGGTGAAGCAGAGCGTGAATCGAGAAACCGAGTGGCGCGTAACATGTAAAAAATTATATAGTAAAACATGGACATTAAACGATCATTGTAAGCCGTTCTTTGTGCGTTCGGGCAAAAATATTGTAAGCGATATATGTACATATTATTAACTTATCTTGTTTTTCGAAAGTCGAGCGAGACCATCTGTTGGGTGTCACTCTTTTGAAATCTTTTATTTTTACTTATTTTTTAGTAACATAGTTTCTTTTTTTATATAAAAAATTATAAAAACTTCCCAACTCTTGGAAATGTTGCAACTATTTACATTGTTGATCGACCAAACATCTTAGCAACCATCTCGTTCCGTTGACATGGTTCGCCAGCGACGATAATCGCAAGTTTCGAAGCGGAAGCAACGATCTTCGCTTAACAGCTAATCGAAACAAAGAGTTGTTCGTGCAACGCTGCAACGATACTTTCGTTCGTAGAAGCTTACAGAATTCTCATTGAATTCGCACGAAGGTGTAGAATCCGATAAATGTTGGCGCAGAAATATGCAAGCTTAAACAGATTCGTGTTTGTTTTAACGATTACGATAAGAAAATTTCAGTCGTTGGAAATTTATGCATACAAAAAGGGGAACTACAGTGCCACGCAATTTTTCTCGTTCCTCGATGGCCAAATCGTATTCAGCTTTCCAATGAACTGCAGGAAAAGTGCTTGGCCTAAACTTTCTAAGCGGGTATCGTGGCATGTGGTCGCTAATATATGAATGAGATGTCTGTATGTACACGTCCACGAGGTGCGAGCTCATAAATGCGAGCTCATAAAATAAAGTTCCAAGGATTCGCGATATCGTTATATAATTGCCACGGCCGACGTCACGTATCGTTTTAGTTAGACTACTTGCGTAACCAATAACTTAATCCATTTAGGCTTTTTCATTACTTTTGCACGGGCAATTTAACGTCGGGAAACTTTTTCTTCAATTGATCTTCAGCTATAAGCATTCCATAGTTACGTAACATATACGGAAAAGCACAGTGCCACGTAAATACTGCGATGATTATCATGCAAATAGCAATCGAATGATATTTGCGGACCGCAAGCATTTAACTTTTCCACGCGGTCACTCGCGGTCAACATGGAGTACCGTTGCACGTTTATCTGTACTGTTGGATGTATCTACGCAACTGTTAGTTGCCGCTGCTTACACGGCGATGTACGGTTTCAGCGCTGCGAATGCCAGTCCTTCGCTAATATTTCTTACGATCATAAAGAAAAGAGCCGCCTGGTTGCCCAGGAAACTCCGTTAAATCGCGCGCTAAGCTTCGTGCTTTCCTCGAACGATTCGAACACAGACTAGGTTAATTCTCTAGCGGGATTCAACCGCCTACATAAAAATAGCGGGAACCACGATGCATATGTACATATTAATTTGAATATTTCATGCTTGGAGGACGAGAGAATATTCCGATTCCGCAATCGCCAAGTTTTAATAACCGCGTATAACTTTCGACATATTCGAGTGTTTTCATTGGAATTATTTTAGTAAGATTTCTATCGGTCAGGCAATGGAACGTTGCAATGTTCCATCGCGCGGGCGCAGAGAGCCCAGGATTGTTGGGCAAGATTCTAGATCAGAAGGAGCACACGGAGGAGAGGCCAAGCCTCTAATCGATATTTCTACATTCCCATCGAAATTAGTACGAGCGAATAAACTCCTGCAATTCGATAATGCGACCACGAAATGTGATTCGTCCATACATACCGTAGATACGAAGGTCCAGGCCCATTCTGGCCGTCTCGATACTTGTGTATTGCCGCTTCTAAACGCGTGTCTAGAACACCCATATACGTGTATTTCGTGTAACTGCCAACATTCCAGCTGGTACATACCTCACGCAGCATTAGCGATTAATAGACATGACATAGCAGCTTATTGGCATGACATCATGATCGTAGTTGCTGTTTGATAAAGAAGGTAGCAAAGTAGGTGTCCTTTTTTAAGCTTCAGCTCACAACTGATGTTATCTTTTTTATATCCATCTCGGTTTCGATGCAGAACGAAAGGTGTAAATAATTTTGTTTCAGTGTAACAGCGATAAAGCAATGAAACAGTTTTTCTCGATAACGAAAGTATTTTATGGATCTACCGAACGAGATAATTTGCAAATAAATGTCAGTTCGACTTGCCTTTTACTTCGTTTCGCTCGAATGAAATTGTGGGAGCGTATAATTATTAACGATACCGCTAATTTATAATATTAAGTCGAAAGAAGAAGAATAATTTATTTTACGAACCTTGAATTTTATCTACCTTTCTAGATAAAATGTATACGATGTCTGTGCATCCCTGCAAATTCCTATCATTTATGCAGCACGTGAGTTTAAATATTGACACTTGCTTTCTCTCTTAAATCGAAAATATCCTCTATACTATTTTCACGCGTATAATGTTTTCTTTTAGTTACAAATTTCGAATGCCACGCATACTCTCCTGCTTATCTCCTGCTCTGTATAAAATGATGAATAAAATAGCGCGAACGATTATTTTAGCGCCTTAATAAGGTTTGAACTCTGCGATAACTGATTGATAAATTAATTAAGAAAAAATAGAAAGGAAATAAAAACTGAACGTTTCACCGAGAGTTAGGTTGTAAAAAAAACAGATGCGGTATTTGAGAGATCTTGGATAAGCTTCCATAATTTCGTAGCACCTGTCTTTCAGGCAGGTTTCTTTCTGTACCTGCATTCCAGAGAAAGTTAACCGCCATGATTTGGCACGCAATCGAGGCGCACAAACAAACTTGTTCGTGCGTATATGTATTTCCATTGCCTTCTCATCTGGAGAGCTCTGTATTCACGAAGATTCTTTAAAAAATTGCAGGTGTTTATAAACTAAAGACAGTTTCTCTTTTCAATTTCAGATTAAGATATTTCATGCATCCATACGTTATTCGTAAAAGCGGAATACGCGCAATTTTATAGCAAATGTATCAATTTTAAATATATTTGGACTTTTCATTACTACCACAGCGACGCGCGATCACATGTAACAAAAATAATGCATCAGTTGCAATCAATGGTACCAATGGAAGCGTTCGAAAGTATTAACTCTGGTCACATGGTATTTCCGTTAGCTTTTAGATGACAAAAATATAATTTATCACGTGTAATCGCCACGCACTTTCCTCAAATAATTTGCATCAGCCAGTGAACTCTCATATTCCGTTTGAAATCGAAGCTTATCATTGAAAACCAAATACCTCTCTGAATACTCCGAGCATCAGCCGAGTGTAATTTTCAACGATACGCTTTCTAGGTATATTGTTCGATACAAGAGGTGAGCATTTGCGGCTACTCGCTCGCGGGAACTCGAGATTTTTACGAGCCCTAGAGGAGAGACGATTCCGATACGTGACCATTTTCATGAATGGATAACTGACACGAAAGTCGACCGACAGTTCAAATCGGTTTTATTCCAAATAAATTATGCTCGCAAATTACTTCAAGAAATTACATGTGATGTTCAGTTGAAAATCGCAATTATATACGTCCATACTTGCAATCGTACTTTATAGCGTTTAGTTTTTCAAATGGCCTTTGATCATTGCTCAAACTGTCACGATTCTTAAAATTAATATCTTGAAATATCTTTTTTGCAAAAATCGATGAATATTTCATAATTGATCAGAATGATCAGTGATTTTCATAATTGTGAAATTTGAAAGTGACTTGCGTTCGACTTTACGAATCAAAACAAAGTTTGTTGCAACGATGACGATCGATGGTCAGCTGTGAAGAAAAATAGAAGCGGCTTTAAACCACGCCTCGCTGAACTCAGATACACTTTAGAAAGGCGAGTCATTGCATTGAGCAAAAACCTTTCCATCGCCCTTCACTTTTCGCGGGAAAAACAGAATTTGCGATGTGTTTCGCCGTGATACCCTCGCGTAGACGCGTTCCCGACGTTATTGAATCATTACAATTTATTGCATTATATTTCAAATACGAGTTCTTCCTTTCTATGATTTCGTTCGTGAAAACTTCCTTGATTTTACGGTTAGAAATCTCTCCAACTAACAGGTACCTTTTCATGAATAATTTGAGGAAAAATTATTTATAAACGACTTACTGCAATTATTTCGTCGCAAATAAGTGAAATCTCCGTTTTCTATTTTCTATTAACAGTATAATGGAAACAAAAGGTATCTTTAATTGAATTCCATCCAACGTGTATATACCTGTTAGTTAAAAAGGCTTTTAGTATTGGGAAACTTCACAACATTTTGCACCATATTGAAAAAAATATTGCCGTGAAATCTTCTTGATAAAATTTTTTAGAGTATCGTTATATCGTCAAATTGTTATCAAAGAATTCAATTACGGAGTGAAACATGAAAAAAGACTTTCTAAAAGAAAAAGAAATTCAAGTTCTTCGTTGTTCTGAAAATATGGAAGTTAACAAGAAAAATTATGTTCTTTGCATAGCAATGCATCGGAGAATTGATTTTTAATCTATTTACTTTCACGTTGTTGTTATAAAATGGCATTACTCTCGACTACACCTTAATGCAGTCGAGAAATATATTTTATCTCGGGAGATAGTTAAACTACATAATGTCTCACCGGTATGAAATACTACTGCGAGATGTCAGTAATCGATGAACACACCGAGGCCATCAGCAATTCTTTATGGAATGAAATAACACGATCGGTTGACAATACGCGTGAAAATCCTTGATTTGTTGTATCGTCGCTGTCCGACCATTTCGCAGCAATTTCGTTGTCGCGGGTCTAGGTTAAATATACTATGCCTTATGGCATCATTATTGATTGATCGGCTGTCAACGGCATTCGTGCACAGAATTACGCTTCGCGGTGGATTTATACGGGTTGCGTGCCGCTATCGAAAACGTTGATACAAATAATATCGATGTGTACGGAGTAAATTCATCGTAGAAAGATATTGTACAATGAGATTGAAATTTTAGCATCATGAAATCGAAGGGAGCAAATTTATAAAATTCCATAAACATTATGGATCGTAAGAGACGCGGATGTCATCCACGTTCTCATTAAGTTCGATGACTCGAAGTCCATAGGTTTGTTAATTAATGTTGCGGATGTGAGAAGAAACTGATGTAATTTTCCCTAGCATATTTATCCTTGAACTACGTTCTCAGACGTAGTTAATACACAGTATGTTTCGAATGATGCGAAGTGGTGAAATCGAGGTTGTAAATATATTAGTATGTGAAACTGCAATATGAAATTTAGCGCTAAGTTGTACCATAACAGCTATGAGAAACTATTTCGACGCATTGCGGAAGTGGAATGATCCGTATGATCTGGCTTGAATTGTACCGTAATAGAGATGTAACTTCTGCTTTGCAGATTGAATATTACTTGGCAGGATGGATGCTGAGACTGGGGCCATTTTGGCCCTACAAATATTAGCTCTCTGTTCGATAGCCGCTGCTCTGTTGGCCTACCTAATGCGGCAATCGAGGAACGCCACCGATGAGTACGAGACTCGTAACAAACTCCATGTACTCGTGACCAGCTGCGATACATCCGTAGGCCTGCAGATCGCCCTTGCACTTTACGAAGCTGGTTACAAGGTAATACCCGTTGTGTCTCTATACTTTGCGCGATCATTTTTCTTTCTAAAGAAATTAACGACGATATTACATAGAAATATCCTTTTTGTAAGCTCGATCAATTATCGCATAGGTATTTGCTGGTCTATTGGATCCTTCTGGAAATTCACCATCAATGAAAATCGTTAGGGCGATAGAACAACAGAAAGAAAGGGAGGAGGATCCGACGAACACAGTTCAAGGGAACACACAAGATCCGGAAGTACGTGCTCGCGGTCGAATCGTACCATTGGAATTGGACTCAACGAGGGAGGACAGTTTACGCGCTTGTTTGGATGCAGTTAGGGCGAAACTTCCGGCTGGCGAAGATGGCAAGCGATTGTTGATTTAATGCGAAGATCGGGCACGCTCCGTTCTTTATTCGATCCCAGTCATTTTTTCATAGATCTCGATTCATAGATTTCAGAGATTCGTTACAATCTCATTTACAAAGTACTGAACTTACCCTCGTCGATAGTTTTGAGTCATATTTCGAAAGAAAAGTTGAAGACCCTTTAACGAATATCTCTAGCCGATGTTGAACGAACAGATGGGATACTTAATTAACCAAAAATCGTGTTATCTTGAAGGAAAGTTAATTAAATTTCGCACGGTGTTCGAGTTTTGTTTCAGAAACTTTTCGCACTACCGTTCATCAATGGCCAGCTGTGTGCTCCAGGCTATTCATTTCGACTTTAAGTCGCTACCGTGTTATTTAATTATACGAATCTAAAGGCGCGTGCGAAATTTTATACAGAATATTTAAGTTATGCTAAAATTTCAAATTGAAATTGTAACCTGAGATGTAAATGATAACATCGACGTAAGATCGAAAATTGCTTTCGCAATGATTTCGGTCAGTTATCCATCTCGATATAACACTCACCGAGTTCCATCGTATAGTTGGGACACGAAGACAACGGATCACATATAGCAGAGATGTGTGGAATAAAGCTTTCAAATTTACTAACCGCAAAGATTTGGTAGCTATCAAATTTTTCGATTTCCTAGAAAGTGCTTGGTTAAAAAGAACAAATCCAAGCTACGGCTACTGGCAACCGCCTGTCGAAAGAAATGAATCTATTTCAATTCATATTTCTTGCTTTCCATATCTTCGCAAACATCGGTTTATAACGCAATTATATTAGACTTGATACTTCGATATGTATCGTTCCTCCTGTTTTTCAGTATCCTTTCTCTAGCAAATTCTTGAAGCAGATTGTAGTTCTCATTGCTAAGGTCCCATTAGCGTTCAACATCTGTATTAGACCTGGTAAAAATTTCGCAAGGACGCACTTCCATCTTTGCTGTGTCTGTCGCGTTGTCCAAACTCTCTACTTTACACTGATGTTCCAACTTTGTTCGACTATAGGTCTCTGGGCAATCGTGTACACTGGCGGTTTGGCCCTATCAGGTGCCATAGAGAGACAACCGAGTTCCGCGTGGGAATCGATGTTACGACATAACTTAGTGGCGCCACTTAGGACCGCGAGAATGTTCATTCCTCTTTTGCGCGCAAAAAGAGGTCTGTTTCAATTTTAAAGTTGGAAACATACACGTAAGATCTTCTATCCCATGGTAAGTTATAAAAAACGTTTTTCTTTCGAAGGACGCATCATTCTCTTGGGCGATTCCACGACAAGCTACGGTACCAAAATTGGAACAGGACTGGTAGCGTACAGCGCGTCCAGAAAAGCTGTAGAAGGAGCCGCAGAAGCATTAAAAAGCGAACTACAATCCTCCGGGGTTGACGTCGTTCTCCTTAGACCGCCACCCGTGAATCCTCTTATTCTTTACAATTCACCTGTTCTCAAGACGTAAGATTCCAAATGTTATATCATAGTAACTTGTAATTCTCCAATACAACGATACAACGTGCACTTTGACATCGAAGTTTTCAATTTCGACAGTCGATATCTTTAAAGTTAAAGTGAGAAATGCTTTTATTTTCAGCTCCGACGTAGAGTCTGGAATAATATCTTCCGAGGGAACATGGACCGCACCTGTATCTACACATGCCATTCAAAACTCATTAATCCCTGCACTAACGTCACCTTGCCCACGTATTTCTTACGACATGGTTGTCAAGACGAGGCTCTTCTGTAGATAAACCAATTTTCAATTAGTGAATGTTAACGTATACGCAAACTTTAATTAGTATTACGTCAAATTAAGTATCAGTCACTAATATCTTGTAAGACTAATATTTGTTATCCTAACATCGGTAAATTTTACACTACATTCACCTTAACCTTTTAATTTTAAATCATCTTGTTAGGTGTATCGATGCGCGAGAGGCTTACGTTTTCAAGAATATGTACAGTTTTGTAATTAATACAATGTTAACAAAAACCTGTAATTAATTTCAAAGTCTCCTTTGTTGTCTCCTTCCGATTATAATCTCAAACATTGACATTACAGATGCAGAAAGTTTTCCCAGTCAATAAACTGAAATCAAATAACTTCTGTTCAAATATATGTACATGGCACGTTGGTATTGTAAATTATTTAGTTCCTATTACATAGTTGGTAATCACCAGAAACTATGTATGTATATTAGTTTCGGTAACGATAGTACCCATCGCGAGTTTCACGGGTAATTCGCAAGCGTCTGAATTAATAACGAATTTGCTTGTAACTGATGTGCAACTTTGAATTCGTGTAAGCGATAAATATCATATCCGCAACACGGAAATTTAAATGAACAATTTGCATTGTCAAGCCACAGATTAATACTGTTGAATTTCTAAAGTTCATTGAGTAAAGGCGTACGCGCAGTTCCCTTGAGTTACGCAATTTTGACGACTAAAAGAAACATTACTCAATTTCTTTGTCGCTAGTTCCGAAAACCTGTTTCGTAAATCATCGAGTTATTGCCGAATCATGTGAGAATTAGCTAAAACACGAGAAAAACTATATTTGAAAAATGTGCCTCACGGAGATATGCACTGTGCAGAAAATATTATAAAGTTGAGTATTATTGTCGCATGAAACCCTATCCTAATTAATCATCAGACCGTGCATAATCTTTTTCCGATACCGGAAACAAAAAGGGTACGTGAAAGGTTGACGAATTAGAAAACTGTAGCTTCATCTGCGTTCCTAAAATACATTTACATAATGGCATGGGATTTTCAATAAACGTAACGTTAATGCAACTTCGATGATAAATTCGTTAATAATTCATAAGGCAATTCGTCAAAAATATTTCATTGACCAACATACATTAGCAACATACAACGGTGATAATCATTAAATCAAAGAGATATATTCCTAGAGAGAGGGGAGAAAGGAGGAGAGGGTATTTGACTTTACATCGAATCGATAGATTACAATTCAGTCAGGAATGAATGTATCATGCGAGCGAATGCTGCGCGGAAATGCAATAAATTCAACAATAAACTGTATTGCCACGCTGGGATGCGGCTATTCAGGCGACATATTGACACTCGTTCGCTCTATCGTCGAAAACACGCAATTTATTACTCATTAATCTTGACAGTCTAATTTACGTTATTGATCGAATATATGATAGGACGATTTCTTCAATGAAATTGAGCAGAGTCAACGTGGGAATAATTGTAGCTCTATAATTCTAGAATTATCGCAGATTTTCGTGTTGATTAAATCTACTAAAGTATCGATAATGCATTTGCATATACTTGAATTTGGATAATAACGAGCGCAACTTCGAATTAAAGTCCAAGTTTATGAACGACATGCGTGAATATCATCGGTTGGATCGTGTGATTCAAGTTTCAAGTGAAAAATTTGCGTTTCGTTAGCAGATCGTTTCAATCGATTTTTTGTATATCCGGACCATGAAATCGCCTCTGCAAAGGTATTTTGAAACAGGAAACCTGAATTTCTTGGTTCGCCAAGTGTTTCGAAATGCATTTTTGTCAAGCTTTTACATCACAATATAATTTCGATGTCAATCCGTGGCTGGCTATGACGAAAACTAGAACTGTAACGGCAACTTTTAAAAAACATTCGGTCCAGCGAGCAATACTAGCTTTGCCTCTCACTCTATTGAAATCACTGACAAGCTATGACAAATAAATTAATGCTTTAATGAGTTCTTTCTTTCGTGAGCTGAACGCTCTTATAAAATAGGATTTTTGCGATCCAATAATCAGTCTATTCGTGATCCTCCAAAGGAGCAAATATGGCGTTGATACAGGTGAATACAGAGGATACAAGTGTTGGAAAGTAGCGGTGAACGCATTACGTCTTACTTGAGATTATTGGTGAAAGTTGGCGTTGCGATTATTGACACGTTTACTTGATACAAATTCGTTGAGAAACAATTAAGCAAGGATTACAACGCAGGCAACTTGAACAGTTCGTCGAACGAAGGAATGCTGGCAGACGGTTCTAATGCGATCGATCGTTCCAATTTCAAGTTTCACCGATGTTATTGATTAAAGAGTGGGGCGACGTTCCGTAAAACGAATCACGGGATCCGTGACAAAGTATTACAAAGTCGTAATCGTAAAGTAAAAACGCAGCATGTTCTAGAAGTCTTTATGCGATCGGGAAAATCGCCTTTACGAGTCTGTTCCGCTTATCATTCATATTTCTGAGAAAGGATAACGGGTTCTCCTTTTGCAATTTTCTACCCAGAATGCGCGACCCTCTATGATTAAAATGAATTTCTGTCGTGTTCTTCCAGCGTTCGATTTTCACGATTAATTTTCGAGATATTTTTGCCACGACTTTCCATCCAACCGCATGCTCTACGTCAGCGGGTAGATTAAAAATTGACAATTCTTTTCTTGTCTTATTCGCTTTCAGAACTTAGTTGTTTTTGCTCTGATCTCGATCACCTTTGCTAGTGCTCAACTAAAAATGTTTCACGAAGGTATGATATCGGTCAAATATTGTACTAATGTTGAAATTTAAAAATAAGGTTACTACATTTAATTTTAGACGACGAAGACACTGGTGGCGTAGATAGAGCCGGACACAGTGGAGGTGGAGGTCATGGTCATGCGTATTCCTTTCATCACTTTTCTGGACCCGTGGTGGGCCATCACGAAGAGATCAGTTGGAAAGACAAACACGGCCATCATCATCACGATTACAAGGCCCATCCTAAGTATAAGTTCGCTTATGGTGTGGATGATAAACACACCAAGGACTACCATGGACAGAAGGAACATCGCGACGGTACGTATACTGCCAAGCTCAAAACATTGATCGAGCGCCGACAAGAAAGTGTACCGAGACTTGATTTCGTGCTCTTAATTAGAACCTTGAATTAATTGGACAGTGGAACTTCCTCTTAATTAGAACTAGTTGCGAGTTTGTTTGTCGACCAGTCCCGAGTTCTAAGACTTTTTTCCAATTTACAACGAAAAGAATAATAATTTGACACTGACATAAGGATATTTTGTGTCTTTGAATCGTTAATACGAATATTCGAGTGAACGCGTGCCTTTCAGAGAATGATTGATAAAAATATTTTAAATCGCAGGGAAAGAGGTCGAAGGAGAGTACCATATTCACGAACCTGGTGGCAACATGAGGAGCGTAAAATATCATTCTCACCCCCATGGAGGTTTCTTCGCGGAAGTTCATAATTATGGAGGAAATGATCATTCTGGTGGTACTTATGGTGGACATAAGCATAGATAAATTACACGATATCTTTTATTTATCTGAATATCGTTGTTATTGAATTCACATTGTTACTGTTATCGTTACACGCACAATGTATTTATTATTATTATATAAACTACAATTTTGTTCTTATTGTTGTCACGTTAAAGAATATTAAGCAGAAAATACATTAAAAAGCAAATCAAACGTTAAGTTGACTTAACTAAATATCCGAGAACTCATAAAAAATTAACATTCAATACGGCTGTAATCATGTTACGAAGATTTATATGGGAATATGTATATACGATTCGTATATTTCAATAATTTTTATCAACGTTGCGTGGAAACTACAATTTCTTGTCAGTTCGAAGTTTCACGAATGCAAATCATAACAATGCACCTAATTCTTCCTTTTTTCATAGATAAAGCAATTAAAATAAAATATGCATTGCTTTCAAATATTTCTTCTTTAAATTAAAGCTCTGAGTAAATTTTTCATAAAGCAAACAGAGGAAGTAACTTCTGTAATTAAATTAACCAAATTTACCCAAGTTATCTCAAACTTTCTTTCATCCAGACGTCGTTCAAAAAGGAAGATTCAAATTCTAGCAATGATAAAATTTCATGAAACTTATTCAGGAATACAAACGCATTATTCCGCTTCCAAAAATACGAGGACGTACAATCCTCTCGCTTCTGCAGCGATGTGTAGGATGTGTAACACCTTCTAGTTCTGGTCCTCTATATCGCATCGCCGACTATATTTTCGCGTCGCCGACTCTTGCGATGATCAAATGCCACTTGAAGCTCGTTAAAGTAATTAGCTGACAGAGTTTGTCACCGTTTCCATGCTTTACGTATCGCTTGGAAAATTATTTTGTCTACTGAAAAGAACATAACATATTTTTCATTTCTTATTTATAGTAAAACTAGCGAGTAAATCTTTCTTTTTAATATAATTTTCGATGTATTGATAGAGGTTGAATCATTTTATAAAGATTATGTGTATCCACTCCATATCGTAGGAGATTTCGCATTTTGCATTGCAGCTAATAATACAATATAAATATTTTATTAAACGACTGGCCCATGAAAACTATCTGAATCAGAAATTCATCGCAACCAACCTACTCCCTATGTACTCACGCACAAATGACGCATATTCATTCCGTATACGAATGCGCGCTGCAACGCGCAGCGCAGATCGATACAGTCCTTACTAAAGTAAACGGATGGATTACGAGTAGACTACGTGAAATAAGCTTTCCTCGCAAAAGAAATATGTCGACAAAGTGGACGGAGTTAGCTTGTTCCACTTATATAATCTCACGCCTCTTGCTATCCTCTTACGCTTCCATCTTCTGCAGAATGGATACATTTATTTATCTAATCCTGCGAAAATCGTGAATCCAACAATTCTGTTACAAAAATGCATTTGAATGACTTTAATGTTGCACAAAAACTTTATTAAAATATATACAATCTACGTTATGGAGCAAAGTATTCGTATTTCCCTGCGAGACAGTGAGAGATGTACATTCATTGAAATATTGAAACATCTTTCTATACATATGATCTCCCGGGTGAAAAGATGTGTTTCTTGTTTAATATATCTTCTCTCGAGCCACTTCGTTTCAATTTTTTAATTCCGAGTCGTTAACGACAATTGATTATTAAATATGTAAGTTTAATGTATTTTCACACACGCAACTCTGTTTTATCTTCTAATGTAAGATTATGTTAAAATATTTTGTTAGTTCAATTATTAATTTAATTACTTACGTTATTTTATTCACTAATGTCTATGATTTGTATTTAATATATGGTAGAATTTCCTTTCCCCAAACCTATCGTGAGACAAATAGTTTATATAAAAAGATCATACTGATTCTTCTTATTACCTAAGATTTTTCATTCATATAACAGTAATTCGTATTCAAATACAAAAATTGAATTACCAGAAGTTCATTTAATCAAGTTTTAACTAAAACTTTGTTTAAATAAACGGCATGCCATGTTATAAATTGTAACAATTTCTGAATAGTCGGTACTACAGAACGTGTGTTTTCGAACAGGATGTATAATAGAAGAACTATTTTTTATATATATAATAGAAATTATTGGGGGAGGGGGGGACGGTAAGATCATTTAGATGTGAAGAGGCATTACGGCATTACGAACTACCAAATTAAATTCATTAAGTTAATAAAACTTAAAATTGACACTTAAAATTACAATACATTTATTTGACTTAAATTAAACTTTAAAAAATAAAATTACAGATATTTTTCTAAATCAATTGTATTATTTAATAGGCGAGAAGGATAAAAGAATGGAGTTTTTTATTTTTTGTTTCAAGTTAGACAATGTATCCCTGTACGAAATGCGCGCGCAATGTTCTCATATTTGGTAGAGATAACTGCGCCAATGAAACGGCAAGATACGCAATTATATATCGCAATGTTCAATCGCAATCGATATAAATTTCTCGCGATCGATATGTCATATTGGTGGGCAACAGAACTGTAGAAGTGTAGAACTCTTGGACTAGAAGCACAGCAAGAAGATTCGAGAACGGTTCATTTAGAAGTTGTCAGGTAAATATATAGTTTTTAGATTTAGAATAATGAGTAATATTTAGAAGAGTTATTACATACATATATCCACCCAATCCGATTACTGAAGGTGGTTAAGAGTGAATATATACATATATATACTCATTGTATTTCTACATACAGTAATTCACAAGAGTATTTCAATATTTATTATAGGAAACTTTTATATATGTTATATCTATAATGTAAAATATTTTGTATTAGCATTGTAATGAGACATGATTACGTGTATGATATAAAATATTTTGCACTAGCATTGTAACGAGAAATGACCATTTGTATCGTATAAAACATTTTGCATTAACATTCTAATAAGACATGATTATTATGATTATGTTGTCAAATTTGAGACCAATCTGAAAATAAACACGTATAAAAACTACAAGAAATTTACTGTAAACATCACGTATCTAGTAGCTACGTATCTAATAGAAAAAATTTGTTTCTGTAGGATATCAACCGAATCCTATTCGTGTGTGTTCGTAGCCCCACCCCATCGAATTACGTAGCTTGCGACGCGAACCTGTTGCGCGGGGGGTTATTCTATTGTCGAAAATCGAGGCGTTAAGATGTATCACCCGAACATGGCGTTTGTTAACTGCGTAATACCTTCGTCGTCATCCTTTCGCCGTTTATATCCAGACTACGATTAACTTTATTTAATTAACGTACGTTTTATTCAATAATTTATAAAATATCATAATTTATAACTAAATTATCTTTCTTTCTTTGATCGTTTCTCTGATCGTTACATTTATTAGTAGTTCGTATCATAAGCTTTCAAAATGTCACTTGATCTTCATCATTTATTTGTTTTTATATAATCTGTTCCCTTTATACATTTATTTGATAATTTTGATTCTTTTTCGTGCAGGTTCGTTGATTGCGAGAGAAACATCGAAGCATTAGGAGGAGGCCATGATGTTTAACGATATTCCTTCTATTCGATATTCGATCCGCCAACTTCACACAGAAATATGGTAACGTTTGATTTATTCTCATTAGGGCAAACATATTTTTACGTTGTTTCATCTTTTTATAAGATAGTCGTCATGTTTATTTAGTATTCAATTGATGCAACTACATTCCTCACAAATAATTCACGATTCTAATATACTTAATATGTACGTAATATGATATTTTTTATAATTTTATGGTTTATTACGAAGACTAAAGTGAAAATATGTGAGATTAAACAAATCACTATTTTTAATTCGAATATGTTAAATTACTTTTTGATTTCAATGAAATTAAAGGAATTTTTTAACATTAATTCAACTTAAATTCTCTAGACTTTGTTGAAGAATTGAAATAACTTTTACATTTTGTTTCGTTATCGTCAGTTGTCTGTGATAATATTGTCATTTCACATTTTTCTTTCTTTCATTCGTATTAATTAAAAAATAAAATCTGTTGAAAATTTAAACACTTCAAATTGTTTTAGAACTTTCAAATAATCAATATTATTTTTAACAACAAATTACAGTATTCCACGTTTTGTTACAGATTTCTTCGAGTTTTCTCTTCTTCAGGGGAATTTTGTGGATCTTATTTAATGGGCTTCCCAGTAACTACTCTTGGATCATCGACATCGAGCAGCGTTCTTCGTATCTAATGGTGAGTCGCAGGCATTTTTGTTCCTCTGGTCACTCAATCATGTCGTAGGATGAAAGGTCCGAATCGGCACGGATGACTGGTTGTATTACGTAGAATTTTTGACGAGCATAGTGACCGCGAATATTTAATATATTCGTGAGTAGTAACGTTTCTTGTCTGTGTTTTTTTTTTTATTAGTTCAGGATAGGTTTTCTTGCACATCGTGTTTTTGTATTTCAATATAAAGGATTGATATGAATAATGTAATGTTGATAATTAATATATGGATCTATGGTTCAAAATCATAGAATATAGAATTATTTATAAAATCAAAGTTTATATGATTATGTAGAAGGATTAAATGCTCGGATATTACATATTTATTAATAAATAAAACATGAATATTGTAATAAATAACGAAATAACTTCATTTAATTATATCATAGTAGAAAAGTCTGATACCCTCAGGCTTCGTTATTATGAGAGATTTCAATTACATATGACTAAAATTATTATAGTGTTAATGAGTTTCCATGAATAATATTTAATTTTATCTTCTATTTCATTATAATATGGAACAATTTTATTATTTGAGTTCCATATTTAGTGAAATTTGACATGTGAAATATATTAAAGACAATAGATACCAAATTGTAATCATGTCCGTCCAAGAATGTATCAAATTTCAAAGAATGTATCAAACGTGCAAGAAGACACTTCGCGACAGGCAGATTTCAGAATCAAAACAAGTTTCGAACACTTTTTTATGTTTTCAAAGATATGTTTTGATAAAGGAATCTCCTGAGGATATTTCATTGTTATTTATTGATATAAATGCTATTTGTATCGAATCTTAATCTGTTCTTTAAGAAATATATTTTTTACTAACTCTTTTTCATTTTGGTGTAGTAGTTTAGTAATTCATTAAAGTAATGAGATAAAGTAAAATATAAAGCTGTTAAAATTGGAAATAAAATTGAACTACAAAGTCGAGGAATATTAGGCCGTTAGATACAAAATATAGGAAATGTTGCAATTGATCATATTTTAGCCTAGGATTTTCAGGTTTAATCTCTTCCATATTTATTGCCAGAACCTCACTCACGTGTCCAGATGCTACTTAGGTAGGAGACAGGTAGTAGACAAGGTGATTATAAACTTAATACCTAATTTCTCAGCGACTGACGTTGCGTTAGTATATCATGCACGACGTATTTTCCACATTGTATGTGTGTGTATGTGTGCGTGGCTAGGCTGTGGAATTGCGTCGCTTTTGCTATTTATTATAATTTTCACAAACACTTAGAAATTCCAGAAGTATGATTGCAATTTACAATAGCAGTGTTATTAGATATGTACAGCAGATTATTAATCTTGCCTTTGCATTGCAATGATATCAGACTGTGTACCATCTATTTAATAATATTATTTCTTTAGATAATATGCATATAATCACGCACGATTATGTATATTTAATTAAGATTGGAATTCAAATATGCTTCAAATTAATTCTAATTAAAATCAAAATATGCAAAAAATTTGTATGCAACGGTCGGTAGCCAACGTCAGTCGATTTCAGGAAAATGGTATGTAAATTAGAGCGTGAAGGTTGTGTGCCAAACTCGGGTGTCGGAGGCGTCCCGGGACGTTTCTCTAGTGTAGGCTCTTGCGCCCGGGTTATGTGTGAGAACCGTGGAGCGAGTGTGTTGGTGTGCCTGTTTTGCCATTTTTTAAATATAGGGCTAGGTAGGATAGGTAGCATACTTTCTGGTGTGAATGTTAATTATAAGTAGGTAGGGCCGGGCAGGTTGGCACAGTCTCTGGTCGGGTAGGCGCGTTTTCGCGTGTCCAACCTGTTTCAGGAAAATTGATTTGAAAAATCGACGACGAGACTGGCACCACGAGTGAAGCATGCCATTCGTCTCTGGTCTTGCCCATCGATTTTTTGAATTTCGTGGTCGCGGTCGCGAGTAAATTTCGAAACGGACAGCGATCACTAGGATCGTTGGTTTCAGCGGGTATTGCGCCCGAAGAAAGAAGAGGCTACGAGCCGAAGAGGCCCGGCAAATTGCCATAGAAGAGGGCAACTACTAATGGTTTTCCATCCTCTGGATCACCCAGAGCATGGAAAATCATTCTCGTTACTACTTTGTCACTATGCTCGCTTTTAGTATCTGTAGTTATCTCTTTTTTCTTTTTTTGTCGATGTATTATATATGTGGGCTGACCAATAGATTAATTACGGTTAAATTAGAGTTGCGGAAAAGTTTTGTATTTTTAAGCTTTTTAGTATCGCGAAAGACTGATTACGGTTTCAATTAGAGTTGCGAAGAAATGATAATCGTGTTTGCTTTAGCGTTGCAAGTGAAGCTTTCGGCTGGTGCTTCTTTTTAACGACTTTCAATGAATCTCAAGTTAAACTCGTTCTCGTTGTAACGAGAAATTCGTTGCATGTAATTGGTGTCGTTACCACATAATCTCCGAAACTGTTCGTCATTATCATTAATTTAACTTTGTTTGAATACTCAAATGACACAATTACGTACAAAGATACAAGCGGAGCTCACACGGGATATATAAATGGATGGATTTCGTGCATATAGGGTTAACTTAATAAAGGAGAGGGTTGTTCTAAGCCCTGCTCGACATATTGGGTCACGTATTCCAGCTAGAGGGTGCTGTGACGATTTCTGTCTACAGCGAAAGCCGATAGAAATTAATTTTCATTCGTGACGACAGGACATAGCCCCGTATCACCTTTTGTTTGTTAAGTGTACATAAAAAGAATTAAAATGCTCTGTTATATCTTATGAGGGTATCTTCAGATTAGACTAAACGAACTTGTATGTATGAGTAGGGGTATGTGTCTATCCAAGAAATTCAAGTGTGTAACTCTAAAATGCCTAGATATTAAAGGATTACATCGTAATAAGTATGTAATCGTTTATCGAGTTGGATAGGGTACTACCAAGAAGTAAGGTAAAATATTTATTTCTGCAGCAAGATTTAAATTGGAATGGCGAGAAGGATGCTGTAATATCTGCTAATCTCTTGCTAAATTACGTAATAAATTTTCAAATTATTACATTCTATCAGGGTTTGCGAAGTTTCCAGTTAGAGATATTAGATCCGTAATTGCTTTCTGAGCGAAACGTTTACAGATACTGAACAGTATTAGCGCAAACTGCTAACGATTTATACAAACATTTTCATTGTATAATTACATTCGACAATTTACAATAATAATTTGTTACTATTTAACTCTGAATAATATTCGAACCTGAATTTAATTGCTCGTTGTCTTCTTCAATGAATGTTCTGTAAAGAAAAGATCGAATCCTTAAAACACGTTACACAGTAGATGTTCGATACATATTACATACTACTTAAAAGAGCCATAAAAATTGTACCATGCAAGCTTTTATCCACCTTTTCACATAATGAAGCTGATTTGTCAGTTTACTGTCAAATTACAAAATTGTTGCTAAGTTACAACCGGTTACGGTTAAGTTTCTAACTCGGCTCTTTATTCGGTCAAGTTAAGAAATGAAATTGTTCAAACCTTTTCGCTAAAAGAAACAGACAATTTCGACAGTCGAGTAGATAAGGTAATTTTATCGAGGGAGAGCGTTATTCCTGCGAGCGTGTGGTCTGCTTCTTTTGCTGGATTGGGGCTGGAAAAGTTGAGGAGTAACCGGATGATACGTACACCATCGCAAACAGTAGTACCAAAGGCAACACCTACCGGGATGGGTCTGTCAAGCGTGGCCACAATCAGGCGTAGACCAACGGCGGGGACGAGTTGTCGGAAACAGGCGGCGGCAATAATGCGCGATGGACGTGATAGGGTGCGATCGATTTTCTCGATCTCGAGAGAATGGAGTCCTTATTATTCCGCCGAGAAGACAGCAGACCGAGGGTAGCTCCGTTATTCGATTCGAAGCAGCGGTCGCCTCGAATCTACCGCTATCCCTTCAACTCACGCTCCGACTCTTTTATACTCGCTTTTCTCTTCTCTTTTCTTCTCTTTCTCAGCCTACTTCCTTGTTGGTAAAAATCCAATTCGTGCCGGCGCATTGCATGGAAAATAAGAGGACGGGACATTGAATTGCTGCTATGTAATGGTGCTACGTAACGAAGCTACTTGTGCCGCGGGCTATCGGACTTTAGCGAAACGCGATAATCGAAAGACGCTAACGCGTGCTGCCGTTGTCTTCGATTCATCGAACAAAATATACTGAAAATAAACGATATTTTTTAAAATGTTCGCGCAAACTCGAGGTACTGATAATATTCTACTAATTACAATGTACCATAATTGAAAGCAGAATCTCTCGTTATAGTCTGTAACAGCTCGAGTGTTATATCGTGGTCGTAGAGATGATTCGTTTCGAACGATCGATTCGCGGCCAATTGAAAATTAGTTCAACGCCAGCGATCGGCTACCGTATGAATCGTAGCCTGTTAATTCTCAATGACCGCTTCGTCGTATTTTACGTCCTATTCAACGTTCCATTTTACTTTACCTATCGTTAGAGATGGAGATGAGTTGACTCTCCCAAAGATAACTGAAGTTGAGAGTATTTCGAACGGTTAATGAATATTAATAGAATTAATAATAGCCTTTTTGCTCGATTGCATTGGATCTACAGAATTTCTACTTTTTCAGTCACCAAAGTCGTCGGTTTCGGAGATCTTTTTCTTTTTAAATTACGAATCGCAGCTAAGATCGATTCGCGCAAACAAGTTATCTGATCGCTTGAAAAAAGTAAATCCTACTGCGAGAGAAGCTCAAAATCTCGTTAACCGATCGTTATCCTCTACAGTCGAACAAAGTGTATTCGTGACGCAGAGGTAGTCGCTTATTCGCTCGAAAAGCTTTTCTCTGGTAAACATATTTGCATGGAAACAGAATGAAAGCTTCGACAATGTTTTTCGTGTCTGTGACACGCCAGATTTACAAGTAGTAAACTCACAGGTTCTAAAACACTTTCGGTACAGGATGGTTCAAGTTAGCCGTTCGTGTTCCACTTTAATTGACGTCAAAATAATTCGATAAACGTTCAAGAAACCGCCGTGTTAGTTCCGTATTTCACGTAACGTCTATTATTTCAGCGAAGTTAGATTACACGCAGCCGACTTCTCGTCAACTTACTCGTAATTTTATTTACCGGAAAACATGTAAACTGTTTGGAACTACAATGTTCTGTACTTGCTCTTTCAATGTTCTAATCGGGCCACGTTACGTCGCGTCGTCTTTTAGTCGGCAGTTTTTTTTACTGGCTTTTATAAGGTTTTCCCATCAGGAGATTCACACACAATGGTACGTCATTATCGACATGATTCAGGAAGCAGCCGAGACTCAGAGCTTATCGTCTGTTGCCAGCCTAACTCGTTCTCATTTAACTTTTGCAATACTCATCGTCTCGCTGCGCTGGTGGAAGTGTTCCAATCGTCTGCCAACTTTTCCTGAACCGTAACTGGCTTGGACTGTAATTCCTCTTAATATTACCACTTGCTCGCTCGAATCTGAATATTCTCGAAGAATCGACCCGCAGTCCTATTACCTATCTAGTATTATTCGCTGATGATTTTCAAAACTTCTTCCGTTCGTGCTAACCTCTTGCGTACATCGTTTTGAATCGATCGTTTGTTGCTTTTAGTGGAGGTGAAAGAAATCTCCACGGATTCGAGTACCGATGGAAATCGAATCTAAAGATATTTGTCTTTTTTTTTTCGTGAACATCGATTCGCGTCGAGTATTTTTCTCTGGTGGATTCCACGGCTATTAAACGTCAAGAACATCTAAAACGATCGATCATAGGAAAACAAAGTGGTTGGCAAGCAACATTGAGACGTGTTAACGAAAAATTGGAATGGAAAAGTTTTGAGAAAGCAATCAAAGAAGCGGTATACACGGATTGATGAATTCTATATTGACGAATGAGTTTTCCGTTCGCGATAAAAGATCGTTTCCTACTTCTCTGTGATCACAACCCGTTTATTCGCTTCCGAAAGATCGCCAGTAACAGTTTCTTTTATCTTCGGTTGCTCCCTCAGGAGAGAAAAATAGTTGAATCTCGTGAGACGATTAAGACTCTGACATGGTAGAACTTTCGAAACGGCTCTGGTAAGGAGACAACGGGAAGGACAATAACACAATGAAAGCAAGCGCAAGGTAGAAGAAAGAAGTAGGGCAGAGGGCTAAAACGTGGGAAACAGTCTAAGCTGGAACGTCTTGAAAATTGTATATCGTAAACGAGTATACTCACGGTGAAACTTAAACAGTAAGAAACTCGTTTATGGTAGTCGCTTCATTTATTTAATTGCGACATCCATGTCCATTCTTTCGAACATTTCACAGTTAGAAGTAACGATATCGACGAAATACGACCGCAAATAAAATTCTAATAAACTGGAAAATTATCGACGTTCCAAAACGAAGCTGCTCTACCAACGAGTATAGCTCTTTGCGCGTTGAACGAGAAAAGGCAGATTACCGCGAGGAAGGTGACGGAAGAAACAAAATAGGAAGTTAGTCGGTTTTCTCTGACGACACCAGCTAGGCGCTTGGCAAGCTGCTGTTAAGCACTAAATTCTTGAGTAACGATAATTTCGCGATACCTTACTTGCCGTTCGTCTACAACCGATTCTCTTCGTTGCCGGATAACATTAGAGCTTTGGTATCGTGCCAAGATACATCTGCCAGCACTCACTGAACCTAGGTACACGTTCGTGGTATACGCTTATATATCTGGAAGCACGCTACTTTCGGTTGGAACTTCATGTTTCAGTCCGAAAACGAAAACCAGCCTTGTCGTAGGTTCGATGTTCCTCTCCTTTTCTAGCTTGGCCATTCTTCTTCATCGATCTGCTTGTCGTCCGCACGACGTCATACGCGTAGCACAATCTATTGTCCATTCATTTCAGCTCGATTTCCGCCTTAGGTGTATACAGCCTTTCACAGCGACACGAAAGAACGCCGCGTTATTTATGAGTGACACTCGCCATGTGTCGGCGAAATTAAATTCTCCCGTTTTTCACGATGGATATTCTTCAAAGGGACACTTTACCGATCTAATTTTTCTCAGAATCCTGCGGTGCTGCGTGGTTTTTCACGGTTGAAACTGTGAAACGTGCCGGAAAGCTGAGCACGATTCCTTACTTTGTTATGCCGAGATAGGTGGTTTATTTTGTCGAAGTTCATGCGTCCAGAAAAACGTGGCTAGAGGAGAATATTCGACAACGTGATAAACTTTCTATAAAGTGGACTTTTTAAATATACTGCCAATACGAATTTGATATGGCATGGTTTTGGATTTGTTCAGTTGTGACATGAAAGTTATTAAAAACGGTATATTCGATGGAAGCTGCAGTGAACCTGCGTTTTGAATATAATCAATACGTTTTGTATGAAGGCGGAGATAGGAATGCAGATAATATTCGACGCATTTTTTCAGTGCGTCTGTTGTCAGTTGACTTTGTTATTACGTAGTGACATTACTCGACACGCATTCGCGGAGTCGCAATCTTAAACGAGTTCAGTTTCAGGTAATAACAATGGAATTCCGTTTCATTTTTTATATTTCAAAGTGCAGCGTATGCAGTATACACTTTTTTGCATTCAATCTGGAATGGAAATTCCATTGGAGCATGGAATTCTAGAGTTAATTCATTGATAGAAATATAAGGGGTATGAATTAGTAAAATACTCGATTTATTTTTATTCCCTGCAAAGCGTTGCAGGGATTAAAAATATTTCTCGCGCTTAACCTCGGCTTAGCGACACATTAATATTCATAAACGGAAGCCGTACCCATTTTGCTTTTTCTTGTTGTCGTTTTGTAACGTAGTAATCTTTAACTTTATTATATTCGATCTCTTTCGTTTCAGCAAATTTCTTTTGTCTTACGAGTTAAACTTTGATGCTCGAAAAACTAAAACATACTATAATATGATATTAGATATAAACGATCTATTCTATCGTATTTGATAATATTAGTCGTATGTTCGAAGCTATGTAAAAGAGTACGTACATGGCCGAAGTTGCACGCGTGGTAGGATAATTATCCAGAAACATTGGAGCGATTAAAACGAGAAACGCAAAGCAGCGCGTTCGATCACGCCAAACCGCGGAATCGATCACGTTAATGTGCTTGCAGGTTCGGTGTATTCGGTTGTGATACGGAACTTTAGCAGACGTGACGTTCCACGGTATGATTAACCTGATGAAAACGCTGCTTTTTACCACGCTACCGACCGAATGAACCAAGTTCCTGAATGTGTTCGTGCTTTTTTATCCTCTTCGGCTCGCGAGTCTCTTTTTACCTTTGTCCCTCTTCATTCTCATTCTTTCTCCCTCTTTCGCTCCAGATGTCAGGCCAGAAGGAAAAGAGGCGAGCGGGTAGCGAAAAGTGAATACTGGGAAATGTGATTCGTGAACTACGGCCGTAGCAGTGTGGAGCTTTGCATTACCATTTTGGCCGTTGGCCAACCCCTGGCCTCTGAACCTGAGGAATCTCCGATAGAAGATAAGGCCTCGCCTCTTGCTCGCTCGCGGTTGGATTCAGCAGGCACACCCGCTAGATAAACACACCCGTGGGAGGGAAACCGACTCCTGTCGACTAGTCGAGATCGTCGGGACTGTTCCGGAATTTCCACAGATTTACAGGCTGGAATTCCTTATCGTAATCAACTGGCTATACGTTTCTTCGAGTTGAATCTAAGAAATCGACGGAAGGGCAATGTTAATCTCTTCAGATTTCCACGTCAGACTTCTTCATAAATTGTTATTGCAACGGAAGAACCAAGTATTTGGTTTACTCGGATCCGGTAATGGATTTGTAGAAAATGATTTAAGTTTGATCTTAAAGCTGGATTTCAGCGGTTCGGTTTAAGCCGGTGGATGCGGAATGTAAAATAATTTGTGATCGAGAGTTCTGTTCTCGCGGTTCAATTTCGAAGAAATTCTCTGTAAACAGCTTTAATGTACTATAATTTGAATACGTTTATGTCGAAAACATTGATCAGAGGATTTACCAAAGTATTTTCAGAATTTTTATTCATTCGCTTGGATATCGTCGACACGAAAATCTACGTTTTCCTTATTCTTCTTCGATCGCGTCTCAAACAATCGGGTATTCTTATGATTTACATACACCGCGGTACCAATCTCTCTCTTCCAATGACTCGAACGGAACTTGTGTGAGAGGAAACGATGAAAATATCTGTTCGACGTCAATTTTTCACAATAGACGGATCTTTATACTCCGACCACGATTGCAGCGGCCTTTGCGTACGTGTCTATCAATTTCTCTCGTCTAGAAAACTTTGTATATGGCACGACTTTCTCATCTATGGAATGAGTTTACATTGAGTTTACTCGAAAAGAGATAGTTTACATATCGGCACCGTTTCTTCCCTCAACTCGTTCCTCTTTTCCTCGAAAACTTTTCCCAGCACCGAGACGCATCCGACTAGATGCGCGACTACATCCACCTCTTCGAATTCCCGAAATCCGGTATTTATCTTTTCCTCCGGCGAATCACACCCACACCGCGAGTAAGAAATGTTTTTTAATTAGATCGTGGTCATTCGTAACCATTCGTAAGTTACCAGTCGGACAAATATTTGCTGAGACTCGTCTGTTTTTTCAATGCTTCAGGAACGGTTACGTCAACATGGATAGAGTTCTCAGGGAAGAGAACCAAGTAAATAAGGAGGAACTCTCTGCCTCTGGAGAGAAGACGGTTGATTTTTAATTTATAAATTTTATAAATTCCAGCTTTAAAAGCCACATTTTTCGCGTAACGTCAGGATAGATAAAAACCATCGCAACGACGATAATTTCTATTGAGCAAGGTGAAAGTACCACGGGAAAGCGAGGAGAACCTAGAGAAAATAATGCAAACACCTTCTTCCTCTTATTTTCGTATTTTGAAAGATAGCTCGAAAGACTTTCATGGTTTCACGAGAACGCGGTTTCTTCCTTTCTCCCCATTTATTGGTCTGGTTGCTTTCCGAAATATGCGTCACCGAATAACGAAGGCGATGTACGATATCAACGAGCTACAGAGCGTTACTCATCGTTCTTACTTTCATCTTTATTCGTTATACAATTTCGAGCGTCGATCTGCAAAAGCCTGGAGAAAGACGGTTTCCGTGGTTAGACGATCGAATAAAGTCTCCTTTCATACTTTTTACTGAAATCTAGCACCAGCTCGGCTTCGTGCCAACCTTAGTACTCGAGTTATCAATGTTATAATGGAAATGTAGATTCGTAAGTGGGAAACAGCTTCTCATCATAGAATCCATGCTATATAAAGAGAATGCTCTGCCACCGATTTCTATGGATTCTCAATATCCTCTTGTGTTTATTTTTTATCCGGCTGCAGGGTAGTTTAAACGAACAAAGCCAATCTGGAAGCTGATATTTCTTCTATTTTTTTTAAAAACTTAGTTTGCTAAGATTAAATGCTATCGCAGTTGCTATCGTGAAATAATAAAGCGTTGGAATAATGTAACGATTATTGATTCTAAAACTCGAAGCCGCGTTCTTGTTGCTGATCGATGCTCGACTTTATCTCGAGCGAGTATCATCGTCGTTCCGAGAACGTTCGAAGCTCGTGTGAAATTTAAATACGATTTGAACTCGAGTCAAATTATTCGTCTCCTAGTAAACTGGATCCTTCGCAAACACTGTTACCACAAACTACCATGAATCTTCTATTCATAGGAAACGGGACGTTTCTCGTTCCAGTGAAAGTAGCGATGCGTGAAACATCGGTAACGTGATAAAATCATCGGTAAAACATTTCTCGAGTCTTATCGACTATGCTTTAACATTACGTCTTGATTATCCTTCGAACGTTTTTGCTTCTACAGAAGACAAAAGCAATTCTTATTGTTAGTCTGCGACCCCAGCTCTTTTACGGTGCTGTACGAAAAACAATATTGTTTTGTGAACATAATGAAAACGTATTTGTTTGCCAGTTCGCCTAAATTACGTTTTCAAATAAATATCAAGGAGACGTAGCGAGTGGCGCGTTTATTTTCGCGCGTTGTAACAATTCCGCGCGATAGCAGAAATACAGATAGCGGTGGTGCTTCGCTATTTTTTTCTCGGTCGGTCTTACGAAGAGTGAAAGGAGCGCTGAGGTTCTCCCGCGCCTATTTATTTTATTACGCCTCGACGCGGTCTCTTCGCGCGAAACGATCTTTGTGTTTCGTTCTACGCTACCCTTGCTCGACCTTAATATATAGGGATGGCTTCCGTTCCTTCTCGACATCAGGATGCTTGTACGGCTTTGTTACCGTAAGATTAACGAGGTCTCTTGCGAAGCGTTTGTTTGTTCGTCGTACACGAATTTAATGGTAGCATAACGAGATGTGTTCGGTGCTCCGTACGTAAGACCCAGCCTTCTCGTAGAGCGCGTAGGAAAAGCGTGAGCAAACTATTATAAAGACTCATAAAGCGTACGTCAATCCGTCTAAACTGCCAGAGTACGTACATTCTGAGTATTCTTTGCGCAGCTCCCGAATAAATATTTCATTTTTCTACGCGGAAACACTTCGACCGTGAGTTGTTTGCACGTGCGTAAAGTTAATTCGTTCCGCTCACCGAAACAACCGGAAACATGTAAATTTATTATACAGCTGCTCGGAGCATATAACTAGACACGTCGAATCTCTTTCCCAGAACGAACTGCAAGCATCTAGGCGTACAGTTGTCCGAAAAAAAGTGTGATATCACGATGAAAAGGATTGAAATACCGTTGCAACGAAAAGAGATGGTGTAAAGGTGTCGTTAGATTAGCGCACCGTTTACGATGCTTCAAATTGTATCACGAGCACGATATCTTGTAAAACCAGGCATGCCACGTGATATACCTAACTACATGTCATACTTTAATATCGGTCCGTTAACATAGGTGTTGGCCGTGTATGTACGCGTCACACGGTCGTATGCACAGCAATACACGAGCGTGTACAGATTCAGGATGACTGGCGTGGCGACGGACCGTGCCGTTCTCTCGTGTATCGAGAAAAATTATCATATCATGCAAATCTGTGCACGGTCGGTAACACTTCCGGCCAAAGGTTCCCGTATAACGATATTCGTTCGCTGTCTGGAAAAAGGGAGCGGAAAAGCTGTGGACTTTCGGACGAGAGCCGTTCGATCGTAACGCATCTGCGTGCCCAACACGTAATTCGATGAAACGACAATACCATGCATTCGTTGGCCCTCGATACCCGCAAACGAGAAGCGGAAAACGATATGCGTACGTACTATTTCTAGCGGGAATCGTTCGAACGATTTATTGTACGTTCGATACTTTACTTCGGAAGAAGTTTGCAAATTGTTCCTCTGAAAAATTGATAAAAATCTACGATATTTTTGGTGGGAAATGTTTTAATAAGAGTAAGAAGAGGAACGGTACATAGCAAAACTGACTTTACAAAACATTTTTGACGTGTTTGCGTCTATCGTATCTTACGAAGACGATGCTTTCGAATTACGTGAAGAAGTTTCATCAAAGTTCCATTATTCTAGAATCTCCTATTCCTCTTGAGCAGGCTCTAGAGGAAAGATTACAAGGCGGTTCGATCGAAAGCACGGTAAAAAGGAAGGTAACCATATACCGCGGACAGAAGGGAAACGTTGCTCCGCAAATTTGAAGCATCTTCGTGAATCACGGTCTTCTGAACCATCATCCACATTCCCGACGTTCTTATACGGGATGCCGTTCGTTCTACGCGAATGTCTGCTGTATTTTGGAGATCTGCCAGAGACGTACGAGTTACGGAAGAAATTTAATTGTTCGGGACTTCGGATTACTGCTCTCTCCAACTGTAATCCGATTACGGGTTTTCCCTGCTTCAATTCTCTGCTCTTAGTAAGATTGTAATTGTATCAAAGTCTGCCCTCCATTATAATTGTCGTCAATGAAATGAAACATATCATGTCGATTACATAGTTGCAAAGACAAGCCTTTAGCTTGACGCGACCAATTAATTCTCGAATGTTTGTAATTCGATCGTTTTCAATTATATTTGGAAAATGAAGGAAGGAAATTTTCAGATAATTCGGCAGGTCGAACCAATTAGGATGATTTACAGGATGCAAACCATGGTGACATTAACGCTTTTGATCGACACCAACGGTTCGTAGACATTTCGGGCACTAGATGCATGCAGATTGGCTGTATTGAATATCGGGATTAAATCTGACTACGACTTCCCCAATAACAGGAGTTCCCAGTAGGAATTTCAGTGAGAAATCTCAGTGGTTCGGAGTAGCGTAATAAATTTACGTTATGCCGTCTAACAGCGTCTACACACGACTCCTGTGTGTTTCAGTAACTCTTTGATTATACATTAGCGCAGCTTTAACTACTAATTTGGATGAAACTGCAATCAGCGATGCAAATTGTGAGGATACAGCAAATAAGATAACGTTAATTAGGAATTTCTGCTAATTCCTCTCGTTAAACGAAACGTGAAAAATCAGTTCGCACTTGAAACGCGAATTCCGTTGCTAGACGTATTCGATAAATTTTCTTGTGAAATAATTAACCTCTTTTTTGTACAAGATATTATTTGTTGCGACGTGAAAATTCTGATTGCGGTAAGAAAAGCGTCGTACGTCACATTCCTAAAAGTACAACGAACGCAAACGGAAATTTAACTGGATGGCGAAAGAGATGGAGGGAAGAGCAGATTTTAGCAGAGTAGAAAGTCGAACTGCTGCATTTTTCTAATAGCGTGCCGACTTTTCTTGTGTTTGTCGAGGTGTGCAACCGCGAGTAAGATGATGAAGAAGGAGCGACTGTGCCGCCTGTGCCGCCTGTGCACACGGCTTGCTGCCTATACGCGCCGTCTTGTAAAAGTTTCAAGTTTGGAAACTTACTAAAGAGTAAATGGTGACGCCGGTTGCGGTAGCATTCGCGAAACACCGCAACGTCTCGTGACCGCGTTGTACATTAAAACTTGCCAAGTATAGCTTTTAAGGATTTTCGGTAGTGTCGGTGTTTCTTTTCGATATGTCAAAAATTCAGATTTGCTGTTAACATACACGAAGTAGAGGCTGCGATAGCTTTCAAATTATGATCGAAAAGTTTTTTAATCAGTATCGTTTCCGATAGGAAATCGAACGTTCTTTGACACAAAGCAGGACGAATCGTTTATAGCCGGAAAACTAGAGAAGAACCGTTACAAGTTGGACAGAGAAATTGGCGAGAATCTATCGGCGACGGAATGAGATACATAAATCGAGCCGCGAAGTAAAAGGCAGTAAAAGCCAGGGGAACGATTTTCTCGAGAATATGATCTAGTGAAATTCATCTAGTTCGAAGTTGATGCATAAGAGAGGGAGAGGGAAATCGGTAGCACTTGAACGAGGAAATCGCAGTTAGTTCCAACAGGTATCCACAAAGTACGATTTAAAAGCAATTCTATCGTCACGGGTTATCACGTTTTTCGCGGTTGATTTAAGTTCGTATGGTCGAATTAAAGTTCTGGATAATAAAATCTGAAATATTGATTTCATTGTGATCTCCGAGTCGTATTTCTGGCAATAAAAATCCGCAAGATTCGAGTTGTTATCGTAATACACAGCTTAATACCATTTCAATCGTTCCGAATAAATTTAGTGACAGAAAGAACGGACGTGCATGTTTCTTACATCTGCGATGTTTCAACATTCGGAAGTATGACGAATGATATCCAGCTACGTCGTTGGCACATTCGATATCAAATTCCGGAGATAACGCAGAAGGGAAGCGGGCATAGGTTGAAATATGTATGTTCATGTTAGCCATTCGATCGAAGCGAACATCCATCTTCTCGTTGATAGTCCATAGAAGCTGCTTTGTTCACCGACATCAGTTTCTCACATGGGTTATTCTTCCGGTGAGGAACATCATCTCGCCTCGTCTTCTGATTTTCCATTCAATTTGAAGACGACCAATATCCCGATACGTTACGAAAATCGACAGATCGATGGAAACTGATACAGAGAATTTTAAAATCTTTTATGTGTCATACAAAGCCGGTTGTTAAGAAAATGTGGGAATGTAACGCAAACGAGAGAGAGAGAGGGGGGAGGGCAGATAGGCAGGAAGAAGTTAAAAAGATGCAGGAAGTTGCGAATTCAACGAGGCACACCCTCGCTTCGTTTCTCCGTGAAGAGCTGCAAGGTGCGACTCCGTTAAGAACCTCGAACCTCGTACTTTTCAGTTGGTGCTTCGAGAGTTTTCGAGGCTTTTCCAGGGCCAGTGGACATTTCGACTTCCACGTGAACGCGTTAAGAGCTTCGACTTCTAGCTGTGTCGTCAGCATGAAAAATCGACGCAGAGTTTATCGCCGAAGCCATATCCACAGTATCCTTCATTGTCGCCGTTCGTATCTTCGGTTGACACACTGCTACCATGTATATCGTTGAGAAATATTACCATCGATCCTGTCCAATACTCGTTCAGAATAACGATTATCGATCGAAAGGATGTAACGTTCGCCTGTCGATTAATATTTGTTCAATTGCAATAAATATTTGTAGACGTAAGAGGATGCCCAGGAAGTTGTATATCAAAAAAGAAAGAGTCGTGCGGAAATTGCCTTCACACTTGCAAACGTTACTTAATGCTATTAGCAGATGAGACGTGAAACCAAAATGCATTCGATACATATGTACAACGAGTCACGGGAAAACAACATCCACAAAATGGAACTATTTTTCACGGAACAGCAAACCTATGTAACCGGAAGAACTTCCAGTGAAAAATTTAACGTGCTCGGCCTGAAACTGCAGTTTCACAGTTTTGATCGAAACGCGGCGATAACTCACACCGGATTTACAATCCGTACTTGTTTCACGGTGGCGAGTCGAACGGCGACAGGGTCACGGAAAAAACTTCGGTCATCCTGAATGCATCCGGGGTTCATTCGAAACGAAACTAATCGAACAACGTTTCATCATGCGAAACCGTTTTTCTCCCGAAAGCGTTTGAAGAAGATGGAACGATCTCGTATCTATCATAAAGCACGATAAATACTCGTCTCTTGACGAAATCGAGGATACCTTTCCCTTTCTCACCCTTTTCCTTTTCCTTTCTTCACCTTTTTTTGTCCGGGCGACAAAGCTTGTACAGTATATTAGGCAAATGTAGCCTTCGATCAAACAAGGAAATCTGCTAGTTCGTGTAAGAGAATCCAACAGAGTCATAAAGAAATCAGACAGGTTTACATCGACTCAGAAATGAAAGAAGACCATTTGGTTGCGATAAATCATGCAGTCGATTACCCACGACAAATCCACTTTGATAAAGACTTCTCTTTGTTCGAGATCTTCGATTCTTTAACGTTGTATGATTGGGCAACTAGGGTTGAATGAAAGCATAACATTTGAGATATATACCGTCAATGGGTGAATAGAATTTAATAACTTCGTAGACTTGTGTCAGAGGGTATCGAATAGATTCCTTTGTCCATTTCAGAATAGCAAGTAATTATGCTGAATTTAGGAACGAAATACATGCGCCCGTACGGTACGAGGATTTCTGCGGATTTTCTCGTTTCGTAAAGGCAACGCAAGTAAAACTCATTCTGGTAGAATTAATCAATGGTACGTACGTGGATATCCCGTTTTTTCATCTTGTAGGTAGCTATATACGTAGATATAATACAAATTAGTAGAAATTCGAAGAGAATTTTCTACCAGTTCTCTTTGACTAGTGGCAACGATACGTTCGTTATACGAAGCGGTCAGTTAAAAGGACACTCGAAACTGCTGGGTGCAAATTTTTTGGTATAATTAGTGTTGGCTGAAAAACCAGAGGAACATGCAGCTCACGTCGTCGAGACGAACCTGACGTTGAAGGAAAGAAAACGCGATTTTCATTTCGGGCTGACTCGTTTAGATCGTTATCAGTCGGAAGCTAGCTTTGAACAAAGTAAGTGAAACGATGAAATTTATAATCTACCACTTCTGTTCAAAATTTAATCGCTTCAAACATACCTTTCAACACATATTTTCGATGATGAAACGGAACTCCACATCTTCCTCGCTCTCACCTTCTCCCATTCTCTCTCTCTCTCTCTCTCTCTCTCTCCGGACGAAGAGTTTCCTCGCTTGGGTACATCGTTGGCAGATCTCTTCTCATGAAGGAGGGAATTTCTGCTGGACTAAGGATGTTTGTTCGTTTGAATCTACACTTTTGCAAATTACATCTATCGCGGTATGAAGATAAATTGTTTTCACAGGAAACCGCTTGTCACTCGGTAGATAACCGAAAGAAAATGTAACGCAGATTGTTGCAGTTCCTCTTTTTTTTTCGTTCTCGATGTCAAAGAATGGATCAATTCCACTCTGTTTGTCTTTGAACACGATGGGAATTTATAGCGGTAGCGAGTACGCTCGAATCGATCTCGGTCTCCTCGTAGCAGATAGTTGCAGCACGACGTTAAGATAAGACAGAAACAAATTCTCAAAGCGAAGTGGTTTGTGCATGGCGGTGAGAATGGAACCGAGGACACGAACACAGGGACGTGAAAATTCGTCGAGACAAAGACTGATGTGGCGTAAAGGTTGTCTTGCAACGACGATCTCGTTCACCCATCTTTTTAACGCTTCTTAACCGGCCGAACAGGATTATCCCTCTTACACTATTCAGGAACTATTTAACAAGATTTATCATCTCGAAAAAGGTTTCGAAGAAATAAACTCGCTACATCTACGACCAAGTGCTAGGTGAGATTAATGTAAATTAGGAATAATCAAAAGAGACTGGTTGATCGAAACACTTGACAAAAGAATATTAATCGCGTCTACCTCGGTCATCAATTTCGAAGCTCGCTCCGTTGATCCTCCCTCATCCTTCAAAATTGCGCGCTACTCATAACGAGATAGGCTTGCGAAATAATTTTTCGCAACGATCCCGTGCCGAAGGTTCACAGCCAGAGAAGTAACCCGGTGGCGCGTTTCCATTAGCATCGGTTAAAAGTGCTTTCCATTAGCGTCGACAGCCCACGGGAACAAAGGGGTTTGAGTACGAAAGGCGAGTGAGCGCAGCGTGGAACGAGGATGATGCCGGCCGAGAAAGACGGGGCGGGACCAAAGCAGAGGACAGGAACGTGAAGGGAGAGAGGTCGGAGGGCAGAAGGACCGATAGATAATGGGGCTTGCTCAGGTCTGCTGCCTAGGTGTGCGCCAACTCAAAATAATATCACAGTGCGATGGGCCCTCATCAATCACGCGCCCTAATGAAAAGCCTAGCGTTGAAACTGCGCTGTGAATAAGCCAGCGAGGCTAACCGAACTCTCCGCTAACGATACGCAATACCACTAACCCCTTCGGCGATTCTCCGCCTAAATACAATTACTTTCCGACCGTTTATTCAACGGGAAAGAAAGATCTAGAAATAAGAAACCTCTCTATCGGTCATTGGTCGTTACTCGATATAATCGATTAATCTAATTTCTCGCATTAATACTTTTCTCTATTTCCACAATGATTTTCGTGGTTATTAACGAATACCAAGTATAACCGAAACAATGGTTTCTCGTCGACGTGTCTTTCGCGTCTCGACGACTTTGCCACGGCTTAAGGTTTCCCTTTTGTGCTCTTCCGCTTTAGTTCCTCGTCGACAACGCTCTTTCCCTGCCCTGGCCTTTTTTCTCGCTCGACACACCTGTCAACACTCTGTTAATATACGGGCCACTTGGCTGTCGTTGAATGGCCCTCGAAATCTTTATTTTGCGGAGGTTACGCGAGACTTGTAAACGACCTTCCGACACGGGGAAATCATCTTCCCGTAGTTTTCCACTCACCCTTTATAGTTGCCGCTTGTTTCTCGCCCCTTTGCTGCTACTTTTTGTCGCTAAATGCCGCGTCCTCCGCGTCGCTGACGACGTTACCAGCTTCCAGATAAGCGATTCTGGAAATTTTCCTTCTCGATGCTATTGATAGAACGTTGATCGTGAAAACGCAAACATTTTTGCGAAAACCATGCGTTCGAAGGATAGTCGGTTCTTTTAAGCAATTCTAAGCAACACAATTCGCTCCTACTGCTTTGCCGTGCTTCTTCCTTTTGCACCGTTTAAGTTCCTTCCTTTCTTTCTTTATTGCATGCCACCTTTCCAACCTCTAACAGACATCTCGTCGTGACGATATTGGGTTAACGGTGCACCGAACTTAGTTTGCAGATAGCAAATAGAAATCCTTCGCACGAGCTCGGAACGCGATGTCTCGTTCCTTGTTCTCTTCCTTTTTACTTGTTCCTTACCTGTGTACAAGATACCTGTCGACTTTATGTTAATGCATACCATTGTTTCTAAGTAACTTTACAAGTGTATACCTTCCGTTTCTAGGTTTCTGGCTAAGATCGAAGCGACGATCAAGAAACAGGAACGAGACGAATAACGCAAAGGTATTCACTCGTATAATTAAACGATGCATCAAGTATAGTGGATTTTGTCAATACCGAAGGCAAATGTCTCTCTAAATACGCTGTTATGTTCTTTCTTTTTCTACTTCTTTGATTCAGACTCGGACTCTTCTTCTTCTCTTCTACTCGAAAGCTTTGCACACGTAGAACCTTGCGAATCGACTGAATCGCAAATAGTTGAAATATAACGCACCTTTCAATTCCATTATTGACGAGTGTAGTATCGGGGAGAAGGGCCTAAGAAACGTCGAGCCAACTATAGACAATGCCGCGAGAGCCGAGGCGCTGTCGGCTCCATCAATGCGTTATCGGGTCCTTCAAATAAATAGCTTCGCCGAAAAGACCTACGTGACCCTGGCTACGAGCGTCTGCGGAACACGTGTGCGGTGGGCCTAGCGAAAAGACGCAAGAATGCTGCAACGGGCAGAGAGTTAGTTGAGAAGCAGAGTGCGAGTTGAGAGGACACAGAGTGTGCATCGACGTGCGACGATATTGTAGTCGGTCCTCTTGTATTTGCATATCACTTCTTAAAATACATTAAACTTTAAACATCATTACTTGTCCTTACTCTAAGAATCCATCAGTTACTACATACTTGATTTCAACAAAAGTGGTATATATATGTATGTGTGTGCTTGTATTTTACGCTACTATAAGGACTTGGTAAAGATTGATAAAATATTAAACGAGTCGCGGTTATTCGCGGTATTTTCCTTCGTATAAGAATTTTTCCTTCGCCGTTCTATTGGTATAGTTTCCAATTGTACAGAAACCTTTCCTATCGATCTAAAAGATTACTTGGAACTACCAAGATATAATAACGTGTGCTGGTTCACGCGAAATTCAAGTTCACTTTTAAAAATTGTGCAGCGACTAATTAGCTCGCTACAATAATGTCAGTGTATTATAGAAAAATTCACCTTCGTCTAATTATTTCTCGCCTGAGCCACCCTTCTGGCAAATAATTTGAATGGACATGTTAATAAAGACCGGTATAGCTTAGTAACGTTAATTCTACGAACTTATGCAGCTAGTCAAACGAGGCACAAAATCCCTGTACAGTTCATGTCGGTAGTTGCACGGTCCAGACACGTTAGACTGGCAGGCTATAAAAATTGTACAAAAACATGTCTCTCGTATGCGCACATTTATTGCAGGCTTTTTGTTTTTTTCCAGCGCACACATGCACATCGGTACAACTCGAATTATTTCAGAGAATTTCAGAGAATTTTTAAGAGGATTTTCAGCGCACCGCGTTTGCAAGTGTACGCATACATGGTTATAAACTCGAGCTACCTTTGACAGAAATACAACAGGAGAATTATTTCACGCACATTCACGATTCTTTATGCTAAATACCTGGTTACTATAAGAATATACTTTTTGGTAATTTTACAGCTTTAAATCTCCTCGATTAATCGAACCTGTTTTATCTATATCTTTGGACATTAGAATTCATTTGGTTTTCGTTATGATTTTTACTATGTGTTTGGGGTATTGTTATTTCTAAAATTTGTATCCTTTGTCGTATTTCCAATGAAATTGTTACCTTTTGCTGCCATACCTGTTAAAGAAAAGCATATGTTATAATTTACTTTTATCCTTTGCAGAGTTTTCGTGAATATTATGTACATAGTATACATGTGTACACGAAATACAAACTGATTGTTCGAAAATAGGTAAAACAAGATTCGACAAGCCGGCTTGACCTTTATATGAAAACGGGCTTTCTGCGTACATCTCGTTGTACAACACCCACGCCGAATTACCTGCTGAACAGCATTGTTTTCGCGGACAATGCAAACAACCCTTGGAGGTTCGCGCGACAAGCACCCGCCAACAGCGGTGCTCAAATTCCTATTGTTAAGGTTGATTCGTGTATCATTAGGTTTAGCAAATTGTTTTATAAAACAATGTTTCTCCGATATTTACTGGAAAAAGAGAAGCGATTAACGACCTTCCAAATTCTCGTTTAACTCTTAGCTTTCGATCTTAAAACAAACATCACAGGAAAAAATAACATAGGACATAAATTGACAGGATAAAAAATTAAAAAAATTGCCCCTGTAGAAAGTAGAAAACGTAACTTTGTCTCCTGTGACTCCTGCACCCTTCGCTTACAATTAAGAGAAGAAATTGATAAATATTAGAAGAAACTATAATAAAATTAAGATAGCATATTTTTTACGTTATAGTCGACACACCAAGCATATATCTTTCACAAAGGAAAAGGATCGTCAAAATTAGAAAGATGTGGATCGATCGATATCGAAGATCCGTTGAAAGTAAAACGAAATCAAACGGTCGCTCAACAGAAAGCTCTAGGTCGTCATCTCACGTTCGATTAAACATTTTTAATTGCTTTCGACCGATTAGCGAGTCGAGCGAACACCAGACGTAGCTTCTGTGCCAAATTTCGTCTCGCCCTGCTAACCGCTTCAAAATCATTCGCCTATCTATCGCGCTTTTGCCTATCCGATGCGGTGCCCCTTTTTCTTTCCAATCGACGGATTATTGGAGTTAATCCAGCATCGCCGACAACCCCCGTCGCCAACCGATTTCTGATTGACTTTTCGCCCTATCGACTATCCTGCACATTTTTCCGACCCCATTCTCCATACGGCTTACGATCGACACCGTAAAACTGCACGACTATTGCCTATAATGAAATAGGGAACTACCGTGTCCACTTCGGCGGTAATTAACGGCAATTAGCACGTTCATTCGGCTGACGTTACCGGCTAATATCACGAGGAATCAGGTTCGTTAGAATTTCAACGAGATGCATGGAGAATCGAGTTATCTTTTACTACAAGCATGCACGTTGTAAACCAATTTGATTAAAATTTTCCTCGCTCCTTAGTTTTTAACTCATTTTATAACAAGCGTTGTACGTTTCATCGTCCAAGTCGAAAAGTAACTTTAGTTTAAATAACAGGTAACGAGAAGATCCATGATATTATATCTAATAATCTCGAGGTAAATTCATTTGGTTCAACAGGAATCGAAATATCGAGATACCAATTCATACGATACAGTCAACAAAGAACGTATTACAGTTACTCGTCTATTTTATTAGACGCTACTTGCTCACAGTGTAATGATATCACGAATCGATTGCCAGCAACCGGGTGCTACTTGAGGTAAAACATCGATCGTCGAGTTTCATGAAAAGAGATGGCTTATTGATTGTGCATTTTTCGCCAGAGTTCTAATTAGTTTCCGTGCACATTGATGTACTCAGATATACGAAACTATTTTACATTACGAACTACCTCTTGGCCAACTATCTCTGTATCAAGCATCGGCCAAGTATAAAATAGACCTGACATTCGATGCTTTTGCGTGTCTCACGTTTTAGAGGTCATCCCATCTCCTTACCATTGTCACGTCTTCGACCATTTGGCTAACTCGCCCGCTTAATTCAAGCTATACAGTAATTTCACACCACATGACGCCAGATGTAGTTGTTCGAGGAACGTGATGGGAAGAGAATTGAATGTCGAAGTCGTAGGAAGCCGCGTGATGCATAATTATCAACTATGCTCGAAATTGTCTTTGTTCCGTACGCCGACTAAGTACACATATCGTGCGTCAAACTCATTATCGACATAGTCGATTCTGATATCGTCGAATTTTTTAAACTCTTGGAGAACGATGCCTTGGAGCGTGGAAATATCGTGGGGACGAACGAACAAAACTGAAGCAAAACAAAAGAAGAGTTTCTCGAGGGAGTGTACGTCGGTCGATGCGTTACGAGTATCTTAAACAAACTCGGGAAAGAAGAGAAAGGAAGTTCATTTCACGAGAGCACAACTGACACTGTCATCCTAACCGAACGGTCGAGAAAATAGCGGAGTATCGTAGAAGGTAGAGGTTGAAAAAACATAGACAAGGATGAAGACAGGAAAAGAAGCGAAGAAGGAGGGAACGGTGATGGATGAAAAGGTATGATTCAGTTTAAATCGATCGGTAAGATCAGAAATTATGGGAAAATAAAAGGTTCAATGTAAACGCGAGAAGAGAAAACCAATTTCGAATTAAATTAGCCTCGATGGATTTTCTTCTCATTCGCTTTCCTGTGCTTTATTCCTTGTTTGCTTACTTCCTCTATTATTGCTTCGCGTTATAAGCTTTTCTCTTCGTACAATCATATCCTAGCGGATTTAACGCATGACAAGACAAATAATAACAAAGTAATTGAAGATGTTAGGAAGATGAAGGCCGCTGATCGATTTGACGTGAAGAAAATCGTGAACTTGATCGCGATCGAATAAGTCGATACGATTTCGCGTAATAATCGATATTTTGAATTTTATAGACAAAGTTCGTGGCATAAATAGGAACATGCAGAGCAAAAGTATTGAGGAAGGTAGAAAAAGGAATTGAGAAAAAGGCAAACGCCGGGGGGTGGAAAATGAAGGAACGCGTGCATAATTTTTCAATATGCCTTGCAGCCTTTTAGCGACACGAAGTTTCGATAGATATCAGGGTTCTACGTAAAATTTGTTCAGTGTTGGTTGTCGTCGTTACCGAAGAGCAGTGTGTAATCACCAATTATCTCCGAGGATGGTCGTAAAATGCCCGACCTCGTGAACGATATAGAAGGGATGGGTTCGTGAAATAATAGCTCGTAAATCCACGAACTGTCGGTACACAGAAGTTCCAACTAGTCACCCAATATAACGTGCAGAAATCAATTTCACCTACGCATGTTGTATTCGTATAATACTTATAAAACTATATGCTGAAAGGATAAAGGGATTCGAGAAAAATAACATGTTAAACGTATGAAATGCATCGGGCGCAGCTTCCTTAAAGGGATTTGCAGCGAATCTTTAAAGCTATTGATAAGAGAATCTATTGATTCTGATATTTAAGGGTCCTTCCTTCACACAGATTTTACCGTACCTTTTTCATTTATCCTGGAAATTTATCCAGGAATCGTGGATGGAGCGAAAGATAGGAGGAATCGTAACACCTTCCTTACGATACATATCTTATCTTGTCAAGTTTTACGAGCAGCTTCGAGTTTTAAGAGTTCGCTCATATGCATAGAGAACGATTCTTTCTTTAATATCGCGTAGCTTTAAATAGCTGATAAACTTCAAACACGTCGCCGATGCAATGGAGCTGCATGGTGTGTGTTTAAAATTTTTTCTCTACGCAGTACATATTTAACGGAATTTTAAGGAATTAAGTTGTGAAACTGTTTCAACTCAGAAATTAATAATTAGAGCATATTCTAGTACGTAGTATCGGTGTGCCAGTATATCGAGCATATAAAATAGGAATAATTCAATTAACATTGGAAATTTAATTCTGCGAAAGAAACTGTTTCGTTCTATCTATAAACGTGTGCGTCATACGGTAGCTGTTACGTTATACCTTTTTCAATTGTTTCGTGTTCTCCGAGTAACTTTATGAACGTTAAATATTTCTGAGTTTAATAACGAATCTTAGCACCTAATATCGTATACCACATCAGTTTCGCAATTAACTGAGGTCAACTGTTGTCTGAATGTTCAATCGAAAGGCGGGGTGCAGACTAAATGACGCGATTACGAGAAAGTCGGAGCTTGGGATTAGCGAGAACTGTTACTCACCCTTAGACGGGTTCGCATTTGTGTCCCCAAGAGCGGACACCTGCGACCCAAGCTGAGTCCTCTCACTATGCACGAGCTGCTAACACACTTAAGATTCATCTCGTTGCGTACGAAATTTAATCGCGCGAAAGTCCGTGTTTGCGGTGAGTACTTTATGAACAATTTCGTTCGCAATCTATCGCCAATTCTTAGACGGGATAGAAATAAATTGAGTCGAGATTGAAACTAAAACTCGCTTTCCTGTCGAAATACTCTATCGTTTGCAAGCTGATAATTTTCGTTGGAACGATTAGTTGCTTCTTTGCTAGAAAAAATGTTGAGATTATTTCAAACAATGAGCATAACTGTTGGAAAATGATAACGATCTTCTCGCGGTAACTTTGAAACATAAAGAGAAGATCTACAATTAATATGCGCTCGAAATAGAGAGACACAAGTGCAAAAGGTGTGACAAGTGCAAGAATAATCAAAACGACGGCGTCTCTTCGTTGCATGCTAATTGTAAGTGAAAAATAACGTACTATCTCAACCTACTGCATAAACAATGCGAACCTTTCCTATCGCATCGACCGCTGAGAGGACGTTGCTGAATTTTACATCGCTACTTAGAAGCATATATTGGGCGCATTTGTCTCTTTGAATCGTTTTCTATGTACATATTTAAACCTTTGTTTCCACCCTTTCCAAGATCATGTCATTCCTCTCTTCAGAAAATTTTAATCTGCCTCCACAAAGAACTATTTCATAGAGAACTTTATGCTACGTTATAGTCCATGCGTTCGTGTACTATGTAAATAGAAAATCCGATTTCGCCCAACCAAAAGTGAAATCAAATTTTATCAAAGCCGTTCCTTTATTTCGGTATACTTTCTTATTTATTTGAAAAATATTAGGCACGAACGAGATTATCGTTTTACATGGCAGAGTTCGTGTAATTGGAAATTCACTGATTCATAGTCTGCATGACATTAGAACTTTAATACGTACTCTACGTACGTATTAAAGTTGGTTGGATTCGTTTCGTAAATCGCGTGCGCATCGAATAAGAAATATCGGTCGGACATGTAATTTAATTAGCGAACTAAACGAGTAATTTTGCGGTATCACGTTAAGGAAGTCCACAGACCGTTATTTATATCGTATTAATATGTTCGATGGCAAGGAAATTAAATAAACTTCAAGAACGATTTTGTATCTTCCAGAGACTTTTGTAATTACTAGCAAACTCGTTTGCTCAAAGCGCGTGGCACTAATGCTTGGTGTAAACGTTTCTTGCCACAGCTGATGCAGCAGGACTGTAGTTTCTTAATTATCTTGTAAATTAGGAGAAAATGTTGACAGGCGTTTGTTTGCAAGTGTTCGTTCGCAAGCTACGACACCAGCGGTTCTAGACGATAAAGGGGTAGGAAGTCCTCTTCCGAATTTCACCAACCCTCAAACTTTTGAATAGAAATTGCCTTCGGAACAATAAGCATCGTTCACAGCGTTGAACGGAAACCGCTCTGTTTCCGCAGCATTATCTCGATGCATTTTGTACAATGTGTACAGAAGGGAACTACTTCTTCAAGCGTTAATTGCGCAATTATCGAGTTAACAATCGCGCCTCTGAGTCACCCTAATATTACATTGGAAATTAATCGTAGCTTGTTATTCCTCGATTCTCGTTTGTGGAATAGATGCAATCAACGGCGTCGGTTAAGTACATATAACAGTGGAAACGAGAAAATTCCTTCTACGCTGGTAACCTAGGTGACCCGAAACGTTTGTCAAATGTTTCCTTTTCCGGGTTTATTCGAGGAAATGGAAGGGTCTAACAAAGAAACGCGAACATCCTATGAAGTAGTTGACTCAGTTGTTTGCCATTGTGGCATTTTCTTCGGTGCGTACAAGGTTGGTTGACGATAGCGATTGAGCGATCGAACTCGAGCGTATAGCAAGGTAGCAAGTCTCCGAGTGGTCGGAGTATCGACCTTCTTCGTCCAGATTGGATAATGTCCATGCCACTGGTTTTCCCATGGCGGAGGTAAGATTATAACGCAATAAAAGGGCAAAGACTCTTCTTCCTCTTCCTGACCAAGTACCTAGCCGCAGTCTTCCAGCAATTTTCCACGATGTTCTGGGTCATCCTCCTCTTCGAGATTTCGCCTTTCAATTTCCTTCGACCGAAATTCGATTTAAGGCTAGGTATCGTGGCTCGGGACTCCGGACACAACGAGGCTGTCGGATAGTTGGTCGTTACAGCTCGAGTATATGAACGTTCGCACACTTCAGAGATTGAGGAGAAGTATCGCTGAAGTGACCTGTGAATCTTCGAAATTATAATGCAGTGCCTCAACGTTACATTCTTCTGCCTCGTTCGAGCTATTTTTTCATTTGCTCTTGGAAATAACGCGATGGAATAATTGTGGTAAAAGTTACGAGATGCCTAACATATCAATAATCGCATAATAAATTTCTAAAAATCGAAATTTATCCTATAACTTTAAAACAGTTTTTTGTCCTATGTTCTCTACAGAGAGGATTCTTGTCAGTCAAATAAGATTATTCTTTCCTGTATTTGTTTTGTATCTTTCGCGATATCCACTATATACACGCGGTGTTAAATTCGTGGTACAAACGAAGTTAAGAAGATTGTATCCTAGTTCGAAAGAAAAATGGGGAAACTGCGTTGCCAGCCCGATTTTTCAAGAAAATCAAGTTTATTATTTGTATATACAGAGAGATTATATAGACAGGTATTGGTTGGTAGAATGTACGATATAAAATTAGGTAAACGTAATTACTTGCATCATGAAAAACGACGACAGCTAAGCGTTTAAATGTTTTTTGAATGAAAAGTCAGATGTTCACAATGTACAGTTACGATCCATTTTCTGCTGGCATCTTTTATCTTGATGTTCGTGATCCGATTGAGATTTACGAGAATTCTTAGCTGATCTCTGAAAGACCGATCCTCTATGGGGAAAAAGCGTGGATCTTGAACGAATGATACGTTGAGGAAACCAAAGTAACTGAACTTTAAGAACGCGGCTAGAGCTATAAGCACTTTTTGTTTTTATTACGAGAGACAGATAGTAATCCAACGAAAGAAATTTCCTCTTGCTCGATAGCTTGGATATCTTTAATACTTATAAATCGATTCTTTTCTTACAGGTAAGATACAATAATTTCTGCGGGTATGTTTTTCAAGAGTAATTGCATTATAACTATAATATTATTTCCCTCTAGATTGAAGAACCTTTATCCTATACATTGACTGTGATATAAATGAAAGTCTTTCATTCGAGTATCGTATAGTCTATATAAGTACGAAAAAGGAAAAATCGAACGACGTCAAAAGAAAATTATAAGCTTTTCGCGTTTAATTACACGGTTGATGTCAGATTCAACACGAGGCGTTAGACGAGTGTAGATGTTTGTTACTTTAATTAACTTTCACATTAATGTACGACGTTCCGTCGCTTATGTTAATCTGCTAATTTTCCGCCCACTTGACGAACAATGATATGTAATCGAGTTAGTCGCAGTAAATAACTGGCAAGCATAAAAAGCCGTATGTTCGCGTGGCCACGTCGTAATGTTTCTGAGTGTTGAAGTAATTACTTTAAGAAAAACTCTACATATTTTTCGTTTGTATAGCCGTGACCTGGAGACCGCTGTTACGAAGAGAATAGAATTTAGTGAAAAAAATTCAAAATAATCAGAGGTTCATATTATTGTGCCCTTGAATATAAATGTTGTTTTGGGTTACAAGATCTAGAAACAAAAATGCTATAAACAGATTTCTATTGTTGTTTCTTGTAGCCTTCAGCTAAAGCTACACACCAATGTTAACTTTTTGATAATGTCCTTTGTTGTAAATATATGAACGTGCTCCCTATCATACTTTCTTCTTTTGTATTGTAACACTGAAAGCGCGAGGATCTGAATCAGCATACGCTATACCTGTACTTATACCTATATTTATTTCAATATATTTTTCTATTACAAATTCATCCACTCGTTTCTCTATCAGTCAACCTCAAGACTGAGCTACATCTATATTAAAAAATGTACACTACTTGATTACTATAGGAACGTACTATCTCAATTCGTGACCGATATTTAATAATTTATTCTCGATTTGTGACTCTCCGATACGACGTTGTATAATCGAATACAATTTACACAGTAAGTAGATTGTACATTAGGATGTTCTGCAAACAAGTTGCATCATCAATGCTGCATCGACCTTGAGAGGCTGGATTTCAGCGTCGGCCTACTTTGCTTCGGGAAATTAGCAGCTAAAACGGGTTGCTGTCGTGAAAGTGCTCGATGATATCGGGTCATCCTTTAGAATGCACAGTGAAGTAGGGGCGGCTTTAATAATAATTTCATCCCCTTTGTACGTGAGACGCGGCTGAGTATGGCGCGCATACCAAGATAATGTATGGTAATTGGACATTAAAGAGCGGATTATACCGTTTAACACGCTCGAAGCGGTTTATAGTTCCGCAAACAATGTATTTTTGCTTCATCGCGTTGTATACGCAGACAACTAAGGACAGGCGCGATTAAGGAGAACGATGACGGTATGGGGTCACAAATGTAAAGCATTTTCGGATGAAATTTGCGTAATACGAACGACAATGTCTGGAGATTTCTTGGTTTAACACGTATCTGGTACATAACGATGGTTTCTTCAACGGTGTCATAACAAACTATAATATTTTTGTTTAGCCACATTTCTTTTACGAAACCAATGGTAAGATACGCAATACCTTTGGTTAAGAGTCGAAGAAATTGGAATGGCACCGAAAAAATCTCATCTACTATTCGATTAGATTGAATTGCACATCTGTCGCAAGAGGCGAGTATCGTTAATTTATAAATATACTGGAACAGAAACGATTTAAATCGTGGTACAAACAAATATCGTTTCTATCGACATTCTCCGAAACAATTGCCTTGAATCCTATCGATTTAAAAGCGATCGCTAGAGTACAGATAAATCACGATGCATGTGGTTGGTATAGCGATAAAGTTTGACTTAAAAACCGTATAACCGTATTCGAAAATGTAAGAGGTTGCTTCTCAGTTACTAATTCTGTACGATTGAATCGGCCGAAATTTGACGGTGGATAAAACACGTTTAAGCTCCGTGAAATACGAGGATCCTGAGTAAATGCAGAAATAGTGAAAAAATATTCGTAGGTTGCAGAAGAAGCAAGGAAGTTTAATACTGTAGATACAAAACTTGTGAAACAAGCGCGCGGTAATTATTATTGCCTCGCTATCAATTTCATTAAAATTCAAGACCTATATTGTGGCCGAAATTTCCATAAAACCACTATGTTTTTTGATAGAACCTTATAATTATTCCATTCTAACGACAAGTTTGTGTATGATACCACTTTGGTAAGATTAGGATAGCGACATACATCTAGAATGGATATTTATAAGACTTTACTAAAAAAAATGTAGTGGCTTTATGGAAATTTCGTGCACCGTACGTTTTCTTTTATACTTTATATGTATAAAGAAACTTTGCTTCCCAAAGTGTTCATATTATATAAAGATATCTATCGAGTCGATTTGTTTGCTTCTAATCCTCATTAGGCAGTTGATAACGCTTTACGAAGATTCACAAAGATCGATTCGCCATACCATAATCGATATTGACCTATTATAAATGGCCCCTCCTTTCGAGAACTTTCTTCGGAGATTGACACCGGCCTTTTAGAAATAGTTTAAATAATGACATAATGTTTAAACCGTGATTGGTATCTTACTTTTGTCTCAAGCGTCTAGAAATCCAAATAACTCTTGTTAGTTTGCAAGACGAGTTTTACAAGAGGAAATACATCTATATATAGCTAAATTAATGGTAAATTAGAATGCATTATCAGAGTCGATAGGAAAGTTAAGAAGCGAGCTATCACAGCCTGCTATGGACAGGCATTTCCTTTCTCCCGAGGGTGCTACAGTTTAAGCGCACGCTTCTATCTCCTGAGAACTATCTCGCTGCAGTCGTGATAAGACACGATCGGGTGTTTCGAATTTGTTTGAAATTTTCCTACTTAGAGGGAGAAAGTTCTAACAGGAAATTCGCAACAGATGCCATTGGTATTCTTGTCGCTACGAAATTGACATAGTATGGTTTCCTTTCCGATACAACGAAATTTCCGTATTTATTCTTCAATAGAATCGTAATTCGGGTAAGACTCGTTCGTCGATCCACGAAAACGACGAATTTTTCTTGTTAATCCAAATTATCGATATATCGCGTGTCACCGTGAAATCGTTGGCGAACGAGTTGCTGCACAGTGAAGCGGGTAGCAAGGATCGGAAAGCGCGATAAAAGGGGTCAAGCAATTTGAACTGGGCTTTATAAAAGTAGTTAACGCGGTTTTTGTAAGTGGCTAGCTACACAGAAAAAGTATAGTGGCATAGTGGCGCGCATGGAAAAATCGCTCACGCGTTCCGTTCGACGACAGTTCCCAGTCGAGAGACCGGTTATCGACAAGCTCAAAAAACATACGGAAACGCGACCGGATTTTCCGGAGACACCGTAAAGAGTCGTTCAGTGAAATTCAACCAGCTAGGGCGGACTCGAGCGTGTGGCTGAAGGCAACGCTAAAGCGAATTCGGGCACGGACCACGCCGAGAACTTTTATGGGACAAGACTATAAGCCAGGATACCTCCAACTTTGGAATTCGCTCCGCGAATTACCTCTGCCAAAGGAAGGATGATATGTATGCGATTTTAATACAGCTCCTACCTCGTCGCCTGCTGCTGTTCCAAATTTCTCTGCGTCTCATTGGCCTCGCGAGACAGAAAAAGAAATTGAAGCACATCTGCGAACCTTCTCTCTGTTAGTATTGCGGCGCGATTGTCGAGATTTTAAAGATACAATTGTGTTTCGTGTTAGAAGATTTATTGGGGGATTTGCGAAATGCTGGAACGATAAAATCGCGTATGCGTTCATTCAACTAAGTATATTACCGACTAATTTGACTATCGTAAACTGAAATTTCAAGCTGTATTTCGAACGAAGAGTTTTCCTTTTTGAACGAATTTACAAATTTGACAGCTTTTTTTGAAATTCTAATTAAATTTTGCTTCATGCGTTATTTTTCATCAATAATTTCTCTGGAAAAACGGAGCGTAGAAAACACGAACATCATGTTTGGAATATACAAAACGGTAAACGAATGACATTAAACGTCAAATAAACGAATTTCTCTATTGGCCGTGTGTGTTTTTCCACTGGTTTTAGCGTAGTTTCACAAACGCCACGTCGGTGAAAAATATTAAGCATCATTAGAGCGAATGTATAATCTGTTCCGTATATCGTATTTTCATTCTGTTTCTCAATTCGCACCGGATTTTCTGCAAAAAGGACCCCACAATATTGTGCATTCGTGATTCGTTAAATTCGATCGCTCATTAATTTCAGACATTCGATCGGTCAGCTGTGAATCTAACGACGGATACGCGTTAAATGTGAAAGGAAAGACGTTGCGATACGTACGTCTGTATGAAATGGGAATGACGAGGATATATGAAATTTAATATTTCGTCGAACGAATTGAAACAAAGTAGCTTCAGCTCGTGCATATCTGCCAGAAATCCGTGCACGAGTAGACGAGCGTACGTATCTGCCGCGATAGTACCGTCGAAATGAAAGTCAAGCTGCCTCATTTCTGTAGCAGGTATGATATCAGTAGAAAAGACTGTCTCACGCTTAAGTGACGCAATAAGTGGCTCTACTAACACAATAATGGAAGCTTCTCGGGAAAAGCGTAGAGATTGATAAAGGCAGGCTTCTTGCCGCTTTTTGTCGACACTCGAATCTTGGCGCAAATGCCTTTATTTAAAAGGATATAAAGAGTATGTTACGAGAAACGGCAGTCTTCCGAGTAAAAGCTAAGCAGCTTAACCGCTTTTGCCTGCTTAATCATACTGCAACGGTGCAGTTTAATTTCTAAAAATAATCGCGAAGACTGCGACGTGTAAATGTGTTTCTCTCGTTACTCACAACAGGCTATTTCATATACGGGAATGGTGTAATACGTATAACGTATATATAGGGCGAAAGAATTACTCTAATTTGCCAAGAACAATACGCCGCGTTATTTGACAAATGATATTGAGTCGAATAAATGATATTCGGTTCCTCGTCGTACCAATTACAAACGTATCTGATTAATTTTAGATGGATGATTCGAAGATGAAGGGTTTGAAAAATGTTCTCGTGATGTTCTCACGAAATGTTTTCTGAACGAGTAACTGATAGGTCTAGCCTTTGAAACGCCATTCGATGTTTTTCTTCGATGTGTATCTTCACGAGAAGATGACCTCTTCCTCGTTCTGAAATTTTGCGGAAGGGTCGTTTATACATTTGGAGAACGCAGCATCACGTGATAGTTGGTCCTTTTGAGAAAGAGCTTGATACATGTTCTGGAAGCGGATTGTTTGTTTTTGAGCTACATCTGTTTGTTATCAAGACTTCATAGTTATGAATGAAAACGTCATTCGTATCTGCCATCTCGGTTACGTATACGAAATTCGTCCCACTTCGGTCTGTTGGCGGTCTGTGAAGAAAATTGCTCCAGAAAAAAGATAGAATAAAGTGCTTTCGAAGAATGTACGTACGAACAAATGGAGAGGTTATGTGTCACTGTCAAAATGCGTTCAACAAAGGATTCACTCGTACCTTTGAAATATCTCTATGTTTGTATCGATAAATGTTGGAACAGTTAGATATGTGGAAATATTTGAGATACGCTATAAGTATTATTTACACGAGTATCCGTAAATGCATTGACTCGATTATGCATTGTGTATGCACCGAAAAAATACAATTTTGAAACAATATTTATATGTTTACCACATGTGGAAACGTGTCGTTTTATCACGTGCCAACAACAGTCGCACTACGTACGCGAGCAATAACAGCAACGCAATGCGTATCAAGATACCTGTGGTACATTGCTAAAAAATGGGATGGTTTAATTGTACGAATTGTGACAAAAAATTACGTGGGTTCTGTGAAATTTTTCGAAAATATCTTCATTTTTATCGATCGATTTCTTTTTTGGAAAAGAAAGAATCGTGAAAGCTCGATAGGCGAACGTTCCACGAGAATCTCCGGGTGGACATCGATGACAGTAAAAAAGCAGAAATTTCCATGACAGTGTAAAAGACAAAAGCGTAGAGCGGATGTAAGTTACTGGCGTGTTTCAGTTTAGGAATGGCGCATCTTGTCATCCTTTCACGAAAGAGAGAAAACGAGACGCGATACCGTATGCTTCCGAATGATACTCGTTTGCGGTTGTTAGAAACGAGTGACGAATTTACAGTGACCGCAGAACGCACGCCGATGGTCGACTCGTGTGGTCAACCCGAAAGTACAGAGCTTGGGACGTCACGTCGAGGACTCGCCTCGTGTGCGGCTTTTCATTGAAATTCATTGAGGAGAAAAAACAGCGTAACCGCGAACACCGTTCATGCCTTTGCCACGCCGCCAGCTATGCGCTATGAATTCGTTGAATACGAAGCATGAAGATATTTTAGTCAAACATTAATGAAATACGTTTCGAAAGAAACGTTCTTGCTTACAAGAAAATCGATACACTCATTGAAGAGAGACCGACGAAAATTCCAGGAAGAAAGTTTTAAAGACTGGCGTACGTGGTGGTGCAATGCGACAAAACGATGATTCCCACTCTTTGGAACAGGGTAATCTGTCCCTCTCAAATATTTACGGAGAGAATTCGTGCGATCGTGATTTCCCGAAAGAAAGTGGTCTGCGGAACGAGATAGGGCTTTGACGAATTGCTCGCGATCCGCGTGACAAAGCTCGTTAACGTAACGTGGTTCGGCAGTTTTTATTGTATTAGTCGACGATATCGTCGATTCGTTCGTAAATCGTTTACGCGGTACTCTCATTTCTTTGCCCACTTGTCGTCTCTTTTGTCCGTCGTTTAAACGGTATTGGAGGAACGGGGATCGATAGAATCGATATTTAGAGAACGAGTGTCGAAGATATACATTGGAAATTCTTTCCCGACTTCGTCTATCCGCGGTAACCGGCATCCCGACCGTCGTTATCCCGACGCGGCGTAATCCGAAACCGGGCTGGCGATAGAGTCAGCCATTTTCCTATCAGACATTGGAAAAACGTGTCTATCGAATTGGAATATATAACACGGCCGGTGTTGGAAGAGATCCGGGGGAAGGATACGATCGTACACGTATCATCTTCCTCATCCACTGCTTCTGCCGCCCGATTCAACGGGTTTGCAAGCCTCCATTTTTCTCACTCGTTTCTGCACACATTGTCGGAGAATATTTCTTCTTATCGACAAGTTGCAATAGCAACCTGGATCTCAGCAGTAGTAGCAAAGAGGTAGATTGAATGGCAGCTGGTCACGCACATTTCTTTCGTCGTTTCTCTTCTGACTAATTAGTTTATCACTGTTAGCGGGGATCCGTCCCTTTAAATCATCCTTGTCTCAGTTTCAAAAAAGCGATTCTTCTTAGGCAGGAAAGAGACGCCGGAATACGCGCTCAAGTTTCTTCCACCATTGCTTTTTTCCCTTTTTTCTCGGAGCTAACTTTGATGAGACGACTGAAATTTGCGAAAAACTTTTATTAATCGGAATACTTATCATCCAACTTTACGGTCGCTTTTTATCTCGTTACAAGTTTTTAAGCGCCGTCCGCAAGACGATACTTCTCCGTTATCTGTACAAACAGGGGCCCCTCATTGTTAAGACGTCTACGATCGTCACGTAATCATTATTTTCTCACCTTTCACCAAATAAATTTCCTTCGATAGATTTTTCATTGTTTATTTTGTTAATAAAATATTCGTTCGCAGGTCGCATTTTCTGTAAAATACATCTACTTTGGAGTCGAATAAACGAATACAAGCTGTCTACACGATGATAAGCATCAAAGGCTGTTTGGATAACCGAAGCAACTGATTCATAGTAAACGTTTGCTGCTACACCGTTGAAAGCAGTCGGATGTTAGCAAGTTATACAAATTTACTTGAAAAAATTAAACTTTCGATGTTGAACACAGCCGGGAAAAGGTATGACAAAATGAAACATCTAGAAAGACTAACTGAATTTAGAAGCGGAGGGAAAATACTTTATCAGGACGGAGATTACTTCTTTTTCGGATGAGTTTGTTCAACGTACGTCCCATGCGATGGATATAGATACGTATACGCGAAACAAATTTTTGCGCAGTGTAAAACTGAAAAAAATTATCCGGGATATAAAAATACTCGGTGATCTAATCTAGATAAATTCTCCAAGTACTTAAAGCCTAAGACTAATCCAGCTTTGCATTCTCCACTTTTTGTTGTAGCCTATTAAGAAAGACCAAATTTACGAGTAGGTATTTACGTAAACCAAAAAGCATAGTCGGCTGCGAAATAAATTCTCCGGTTAGTAAATCGCCAATACCGTCATTCTATTCACCGTCGCTCGCGAAAGGAAAGAAACGACTTCTGATTCGTGACTGTCGCGTCGCACAATTTCATGTTCCGTTTGGAAGCGATACGCTAGTTTCCTCGTCGATAAAATATTTCTCTTCATCGAAAAATCGCAATAACGTCACGGAAGAAAAGATACTTATAGTTGAGACGGAGGATTGGAGACAGTAATCCCTTTGACAAAAGAGAATTTATGGAGGTGGATGCGAATCACGGCATCGTACGACGTAATCCTGATTTTTCCTGTTTTCTCGATCGGGCACAAACAATCGGCCAAGATGCAACACGACGTGCATTGATTGTCCTGCGGACCGGCAGATTATGCGATCGATCTTTGCTGTCCAACGGGTCACTAGCTGGAATAATTCCCCGCGTGTCGACCCGTATCTGATCCTGGAACGTTGACCAGAGTCTCAACCATGCCGACGTTTGCTCCACGAGTTCTCTGTCACTACGATTAGTCAGAGGGAATAGTTGCTTAGGCAGGAATGTTTAGACGGCAACGTGTACGCGAACTATCGTGGCTCGACAAACGGTTCGCTTGAAATTAATCGGTTAGTCTGTCGTCCAGCGAGACGTGTGTGTAATGACTTCGAACTCTTAGTTTGCTACTTGGTGAGTTCTGCCCTAACACGCCAATGATTAATAGCCTTTAATAAATGCTGCGCTATGCAACGGAATTTTATTAACGGTAGAGAGAACTCGTCGATCACGAAAAGAAAATCGCTGACCACGAGAAACGTGAAATTCGTCGTGTTACGATCAATGAAACAAGAAACTAGTGGAAGTGGAACAAAATATTTTGTGTTCCTTTTTGATAATGCGTTGGTTGATTACATTTATTGGAACGTTTTCACGGTAACGCCAGCCACATTGAAAATTTAATCAATTAGAAACAGCCTTCGATCGCGTTCTTTATTCTTCGGTAGACCGCAGGGCTTTTTCCAGGGAATGCTATTTTTTACGCAAAGGGAATACTACATATCGCGGTTAACCGTGGAAAATATGGCGCTATTTAAACGAGAAATATATACTGTGACGGTAATGCATCGCTTTTTCAATTCTTTTCACGAAGCGCTAGTAAAAACAAGATTTTCGAATCTACGCGATAAAACGACCAACTGAAAGCGTTCGTCACTGAAACTCGATTTAGAAGTATCAAGCGATCACCTTAATTGCATCGCAGGGATCGTGATAAGGATCTTTCACTCGGGTAAAAAATGGCAACGCAATTTGCTCTTTCCCGACGAATGGTGAAACTCTGCGACACGATGACGTTGCTTTCAGCGAAATCGAGCCTCCTACGGTACAAGCAAGAAAAGCCGGCGAACGGAAGTAAATAGATTGCCTACGATCAAAAAGTAGTTGAAAACGCGTCAACGTCGCGTCGTCTTGAACCTTGTCACGGGTAAATGGAAACTAAAGCAAACTTTTCATTTGACGGACAATTACGAACTTTTTATCGATATTCGAGCGACTAAATTATCCGGCGCATATACAAACTTTCCATTAAGCAAATGACGTCTTGCGAATAACGATTCTCGTAATTTTTGCTTGTAAACAGGTGAAAAAAGCAACGCACAAGAGAAAAATAAAGTGAAAATAATCCAGGACGCGCTTCGTTTAAACTCGCCAGTTCATCGAGTTTGCCAGGTAACGATGGGTGAAAATGGCCAGGAACCGTTCGTGTCCTCTTTTCGAGACGATTCAGGAGCGTGTAACAGGATTAGCTGTGCAACGCCCTCCATGCATCGCACGAAGCTGTGAATGTTAATTTATGGATAAGATTTTAATGCTCGACCAAGGAAGAAAATAACCGTTATTTAAATCGTATCTTGCAGCGAGCAATGATGTTTCTACTGTAATTAAAACGAGCAACTTCAAATCTGAACTTTATTCAAGCAGAAACGCTATTGTTATGCATCGGTGTGATTCAACTAAATAGTTATATCGTAAATCGTGCAACTACTCCGTGGTAGAAGGTTCGTTAAAGCGGAATATGAAACAGCTTGTTCATTCGGAAGCATACTCGTTAATAAATATTAGACGTATCGCAAGTATGAATCAGCCAGTGCACATAGAAACGGACGTGGAATGCGTTCGCACGTAGACGTGCATATGTAAAACGATAACGACGAGGCCAAGGGGGTTGTCGAGGATAGTTAGAAACGTTGGCGTCAGTGGTGGTATCGTTGGTGGTGTCGGTGGTGGTTGTCGGTGGTGGTTGTCGGTGGCGGTGTCGGTGGTGGTGTCGGTGCTATTGTCGGTGACGGTGTTTGTAAAATACACAAGTATTATATAGCAAGACGGTAGCTCTACCCCCACTTTTGTTTGCGTTTCTGCATTATTCATGAGCATACTTATAAGGTAGTATTGCGTCGCATTGCATCTCCTCCGTTTTCGAGAGGTTACGAAGCCAGCCAACAAGGAAGAGAACGAGAAAAAGCGAGTGGAGATCACGTAGTCGAAAACGCGAACGAAAAATCGACTTCTAGCATGAACTCACGAACCGTAACGAAAACTTTATCTGAGCGGAGCCACGCGGTTAAGCTCGAATCCGGCTTTAGTCGGTATCGGCTTTACTATGGCTAGGCTACTTTTAGAACCGCTGAAACCGCTGTTCGACAAAGATTACGCGCTTACTAAGACTCGCGTAACGGCACTATCCCTCATTTCTTCTCTGTAAGAAATTCATTTGAATTACAATCGCAGCGTTACAATCCTCGAGTGTTCTACTCGACAGAGAAACGACCAATTCGATTAATCGGATTGATAAGGTGCATAGACGGATTGTTCGAGTGGACGTTATTCACACGCAAAAATTCGCTATGAAAGTAGCTGAAACGGAGCATTAATTAACGAATCAATGGTTTCTCCGCGAAAGCAACATAACGAGAAGTTGAATAACGCTTCCGACTCTCCGAGAATCCGGATTAACCCTGTGGCGGGGGAAGTTGCACGACTTGCAAGAATCGAAAGTCGATGCGATGCTCGAATGATTCATGCGGAATATTCTCTCCATTTGCCGAGAAAGTATGGATTTCACCTGACGTAACAACCAAGTCGTATTTGTGTATCCCGGCTTCAATTTTTGATCAACAATGAAACAACATTCTTTGTTCGAGTATTTGCTCGGTTAGTATAAATTGTTAATCAAAATGACATTTGCAAACAGACTGTCACGGAATACTATAAAGCTTATGAAAAATAAATTCTGCAAAGTGTTTTTATTAAATATACACAATGGCTGAATACTGTGTTGATAATCCGGATTTCGACTCTATATCTTACCTTTACGAGCTATAGGAGACAGGTAATGCGAAACCAATGTAAGCAAATCTTCTGGTAGCATACCAGCGGAGTGACTACGTCGACGAAAAATAAGAAGACTCGTTCGACTTTCCAGCATCGATTCCACGATGCGGTTCGAATATTACATATTCCATATCGTTGTGGCAAGAATAACTCTCTGCTCTCGTTTAGTCGCTTTGAGACGCGCTATTTTTCCGATAATTAGAACACCCGATTACGCTACGTTTTAGAAGATGCTGAAAATAAGGTTCCTTTCGTATTAAGAAAAAACCATTAGACGATTCTTAGATTGAGCAACGGTATCGTTTGCCGGTCGTCTCCACGAAACGAATAATTAGCATAGACTACAAAAAAAAAACAAATTTTAAAGTACACAGTATATTCCTGTAGTGATTTCTCAAAATATACGCGAAGCAATTGCAAACATTTACCTTGTTTATAAACGTAACAATGGCATTTCCCTCGAATACTGTACAAACAACGAAGGACTAGCTTTCTTTGAGCAAACGGTGACATACAGAAGAAAGAGACAGGACCAAACGCTTTCGTCCAAAGACAATCAACTGTTATACGTCCGCTGTTTCCAGATTTCAAGTTATAGAAATACAGTATTATTTCTATACTGAATTCTATTCAGCGCAGAACTATTTAAAAAGTTATTTACTTACATTACTTTGCCTTTGAAGGGGTCTTACTCGTTCCACCTTACTATGAATTCATACGTAGTTAGAAGCTTAGTGTTAATTTATAACAAATATACCCTTCGATACGAATTTACTACGAGATTCTGTAGCGAAGGAGGAAACGTAGCATTCCCTTAATCGATTGACTCAATCACTGTTAAATAAAAGATATAAAAGCAACAGTTCCAAACGTTATTCAGATGCATAGGACTCGTTTCTTTCACTTGTCTCCGTTTTGCATCGCTAAGCTTCTACATGTCGCTTCACTTGCCTTAATATTCATATTATTTAAATATGTAAATTCTACATACACGCGCATCACCTTCATTCCAGCAGAAACCCATCTCTGAGAAGATCGATTCAAGCGTATGTATCCTAAAGAAGAAGCTTTGCGAACATATATTCTTCGAGCCTTATTCGGCTTCGATTAAATTTCGGTCGGGGTTTAGATTTAAGTTCGACCGTGTTCGGTTAGTTCACACATTGTTCAAGTTTTTTATTGAGCAGCGTTTCAGTTTCATTCGGATAGATTGAAACATTACGCTTTGCGAAGGTCTTGCAGAAGAAAATTCTGTAGTCATTTTATGAGTTGAAAAGTCTGGAAGCGTCAGAAACGCGATGCGAACGTCGCACTGCGGGAGAAGGATGGCTCGTTTCTCTCGTTTCGTTCGATTTCAATCGCGAAATAGCTGTGGTGCGGTTACATGGACGAGGGAAAGTATCTTCGACCCACGAAAGCAAACCGCACTAGGCGAACCTTGTTTTATTTGCAGACCAATATCGCCGTGAATGTCGTTCGATAATTTATTTGCCGTTTCGGCATTTGAAAATGTACGCTTTGCTTCGGAAGCATTTAAATTCGATTAATTTCGACATATTTTTATTGCCGTTTGATCGAATCGCTCCATGAAAGGAACGGAAATGGCTACAACTTGTCTAAACGCGGGTTACGAATAATTCACAACCGACAGATACGTATAAGACAACGATGTCATTCTGCACGCTAGATACGACAGCTTTCCGTGACATTAAATCATATTGTGAGTATACGATAATGTACGAAATAACAAGATGTAAAAGAAGTGAAACGTTTTATTAGTTAGTAGCGAGATCGGAACGCTGATATTCGTTACGTGTACTAACGTAGCCTGCGTTTCTATTTGACCATATTCATATAACGTTACGAGAACGCGTGCTTTCCAGCCAGATATGAAAACATGGACGATTCAAAGAATTTCGAGTTGGCATATTTCACGAAGGGACGATGAATATTACCTGGGAAAAATACAAAAAGCGACAAACAGAAATGGTCGGTCCGAATAGACCGAATAGAAGAGAAGATACGTGTCGACGCAGAGAGACTTGTCCCGATATGCCAGTTTCATTATGGCTTCCTGCTAGAAAACAAATATCCCTTTAGAGACAGGGTTCTGGAAATTAACCGTTTTCACCACGAACAGCCGCTAATCCTCGGTCCAGCAGCATCGCGATAAAAACTGTAGAAACTTACGTGATGTGTGTCACAGCCATAACTCGCGACAAACTTGTCGGCAAAGTTGTTACCCGTGCGATTAGCCAACGAAAAACGTCCACAAATCGTCTGGTTTCTATGCAAAGCCATCATGGATGTTGTGGCTGCGACTGACAAGCGTTTCAAGCAGGTTAAAAGGATCGACTATGTATTCATGAATTTATCTCGAGGAATATTCACTAGTTCACGTAACAGATTCAAACAATGCGCATAGGTTTTTCGTCAGCAGGATAAATTCAATTGAAATTATGGTACTTGCGAGGAAAGATCGAGAGAAGGGCCAGAGATTTTGGTCAAAAATCGAGGGAACAGGATCATGCGAATATTCTCATCTTAAAACCTCGTAATTGCACAATTTGATGTACGATGTTCGTGGGAAGAAGAGAAAGCGCGCGCATACTACGCGGAGATTTGCCAGTGCCAGGTCGGGGCGGAAAAACGTACAACTCTGACTATATCGTGGATACGCGGTAAATTAACAGCTTGTCCAAAGGGACAACGTATAAAAACGACTTCTGCGAAAGCTGGTTGTACGAGGGTTCTAGGATAAACCGAGGGATTGCGTGCTCGCGTAGGGAGAAAGAGGAAGGACCGATAAAAAGCCGACTAAAAGTTGAACTCATGATGCATCCTCGTCGTTATCACGAGCTCGCGTTGAAACTGGATAACGAAAAGTTTCCTTAAAAGGCTTCGAGTCCAATGCTCTCGTCGCGTTCTCGTAGATATCGTTCTGCACGATGCTTTTGTCAACCGTTCTTAATGACAGCCATTCGCGATGCCAGTCTATTAGTTCTCGACTAGTCTTTTTTCTTCTTTATAGTACGATAATATGAATTTCGTGTAACAGACCCAGTTGAAAAATACTGTAAAAGCTTTCGAACGAGGGTCTGCTATCGAGGACTGTGTTTCTGGTAAATGTTAAGTTGCCATGGCTGAACCACTTGGTGTATTTGCGTTGATGTTCCATCGGAATTTGATTTGAAAATGTGTGATTGGTTTTTGTTACGTCTCTTCTATATAAAAAAAAGAACGAAATTTTTACGTTGACGTAACACAGGTGGACATATTGGTATCGATAGCAAGGGAATGCATTGTTCTGAATATTGAGATGAAAGGACTCCGAAATGCATCGAAACTCGAGGTCCATTGAATGTGCATCCTGCTGACCGTGTGTCCTATTTTACAGAGAAATCCGAGCTTAGAGAGGAGTTTCTTGAAAGTGGACGTCGTCAACTGTAAAATAATTAGGTGAGTTTTAGATTGATCAATATACGATAGAGATCGTTCCATCCAAATTGAATTTCGATGAAAGAGCCATTTTCCGTTCATGCAGATCGTGATATTTACGTTGGTCCAGGCATCACGAGTGGATTAATATGCAAGTGGCTGCGCAGGTGTGTCATAGGAGAGTAAATTCGTATTAGAATTTTGCCGTAAATCGATCGATCGATAAATCAGCTAAATTAATTGGGAATAGAGTAGTTTGACGCGTGCATGTACCTACAACAAACGCGGTTCTCATTATCGAGGTAAACTCGACGAGAGTCAATTATGATACAGTCTTTTCAGTTAAACGATTTCTATATCGAGAGAACTATCGATTTAATTACAATTTAACGAGCCCATGGTCCAAGTTCGAACTATAAACCTTTGAAATCGAATAGAATGGGATATCTCTTGTCGCGAGAATCAATATATTACTCGATGAAAGCCTGTTAGCCTCGAACTTCGTTGAAGTATATTTCTTGGTGCAAACTTGTTGACAAAGTGTGTGTGAACAGGCTGGTGCATTTATCTCGCGTACCTTTGTGTTTCCATCCTTTTTACTGGAAAAAAACTATCGGATCAAGAAACTGTTTGCCCTAAAAAATGAAGCCGCGACGCGAAAGAACGGATTCGGTATTCTCACGAATAAAATCGAAACGATACTAGGTCGTCGCAAAATTTCTGAAACGCTCGTTTCATAGAAATAAGAAATACAGTTTTCTTTACCATATCCCTTTTCCAGCGAGCAAACAAGAAGCAAACTCGTAGGAATTTCGCTGTCGAAGGAATCGAGCGATCTTTTCGCGAGTGTCGAATAAGCAAAACAGATCCGCGATGAAATCGTATTAAGTGGTGGTAATCGCGTAGTTAAGCTACGAATCAGGATGGGAGTGACAAACACAGTTGTGCAAATACAACAATGGAACAAATGGAGACAAGCGTATCCTCGACGCGTATGTTCGCTTCGCGAGCATTCACACGCGCTGTACATGGTCGGTTTGCCAAGTGTAGAGAGCTTTAGAGCTCCTGTCCTGTGTCCCAGGAACACGGTCAGAACGAGAGACAAGGCTTTTGGTCTGTATCGTACGTTCATAGAAGTACTTGGAAGGTAGCTACGCCCTGGCAGACCACTGTGTTTCCGGAGTTGCAGCTACAACGCGCCGTTCGACCATCCATGCTCGTTGCAAACATCATCCGTGTCCATTGGGAAGAGCTTTACTGTAAAATACTGGTCCAGCAAAATCCTTGTGTTTTTTACTTTACGTGATCAGACTGCGCCGTAACCTAGAGCTTTCTGTTCTTTCGAGCACCTCTAGATATTGGACAACGAAACATACATCGAAGAACCCTATACCCCAAATCAACTGATAATAAATACACAGCGAACGCACAGCATTTTGAAGAAACAAGGAAATCCGATAGCATTCGTTGTGATCAAGAATAAATATGAATGTAGGAAGATAATGGAGTTCCTGGTTCCGGGGTTAAACCTTCTCAGATTCGGCACGTAAAAGGTCACGGTACTCGAATCAGTGCGCGAATCTAGCAAGCCGAGCTTTTTAAGAATTCCGTCAAGGTACGAATCAAAGGACGGGGAAAAGAGGATCAAGGAAAGAGGGAGAAAAGATTCCACAAAATTGCGTGGGTCATCCTTTTCCCTTCCTATTCGACGCCGCCAAGAATCGTAACGAGAAGACACGTAGCCACTCGAATCTCGTCGTTCTCGCCTACACGCGGAAGGTTAAAACAAACCGTACAACATCCGGCGTTAATATTCACCGAGTTGCACCGACGTTGAAAACCGGTTCCGTCGATTCTCATTTTCCGCCGTGTTATGCAATTTTCAGGCCACCTTTTTACTCAGCCTTAAATTTCTGCTACGTTAAATGAGAGAAACGTGCGAAGAAATCTTGCGGAGGTTTCTTTGTTTTGTCGGAAAGATGGTAAAAACTCGGAGCTAGTTTAAAACTCGGTGTCTTATAGAAAGTCAAGCTGAAAGCTGACGCAGAAAATTGTAAAGGATAAAAAGATCGTTCGAGCTTGAGGGAACTAAATCCAACATATCCCGTGTAGGAAAGAAGCATGCGTGTTTGCAAAGTAGAAAATGTTCGAGATAAACTAGTCTCAGATTTTATTGCAACGGGATAAGACACCGTTGTTTCGTTGTTAAGAATTCGCGGTGGTGTTGGAAAATAACGCGCAATTAGCCGGCAGAAGCTGCTCGCGAAACGAGACTAAAGCGGTATGAAAGCGAGTACGATCGCTAGGAAATTTCTTCGGTCAGTCGTTTCGTGTCGGAGAAAGGGATTTCCCCGCAACAAAGATAACGCGAGAAGAATCGATTCGCGTCGATAGGACTCTCACACGATAAGCCGGTTCGTTTTGATCGCACACTAGTGTATCGGTTGGCGCGCTTTGAATCCAATCTTCCGTGGCTGTCCTCCTTTTGCACTTTAATCTGGTAAACTCAGATAAACGAAAGAAAGGAACACCGACGCTCGCGTATCCTAATCGATTCGACGTCGTATAGATGCGAATTACGGAGGAGCCAATCGAGAAAATTTCCGTTCGACGAACACCAGTTGGATATTACTGAGGAAATGAACATAAAAAAGAATAAGCTTCTTCTGTGAAAGCAAAATCGTGCTTATTAGGATGTATCAACTTTAGAAGGAGGAGGGCAGTTATTAAAATTAATCGTAATATTCAGGCGAATGCTTTCGTGGATGTTCGAAGGAGAAGCAAGCGTAAGAGAAAAATCCTTGCACCATTTTTCCAAGCAAGCTTCATTTCCCATGGTTAACGAAGAGCAACGAGCTCGTGTAACGTAATCAAAGCTATTCGCCCATTGTCTCTACAATACCGCCGGAACATTTTGGCACTGTTTCTGAATCAGCGCGATTACAAACAGAATTACAACCGCGGAACACGATTGTTTAGCAAGCGCGTTTCTGATGCGGTGCATCATTAGCACGACTATACCTACCTACGCGATGGTTATTTCGCGGCCCGTTTCCACTAAATCATCCACTTCTCACGTGGAAATAAAGTTCATCTAGCGATATTCTTTCGTGCGTGCTCTCTCCGCGTCGTCGTGACAGAGATTAAGAGACGCTTTATTTCCAAGCAACATGGAATCTCCGTTTATTCGCGATTTTACTTATCGCGCTTTTATTTTTCCTTCTGTTCTTCACGTCTGACAAATGCAATGGCGACGATAGAACTCGATTTGCTTGGAATCCGTGTAAGTCGACGATTTGCAACGCGACAGTTGAAGCTACGTGCCCTAGCGATCTAACGACGGAACGAGTAACGAAGGTAGGAATCCTTAATATCCCGTCGTATTTTGTCGGGACGTCGCACAACGCTGGCGTGACGATGCCTTTTACCCCGCACGTAATCGATTGGCCGTGCATTCGGCGAGACTACCTGCCGGGACGCATCGCGCGAGTTTATTGTTGGAAGCAGCCTCGATTCACATGAATATTTCAATAGGGTCGCTCTGACCAGATAAATGGACAGTTAGCGAGCTTTATTTTCGTTGCTCGTGCTTGGACAAGGGACGCGATAATTTAACTGGGTAGAATAAAGGATCGCGTAGAAAAATTAGCATTCCGACCTAAAATTTCCACATGCGATTCATTTTATACAATTCATATATCACAGCTACCCTTTCCTCTGTTTTCTGCATTTTCTCTCTCTCTCTCTTTCTCTCTTGCCTACTTACGTTTGATTCTAGTCCAGAAATAAGTCGCGGAGAAGTCGGTGTACCAGCGATCGATATCGAATATAGCTTGTAATAGCCAATCGCGATAAAAACGGCATCGCGGCGGCAGAATGAATAATGAATCAGAAGGAGTCCGCGCATATTTAAGAGTGGACGTAACGATACGCTCGTGACAAATACACGACCGAGTGTAAAGTGACAATGTAGCTTGTTTATGCACGCGAACGTTGATGTCGCAAACCTAGAAACTCATTGCATAGATAGGTCCGTGAACAGAGTGGCCATGGCTGTACAAGAATAGTTTAAGAATAGAGAAAAATTTATTGTAATTTAAGCTTCATACTGACGAACGAGTTTTGTCGCGCCAGCGTCTTAAGGACTTTGTCACGCTATGTTAAGAACTTTGACTTTAGCTTTATCTGTCATCGTTTGAATACCAACACACAGATCCCTGTGTAACTTCTATCCTTATAGCAGAATGTCTCTATTATCCTTGCAGAGATACGTATAGTTTCTTATAGTTTGCAATAACAGAGTTGTGTTTCCCCTCTATTTGGTGATGTTGCGTATCATCGCGGAAACACTATGAAGAATCGTTCGTCTGTACAGAGCTTTGACATATAATAACCGAGCAACCGTACGTAACATATAATATTACGCTGGTCGTAACATGAAAATAATAAGAAAAAGAGAAACGTATGAATTTCGCTTGTTATTTATTTGTAGAATAATCCGACGGTAGTTTTGGTTTTATTAGGTAGGTATGTTGGCCTTGCGTTCGTACGAAACCGAAGCAATTTCTCGACCTTCCCTATGAATTTCCCACGATACGAAAGACACTTGACCCAACACCTTCGTAAAACGGACCGTAAAGAAGATTTACAACGCTGTTATTTTGCGAACGTTGACACGCTGCTGTATGACAACAATTAGATCAACCCCAGCTGTGCCCTTTATTAGAACATCAAGCGATAACACGACCAACAACAGTGACAATGGTGTCACTGAGAAACTTTCATTCTAGCAGATTTCATCTTGAAGGAAATTAATCTAAAGAGAGTTCTGATCGTCAATTTGTTGGCGTTATAAATGAACTGGTTCTATCGCCTTAATCTAACCTCACGATTAAAACGTGATCAGACATCGGTGATCGAAAGTCGGTTTTTTGCGCGAATCGACGCTGCTCAATCGATCGACGTCCGGGCGAAACAAGATTAGAGAAGAGTTTAAAGCGAGTGACGACCGTTTCTTCCAGACGTGCCGACTCAATTTTCACCGATCTAATTTCGTTGCAGATACTGGCCAGGCTGGCATTGCTAACCTCGTAGCTAGAAACAATTAAAGGGTCGTTAAAACTAAACGATTCGTTAACGATTGCTCCCATTAATGACTAGAAGAATCGATAAGATTTTAAAGGTCGATAATCGTTTCTTGTCTGGGACCTGTTCGCTCCTATTGTTCAAAGAAACTATCAACTCGTTATCTCTTTTCTACATTCGTCATTTTATAGTCTATGGAACGAAGGTAATCTTTCAATAATGCGCGCGGTGCAGGAAACGTCGACTTACCTGAAACTTACGAATTTCAAGACGTGCATTAACCGATAATTAGATTCGATCTTAATGAGTTTCGAGTCTTACGACTGATCGATGAAAACTCCGGAACCGTACGCGGATTAGCACGACCAACTTGAACTTACGGGAATCGTAAACTCGAGCTCGTAAATAATACAGGAAAACGACTGTTCCTGAAGAATATATAATTAAATATTCCCCGCCGTTGACACTAAACTTCGCGTCTTTAATTTTGTTCAACTTCCTGTCGTACTAGTGATTTATAGATCGCAAAGGTCTGAGATTATAGTTAGCTTGTCATCGGTAAAGCCTTTTGAAAGGAGGGTAATTCAGTTTTTCCTTGGAAAAATATCTACACACATTAGCATCGATCGTAAGAATGATGTCTTCTTTTGTCATACGTGTTCAGGCACAGACACGATAAAGAAATCATCGAATAATCTAATATAAAATAAAAAATATAATTTTATTTAGTTTGTTATTACGCGATAGACGGCAAATATCGAAATATATGGCGGAGAAAGCCATCCAAGGTTAAGCGAATTACGCTCTTAAAATCGTTTAATAATACAGCAGTTGATCTCTGGGTGCACAGGTAGATCCTGTAAGGTTGCGTTTCGCAGTAATGACAATGCAGTAACATCAGGGGACGCTATTGTTTCCGACTGTGAAAACGTAACACGAAATTAAGCTGAATACAATTACGTTATAATGAATGGTCGTAATAGCCCAATTGTGTCACATTCTCAGGAATGTACAAGAGTGTGCGGATTGCGCGGTAAGCCAAGAATTGCTCGTACGCTGTTGTAATTCATGAGGCGACAACTTCTAATTACGCCATCACAATACATCATCGTGACAAATTAGTAATCCTGTGAGATCCACTTGACGATCTGGCTAGTTCTAGAATTCTGTTTCGCTAGACGGCTAATTACAGCAAGTTGCTGTCCGGCGGAATTACTAAACACGCGCGAGTCAATCGAGCTAGCAACGTGGAGAATCGAGCTTTTTGCTCGATTTTATTAGCGTCACGGGACACGTCGATCTTGTCGAAAGTAAATTTCCCCGAATGCTTTTACCCCAGGAAACATTCGTGCTGCTCTCCTCTTTGAAAATACTGGAATTTCAGAGCGCTCATTGTGTCCAGCGATATAACGCGTCCCCTTTCGGTCATCCGAAAGTTTCCTAGATCTCCCTATTCAGACGAAGAAACAAGGACAAGGGGAAAACGAATGCCGCTATAATTTCACGAAATCTTGAAAGGTTATCCGGAAGTTTCACCCAACGAGATAACTTCGTTTCCTTGGTAAAAATTCCATGGCTGACTCGCACGACCGTTTTCCACTTTTCTTCGCGTCGCGTTGTCAGAGAGTAACCGAGAGACGTTTACCATCGGTAAGATTAAGAAAGTTCGGTGCGTTTCCTTTGGCCAAGACCAAGCTTCATGGAAACTTGCCTGTTGCCTTTGGCAAGGTATCACAAGCCATGCATCTTTGACGAAAGTTTCACGCAGAAATGACAGAATAATTAAGGAAAGAAAAAGATTGGTATAACGGAATAAAAGAAGTTTTTTATACTATACGAGCGAAGTTGGACCAAGTGTTCACGTGTTCGAAACCTAGCCAACAGGAAAATGTAACGAACTCGTAAATTTTTCTTTCCGATAGACCGAATAAGAAAGTAATAAACGCTGTAGTTCTAGTATGCGCTCAATTTATGATAATGTTTCATGGTCGCGTGTGCAGTACAAAGGATATAATTTGAAAAATGACGGAGACAACAACGTAAAAATTTTGTGCTATATTCGGTTAGAGTCCAGAGTAATCATCTTCTAAATGTTGTTAATATCGATTCGATTGCAAAAGTTTAGATTGCAACCCAAAAAACCGAATAATTTTAAGCATAAACGATTCTTTCTATTATTTCATTTACGCGCAACTGTGTCCTGATAATGTATTATGTCGAATTATACTCTACATAATCAAATATACAATCTTTCGTTCGTTGATGAAATTACGAATAGAATATCGAAATGGTTTTCAACCTTAATTTCCTTCGCATAATTATCTCGGCGAACATTTCTTCTATAAAGAATCATTCGAATGAAATCTATCGAACGAGTCATATTATGAGAAGAATGTAATAATGTACGTACGATTGTCCAAAATATCGATGGTTATAGTTAATTATATATTTAATTATATCAATGGATATATTTCGGATTGATTATTACGGACCGTAATCGTATTATATCGAACAGTGAATTTACATTCGATCCAACTGAGAACTCTAGGAGAGATAAAATAATGGGAACAGTTTGAGGAGATAAGGTTAACGACGATAGCGAAGGTTACAAACTTAATAAGGGATATTCATCTAGATACGAAATTAAAGACGATCTTATCAAGGATCTTGTATGAAGAGACTATAAGTATAACAAAGTAATATATGCATGAACATTAATAATTAAGTAAAGGCAATAAAAATATAAATTTCGAAAAATTTTTAATTTACTTGATACATTGAAAGCTGTTGAGGGAAATTTCATTAGTATAACATGTAGCCACTTCTAGAGTTATTCCGTCCGGTTATCAGGTTTTTATACTATTATTTTACGTAAGCGACTTTTAATACAATTATCAATTTATGTCACCAACACAGTTTTAAAATCTCTTTACTTTATTAAACGGTACTCAAAAGGTTTCTCTAACAGCGAAACTATTAAAACAATCTACTCATTAGTTAGATCACACTTAGAGTATGCTTCGGTACTGTGATCTCCTATATTTAACAAGAATAAATGATTACTAGAAAGTGGATAACGTAAATTTCTAAGATTCACAGCTAATAAATTGGGTCTGAGTATGTTATATTACGATCGTAACTATAATCCGATTAGAACAACTTGGAACGAAAACACTGGAAAGTCGTAGGAAGATATTCGATCTATCCTGCTTCTATGGGATTATTAAGCGATCGAGCGAATTGTTCCGATATGCTTAGTGTAATTGGAGTTCACGTACCTTCAAGATATATCAGAGAAAGATTTCCGTTTGATACGTCAGTTTTTAAAACTAGCCATAAACATTTCATGGATAGAATTATGAAACTAGCTAATTCGTGTAGCATTGCGATATTTTGTTCTACTTCTATTTGATTCTCCAAATTCTTTTAAGCATAAGCCTTCAAGTTACGTTACGTAGATGTGAAAGTATTTTTAATTCCCCTTCTCTCTGTATTCTTTTAATTTCTTTTTGCGTCAATTTTATATTTAATGCCTAACAATGAATGTAACAATAATAATTGTATTATTGAACTATAGCCGAGAATAATAATAATAATAATAATAATAAATGGAACAATAGGAATCAAGATATGGATAGGAAAGAAGATATTCGGATTATAGACAATGAAAAAAGAAAAATATTATAAATATTATCAGTATCATTATGGTTATAGTAAATATAGTACATACCAGTATAAGAAACAATGGAAAAAAGTATGACGAGCGTAACCATAGCGTTTGTAGCAGTTGGTGCAAAGACAACGAGTATATGCAATAACATAACACAGTCTTGACCATGACCATAACGAAGGAGTTGGTGACAACGGACCGTATTATCACTATGGCTATAGTCAAAGCGATAGTAATTACGGTAAAGGTTATCCTGGTTTCGCAAGTGGCCACCATTATCATCACCATGAGTTAAATCATGATTACGCTGACCATCATCATGGGTTGGTTGGTCGCAATTAATGGAGCAACTACAATACACGTTACAACTTGTTTCACAATACGTTACATAATCTTCATATTTACGGCTAATCAGCGATCATAACGGACCCCCACGGGGAATAGCGAGTAATTAATTAAAGGAAGTAACTTGCTGTGAACATAAAATTTGCAAAGTATACTTTTAAAATCCACGTGTATGTGCTGTTTACAAGTGCGTCGCACAGCGTTAACGTAATAGTATACGAATGATTTCTGTGACAATTTTACGGAAACTTTCATTAAAGAGAGAGCTGTATGTTACGCAAAATAAAGAAACAGGACTAGTTTACTCGGTGTGGATATGAATTTTGTCATATTTTATTCCTTGCTTACGAATACCGATTGGACAAAAAGCATTCGTTTTGGTATAGAGGTATGCAGTATGGACTTAATAACCTCTATAAATTCAGCGTCAAGATATTTTACTTCGTATCATGTTGTAGACACGTACACGAACAGAAATAACGTATGGTCAAAGTTGAGAAATATTCGTTATAATTATTTTCTTTGGAATTATCAAAAAATGTAACGTCTAATTTTATATTGTTATTACGGAGATAGTCGAGAAACAAGACTATAGAAACATCGAAGGTTGGATAATCAAAGATTGATGCCAACGCCTGCCGTGCTTCGTGCAATATCAGTCAGACTTGGGTGATTGATCGGAACATCCGTACCATAGACAGATCGTCTAAAAATCCCCAAGGTTGTGACGTTACGCGAAGAAAAAGTGAAACAACCTGACAACCCTTATTTTGTCCTGTATAGCGGAACGAAATTTGTAGTTGATCGAAACAAATCGATAAGTCCGCCTATTACTTTCTCATTTGTGCGATAAGAACAGTCAACGAATAACGAAGCCGAAATGCAGCTGCATCGGTGCATTAACCAACGCGTTGATTAATTAAAACGTCGGCTTCGAATAATCGATTTCGCGGAGAAGAGTAGCAAACATATTCCGCGATAATTAAAATCCAACCGATATCGTTGTTAATGCTCTTCTTTTTTGTTACGGTCCAGAGCAGAGACCGTTTCGCATTATTCCATGCTATATTTATTCAACGATAAACTCAGTACAATATTTGAGCGGATTTCACACGAATTCGCGATAAGTTTAATTATATACAAAAATTCTTTCTTTCAGGATGGGTTTTGATTACCCCAGTACCATAATAGATTAATGATCTTCTACCGATATTCCAGCATCTCTCCATCTCTATTATATCGTATCGAGTTGGCTGAACCTATCTGAAGTTTAATTAGACTTTGAATTTCTGCTCATATCGGTTCATGGCCGGGTTCTACGCGATCCAGCTGCGATGTGATCGCAAATTGATTACTTTTTGCCCACCTGATTGTCGTTACCGGCCAACGATAATCGCTAATTAAGGGTTTAACGCAATGATATATGAATCGATAACTCCTTTGTACTCGCGTTCAAATATTCTCGATTACGATGTTTACGAAGGCAGATAAGTATACTTTGCATATAGAGACACAAATTAGTGGAAAATACGTTCGAGGTGCTAAACATTTGTGGGAAAAGTCACTTTATTAAAAGGAGATTGTTAAGAGAAAAAATAATTTTAGTGGTAGGTGTAATTGAATGGTGGAAAAGCAAACAGGAAAGCTCTTAAGATTTAATCAGAATGGCTCGATCTCTACGAGGACTGACCTTTCGCTTAGCTTTCCGTCTGCTTGGGCTTTCGAAAAGTGCGCAGCCCCTTCAGGCAGCTGCTGATTGCTTCTGGTCATTACGTTGCGTTCGCTGGATCGTCACCAATCAGAAGTTTAATTAAACGGGAAACTCTGCAGGAACCCTTTGGGCGATACATCACGCGGTTTCGGCGCATAAGAGGGCTGATAACACGAGGAACTAATATTACAACTTGCCTATAATTCGTGCTTCTATATATTCGCTTGGTCATAATTTCCACGGTTTGCGTGTAGGTACGTCATGATTCATTTATAACCAGTGCTTTACCGTTTAATCCACACTGCCAGACATATATGCACGACAGAGATGAAAATAGTTGCTCGAAGGTACCCTTTGATCGATATTGCCCCGCAATATTAATCTGTGAATATACAAAGAGCATTGTTATTTGGAAGATCCTTAAGAGAATTGCTTTGGGGTTATACCCTCAAACTGTTGTCGATATCGTGCTCGGATTTAAACGAGATCGTCGACGCTAATAACACCGTGAAAATTAATCCTAGTTATAGTCTTCGGCATCGTAATCGTGGCAACGATTTACGAAATACTTGGTAAACGTTACACCTCAACAGGCGATGCGGTTAAATACTCCACTTAATTATTATGTGTGTAGATAGATACGTGTTTAAGAAGGAAAACTATTCGTAAGATAAAACGTTTACGTTTCACAAACACGTTATTCGTTAGAAAGAAAAACGGCCGAGTGAATTTCTTACTTTTAATTTTTTGTATTGTTAGAAAATTCGATGGTGGATTAGTTCGAGTATATAATTAAATCAAACATTTATTGATACTGTTTTGGTAACCCTAGAGGGATTTCGATAGAAACTCGCTGTGTACACGAAATACACATTCACGGGTGACACGTTCGAAGTGCTTTCACGTTGCGTCCTATAGAATTACAAAGGCTTTGATCCCTGACTCCAACATAGTGCTTACTGCTGCTAGTAGGATTACCGCAACCGCTGTGGACGAGCCACTAATAACGCGAGTCGCTCGAATGCATTAAAACTCTGAGATATGTCGCACTTTGGCCGCACTTTGTCGATATATTTCACCGTCCGACATTGACAAACCCGTGACAGTTTAAACGACTGTTACTCGCCAAATTAATACGACGTAGACGTGAAACGAAAGAAACCGCCGCGTTTCACGTTTAATCAACGCCCAAGGAGCGACTCTGGTAAGAAAATCTATCGATATCTCGAGAATAGAAGCCGGATTGCAATCTACTATCGACAAAGCATCCTTCTAATTGCAAATCAGCGATATCTAACGACTTCCTCGCGGGCGTTTCCATTTAATTAAACGTGAAATCGAGAATCTTTCGTTCACCATTGATAGACATTGGTTTTGCTATGGAATAAGCAAAAAATTATAATTTTCTGCTAGCGAAAACAAATCCAATTAAGACGGTAGTTTAATCAGAGAAGAAATAGACGGTTTATCGTGTTAGAAAAAAAATGCAATCTCGTCATTGCGTCATTCTGTCAAAATCTGTACGAGATAAGAGATCGAAGAGCAAGAGCTATTCGCGTCGTTAACGACTCGTCCTGAAAACTTGTTACTCTCGATGAACGCATAATGGCCAATCCACGTCACATGTGTTGTCCAGCTGGTAGCATGGTTCGAGGATTAGTTAGGCGCCAGCAAATTGACATACGTGTGTTCGGTAACGTGTGCACCTCGCCACGAAACGTGTGAACGACATTGTCCGCTGACGAGGAACTCGATTGTGCTCGATCAACAGGTTTAAGATCGCAGCTAGGAGTAAGAGAAAGTGTCGCGCTTGGCTGCGCAACCGTGATAAGTGCAAGTAAATTGGTATCTTGAACTTTGATTTACGCGTCGACGCTACATCTACCTATACACGTTCTCCCTTGACAACTTGTTAACGCGTTAATCTCTGATCGTGACATGTCACATTTGCACCGAGTCGCCGTGCCTCCACCGATGCTTCTGAATCGCGCGTTATCACTCGTGCTATCAGAAATCAACGGAAACCAACGGTGGACGTTCCACGAACTGTCATATATTTTTCTTCCGTGAATTTTAGCGGTTATTTAAATAAAACCGATTTCACTGTATTTAACTAACGAAACGATAGATCGCGTAATCTTGTAATCCACTTGCATAAACTTCGATCTATCAATGAAAATGTTTGCAAACGATTTTTAAAAGCATTGGGAATTTATTAACTGGATCGCGACTCTTTCATATAAATAAAATTTCTTTTACTCGTGTTATAGATAAGAACAATGCCTAATTTATCTTTTTATACGATGTAGCGGTAATTAGGTAGCAGAAAATGAAGATTGATTAACTGTACGCTTAGTAACGTTGTTAGAACCTGGACGTTTTTATATCGTATACCCTCGCAAGCATTGGTTGTGTTTTTGTATCGAGTTTTTGGTTGTTTGTTGGCTGCGTTGGCTGCAAATGATATATTTCGAAAGACAATCGTCGGAAATGCATCGAAAATACATCGAAAATACATCGGAAATGCATAGTACCAGTTCGGTATTCTCAACGCGTAATTGCCTTCGACCGTATCTACGGAAAAGGGAATAAGGAGGAATCGTTGGCAGACACCGACCACTTCCGTATTTTAATAATAGAAAGACGGTAGCGTGGATGCAAATGAAACGGTATCCCGGCACATTGGCCCTTAATAGCCCGCATTTTTAACGTTTCATTGCCTTGCTGTGCTTGGCGAGTCACGCTCTGGAAACGCCTGACACAACCGCAATAACGCGAAAAGAATGGTTGGAATTGCGTTTCCTTATCATTACCCGTTTTAACCTTCCTTGGCTAACTGTTTCCCAGAAAAAATGAGTCGGTAAAATTCCGTTTGTCGTACGACTTCGCGGATAGCCGGTCGCGAGAACCAAGCGCTCCGGCTAAATGAGAAATTTTACTAAGAATTTTAATTGAGTCAGCCGACAGCCTGGCCCTTTAACGTTGTTCCGCCTCTGTTCCGTTTTACTTTTCTGACTTCTAACAACTATGAAATCTTATACAATCGTCGCTCCTAAATTGGATTTTATCAATTATACGTACGTAACGCTTCAACGGAATCGATCGAAGAATTAAAAAATACGCACCATGACGCGTAGAAATAAATAATACAGCAAGTCCGATAAAGAATAAAATTGATAATAATAAAGTCGATGATATGTGTTTTCTTGTTTCGAATTTCATATATCGTAAGAAAGAATTCAAGCATGGATGCAATATGAAGTCGGTGAAGAAGCTCGAGGCAATAGAACGGTACGCTGTCACCGGACCCCGCCGCAACGAGGGAATCTGTTCCTCTCGAACTTGGTGCATTCATTTAATCGTGAAACAGCCGACGGTACCAGTTGTCTCGCGCATCGGCTTGACCTAGATCGGATGTCTGCCGCAATTTGCACTCAATGCGCTTTACCGAAGCTTTCCGGAGTATGAAAGCAGAAGAAGTGGCTTCGAAGGAATCCGCCTAGTCATCGTTTCTCTTTCACGTCCTAGGCGCCCTGTCAATTACGCTGTTCATTCGTCCACGAAGGGTTAGAGTCTTAGGATTCCTCTCGATTTCAGAACTCTATCCGTTCATCGAACCATTCGAACGAAAATATTTTAGCCAATACTTTCTCTTTGACATTTATTCCGACGTGCAATTTATATCGTACGGATACCCAAACTATTACAATTTTACTAGTCGAACTCGTGTGTACATAATCTCGCGAATTATTTAAATCGTAGCACCAACATCGTCGTTGTTCTAACTTGCTTTTAACCTCGTGGATTTTAACCCACCATATATATTCCGTAGGAACTTTTAATAAAGAAGGAACATATATTCGTAGAAAATTTAAGGATCTGTTCTCGGAGCGATCCACCCAAGATGCTCCGTGCGTTACTAAAATTTTCACGAAATTTCGTGGAAAATCCTCGCGGGGAATGAAACTCGTTTCTTCTGATTAAAAGATTAATCTACAGTCTGCGACACGGTCGAAAGAATTTGAAATAAATAAATGGTGTATTTATTGCATCGGAAGAACGATTACAATAAAATTTTCTCCTTTCGACAAAAGAACGAGGAAATATTGAAACACCGTTTTTCCATTTAACCACATTTATTTGATCGTATTCTAAATTTTTATCACGGTTATGATCCTTTTACCTTCATTCGCATACCATATTATCCTCTAGAATGGATCAGATAAAAAGACCCTGCTTTTAAGATATACGTATAGCGGCAACATGGCTGATATACATTAGTCCGTTTTTCCGCGTTTCCACAAGAAATAAAAGCATTTATTATCCTTCCACTCTGAAAACCATCGAAATGGTTGGATACAAACGTTTTCGTTTATCCGTACCCTTCGTACGCCAAACCTATTCGTTTCGCTTGGCCAAACTTCATCCTCTTCTTTTTTTTTCCGAGGAACAGGGTAAGAAAAAAATATGCGTCAATGATACGAAGCTACCCATCTTTGCTGCAACGATGCATTGTTCATCGCCATCGTACGTTCACCCAGCAATTTCGCGTCAAAGATTTTGTTCCCGAGACGAGACGGCCCGAGCAAGAGAATCCCCGTATCTGTGTCAAAGAGGGATTTTTCTTTGAAGCAGGAAGTTTGGTCTTGTTTTCTTGTCTTTGTTTTTCGGATGAAGCACGCAGAAGCACTTCAATTAGCGTCGATAGTGGCACTTGTATCGGACTGCGGGAATATAATTGTTACGGGCAAAGGATTAATTTCAAGTTAAGATACGTGTTGTAATTGGTCTTCGGCAGATGAAACGATCCTATATCGAGTCGCAAGGAATAACAACGCATAGAGCAAATACGAATAATACACGGTATTTGTGTAGAACAAATGATCGTTTGACGCAAAGACGCCGACACCGACCACCTATATATGCCGCTATAATTGAATATATTTATATTTGCCATGGGGACATTATTGCGCTTGAATGTGTTTTATCCGATGCTTATAATGTTTTTAAATCCGCGCTGACCGAACTGCTTACAAAGCGAATTAATTAGCAGTCGACAATAACGAACAACAAGCACGTTATCGCTTTGTACGTTATCGTTATACCGTCGGTTCTTATTTGAAGCGTACTCGTTTGTAAAATATTACCATTTATGTTGCCGACGTTAGATGGGAAAAATACTTTTTGCTCGTAAAACCGATGGTTTATGCGTAAAAGTATTCAGTAATTTTTACCGGCAACGAGAAAAGCGTGGAGAGAAAAGATTTCTTTGGAATGCTAGCCAACTTCCGGTTGGCTTCGTTTCGTGAAAGCAGAATCTTTTATTAACTTCACCTGAACGGTCATACAGTCTGTACGTCAACTATCTGGCATCGATCGGTATACTTTGTTGTGTGGAATAACTTGAAATCAACTTGGGTAGTTCTGATAAACGCAACATCATCTTGCGAGGTAACAAAGACGAAATTCTTACTCTGATCTTCCGTTCAGTGACTCAACCTTTGAAGAACGTCCATGAGAACCGAAACACGCTCGAACATAGCATAGCATGTTGCTTTTCCGATTTCCAACGAAATCGCAATTCCACTGACGGCTCTCTGTAGCTTGTCTCGTCGAGGCTACACACACGATTCGTCAAAGAGACGGCCAAACGTAAATCGTAATGAGACATCGACAAACTGTGGTTACTGGCAAACGATAGTGGTACTCGACTCGTGTCCTGATACCTTTCGAATAAAGCAGTAGCGTCACGAACATTAATCGACGCGCATAAACATAACAGAGGATTTTCAATTTGTAAATTGAAAACGGCAGAACTAGGACGGGAAGGAAGAAATTCAATCGTTCAAGTGTAAAAGACCAAACACTGGCAGCACGGAACACGGAGGTCTTGGAGTAGAACTTGTTATTTTTCTGATCAACCGTTCCCTTTTCGATGACGTTGACATTTTCTTATTTTCTCATTGCTTCAAAGTAGCTTCTGTAAACATCCACGGACGAATACGTGTATATCCTTTACACTCGCGTCTCGCTTCTTTTACGTTTGTCCATGTTTTCCGGTCTACCTGTTAGATGCAGCGAATCTAGAAAATCAAGGCTTTTGATGTTTGACTTCAAACACGTCGCACGAAGAAGCTCCGCCGAATTATACTTCCGTTTGATACGTTGCCACTCGTTGCGCTTGACTACGAATAATCGAAGTCGATAATCAAGCTGACGCTGATTAGCACCGGTGATCTCGTTTCGAAGTATAGGTCGGGTAAATCGTCGAAGCGTTTGTTAAATAATTCGAAAGCAGCGGATTCGCAAGATTAGCGCAATGGCAGTTTGAGAGACGCAAGCTCGTTGTTCGAGCCCGCGAAGGTATTTGGAGCTGGAACAAACAGCCCAATAAAGGAATTAAACTGCGCTATTAAACGAACGAGACAACCAGCTTCTCAAGTAGGGAGGAAAAACTGTCGGAGATCGAGGCATTTAAAGTAGATCCGACGCGATTCAATCCAAGCACCGAATCTCCCAGGGGGTTAAGAATCCAAATAAATCCTGGCTCGAACGGAATAAGCGGATTATTCGACCCTAGTGTCGTCCAGCGACGCGATGCCAGGCTTCGCGCTGACGAAAAGGAAGCCGTTCAGTGGCGTCTTCGAAAATGTAAGGAAGCCACCGTAACCAGGATTGATCGATAATATTAAACACGAATCTATTAATAACTGGTTACAGATTACCGAAGTCGAAGCGTTATTAGAACGAAATTGCTACTCACAAGAAGGTAAGATCGGTTGTGCCAATTAGAGCAAGATTAATCGGTTGTATGACCGGACGATCCTTACGATCGTCCGATGAAGTTTCTAATATCGATTCAATAGAAAAGAGAAACGTCGTTCCTATCTTGGAGTATAGAAGCAGCGAAGTCGTCAGAAGCTGGTGACAAACAGTTCCGTTACAGCGGTTTCGTACGTGAAAGGTCGCGAAGCGGAGACGAAGAGAGGGCCAGACTGACCATGTTCGAGCGAAATTCACCAACGTGTACGCACGTATCGCACACGCACGCGATGTCCAACGTAACTGGCAGATTCACATCTGTTTACGAGCGTCGTATATAAACAGAATGTGCATTGCCATGGTATAAAAGGCTAGAAAATACGTTGGAAAGTTGCAGTTCTCACTTGACCGCTTTATATACCATGAGATACGAGGGAGACACGAGGATCAAGGTACGGTATCGACGAAGAAATCGAATCGTGAATCGGAGAAAAGCGGGACACGAGAAATCAAGCAGGAGCAAACGATCAGAAACAAGAAAAATACCGGAGCGAGAGGGAGAGCGAGCGAGAGAGAGAGAGAGTTCTAGTCGGAATTTATTTTCGAAAGTACGTGCAAAGGAAAATTTGAGAAAACAGAGCGCGAGGGAAGACGACCTTCTTAGAAATCGTTTCGATTCGTCTCATTACTTTATAAAAATATACTTAGATCATATATACATAGATGAGCATATTTCTCGATAAGAAAAAGACTCGTGCGAGACAAGCGAAGATATTACAGAACACGGTATCATGATTTCGAGAGTCGCATAATCGTGTCGCATAATCCTGTCGCATATGGGATACCGGACTGGACTGCTTATTATTCCGGGTTTGTGTCGAGTAATTAAAACCAACTGGCATTCTTTATACCGTGATGCTGCTCGCTCGTGTTTGACAAGCTTCAACACTTGTTACAACATTACGAATGAGGTGTAATTGAAAGCTGCAAGTAACCATGCTAAAAATTATATTAAATCGCGTCGATTTGCGTCATTTTTACTCCCGTTTGTTCGATAATCTTATCGATATTTTGCGGCGAAGGGTATTCGGTAATTTTATTTGTCATGATAAACGAGCTAACGAAGCGAAACGCGTACAAACGAAACAAAGAGAATCGAATTTCAATCCACGATGAAACGCGAAACTTTTATTGGCTTGTGTATAATCGACGAGTCGAGACTGTTTTCGACGCGATAGTCAACGTTTGTGCGCTGACAATCGACGTAGTAATTGAAAATGGGACGTCTCAGATCGACGTTTTCGTTTCTCCTCTCTTTTTCGCTCTCTTTGTGCATCTGTCTCTGAGATTCAATTGATCGTTATAAGTGCAGCATGTATTCGATTGCTTTCATCACGGTGCAACCCGCTTTGACACGATTCTATACACAATTCACAATTAAGGAATCGAATCGTACCTCGTTCCTGGCAATATCGAATACCTCGCAATCGTACGATTTAAATTCGTTGTCCGTGATTCGCTATAGCGACTCGTTTTTCATTTGCAACGCGATCGATATCTTCAAATTAGTTCAATCTGCGACGCGTGAATAGTCATACGAAAATTGTAAAAAATAAGAGATCGATGGCAGAATCACGTACCAAATCCCGTGGTCGCTGAAAAATCAACCCGTTAAACGTCACCTTTTCCCACGTCGATCACGCGTAAATCTTCCAGCGACTGATGTACCAGATCCGATCGAAGAAAAACGTCAGGTTACAAGGTACTTTCGAAGGTGACTTTTTGTGCCACAGGTCAGTATCGCCTTGACCATCACGTTGGCGCTCGGCCATCGATCACGAGCCGGCGTGATATCCCTGGAAGCGGAGGCTTTACACGGACAACAGGATCCAGTGCAGCACAGTTCACTGGCCAACTCGTACCTGCAGTTTCACGGGCCCGTCGAGGGGCCAGTGTTTGAGGTGAAAGTACCGTACGCGGAGAATCACGAGGACAGCTCGAACAATTTACACGGACACGAGCAACAGGAACACGGTTACGAGTTTGACTATGTCGCGCATCCGAAGTACGAGTTCTCGTACGGCGTCGAGGATCATCAGACTGGCGATTTCCATGCTCAGAAAGAAACGCGAGATGGTGAGAGAGAGAGAGAGAGAGAGAGAGAGAGAGAGAGAGAGAAGCAACCGTTCGAGATTCAATATTCCTTTTTTTGTCTCCTTCGTGAGCGAGTTTGTTCATGCGAATTTTGACACGAAAACTCAAACACGATTAATAGAAGCGGAGGTAATTTGATCGCGAGAGTAATTTTCTCGTACACGCGTCATGAATATGTGGGAAGGATACGACTACCGGATAAATAAGTAAGGAGGACATGCTCCGCGCGGTTTGGCTCGCGACCTCTACTGTATCCGCGCGGTCGAGTTATTCCTCGACGTTGTTATGCTAATAGAGTTATTTCAGGCGAAATTTCTCTGGCATTCAATTACGTTTCGTTACAAGTTCAACAATTGGTTTCGCGGCTTCCGTTCATCCGCGGCCGTTCCTTTCCGCAGGAAGCAGCGTGTCCGGCCAGTACAGCGTGAAGGAACCAGGTGGTAGCATTCGAGTGGTCAGCTACCGCGCCGACAAGGATGGATTTCATGCCGTGGTGCACACTTCCGGCAAGAACGACCACTCGGCTGATATCTACGTCGGTCAAGGCCAGCTTCCAGTTCACGATCACCAAACTGCGGCGCAACAGGAACAAGACATCCAAGATTACGTCGCCTCGTACACCACCAACGAAGGATATTGATCGTTTCGTGATCGATCGGTCGTTTATCGTTTTGTACCTGTTTGTTACGCTTCGATGTTTCATGTTTTCACTGTACCAAAGGCTTTCATCGTTGCTTATCATCCTGAAGATTGCTGTGGAGAACGTTTATGTTGTAAATATAGCACATTCCTTTTAATAAAACACCATCGTATCAGAGTGGGACGTTCTGAAACCAATTCTCTTCGCGTTTAATCCGCGCGCCACGGTATGCTCCATCAGGCATCATTTATCCTGACATAAAATACAAGATGTCAAATGGATAAAGCGTTATGTAATTATTTGCGATCGAAAGGAAGGATAGTCGTCACGAAAGGAGGTCGATCGTCGATGAAGCGCAACTCGGCTACACCCGTGCACAGTCATACGCGGCACGTCGTTAAGGCGCGTCTCGTCTGATCAATTTGATACCAACGGAACGTCGTTATCGCGAGTGGATAAAGACAAAAGGAGAAAAGGAGCGAAATAGGGCGAGGGTGGTAGAACGGCCTGAGCGAATAACAGCAGAGAAGATAAAAGGAAGGCTCGTCCGCGCGCTAACAATGCCTCGAATGCATGCCGATAGAGGCAGAGGAGAGTGGAAACAAAAAGAACAGCGAACAGGCCGGCGAGTAGATAAGAGCTGGTAAGAGGCCGGTGCCGCGCTATGTCACCTTCTCTTGCGACTATGTTACATCGTTAAATCGCTAACGATCGAATTAACTCCTAACTTTTGCGACCAGTGAAATATTTGGCACAGACGTCGAGTCGAGTCGAAGACGCGAAAGAATGAAATCTTCGCGCGTAATCGCCCGGATGACGTTAGAGTTGCGTTAACAACCGCACAAGCAGTCATATGGATTGCGGGATAAGTTGAATGATTCGGTAACGTGGTTGTTTCTTGCGGAACTAGGCAGCTACTAATTACCCACGGTATCGTCGTAGCGTGATCATCCGATGGGTCGCTGCCGGTGATCGAACATCGTCACACGATTTCGCTACGATGGCGCGCAAAATACCAACTTCCTTTAACGTTGCATCGTGTTAACAAATTGCGGGAGTAGGGAGGGAGAAGGAGAAACGCTTGCGTGTCGCTCCTTCGCAGCACCGATGCGGTTAATGAAGTGTCAATGTACTACGGAGCTCTCTCTTGCTCAACGGCAAACGTTATCTCCGGACCGAAAACTACGACGTCGTTCGCTCGCTCTGTTAGAGTCTGATTATCGCCTTAGATTTGAGCAAACTTTGATCGGACATCAGGACAATACATCGTAATTTTAACAAGACCCAGATCCCAATGATTAGTTGGAAATAGTGGTTCCTGATCGACGGCAGCTTGGATCTGCTTTGATGAAGTCGCTCGATCTAGGAGTTTGGACAAATTTTGATTCATACCGCGTTATCTACATCCGATTGCTACATTGTAAATTACTATTTTTAGCCGACAAATCAATTTGATGCGATAAAGCAAGAAAGAAAAGGGTTGGAACTAGAGTAAATTTGCTAACTTTCCGCTATGAAGCTAGTGTAAATTTGCTAACTTTCCGTTAAAATCAACGAAACGGATCGACGCAAATCTCTATAATTTTTGAAAAGTGAATATATGTATTTACATAGTATTCCCATACCGTGTATGTAAGTAGATAGTTCCTAATTTCCTCTCCGACGGTATCCGGTTATCGACGATAATCGTTATCGTGGAATACATCTGCCGACTAAGTTCTGGTAGATTCCAATTGAAACATCGGGTAACATTCGTACGATTCGATATATATATACATATATATCTGGACAATTTTTCAAACCGACACACGTGGAGTCGTTCTGTTGCAGGGTTCATTATTCCGTGTCATTGTTCCGAATAAAATTCGTGGCCGGTCGAATCGATAATCGTGCACACCAGTCGCGTGAAGCGCTTTCATGTTTGCAGAACCTCGATTAACGTAAGGCTCGTTTTTTTTTCATGTGGTTCGCTAGCAAACTAACGAAAACAATGTGCGATCTGTTGAGTATCTTGAATTTACATTCGCGAACGAGATTACGCAGGGCGACAATGGCGAATTCGCGGTGATTTTCGGCGATAACGGTGCCAATATTCCAACGTAAATATTCGCCATGGCAAAACATGGTCGTCTCATGTTTCCGTAATAAATTTGACGACGCGCCACAGTGTGTTTAATCGCAGAGGAGGAATGTGGGTCAGCAGGAAGGCGATGCGACTGCCTGAAAAATCGTATAAATATATTATTCATAACCTTTTCATTGGCTCGGTTTATATGCTCACCGATCGAACCATGAAGTTAATCGAGAAACATTGTGAGCGCTGTGCGACATACATTGCGTATGTCTAGATTGTCGGCTACCAGAAAATAATTAATAAGAAAATCGAGTATTATTACGACTACTGACGACCGATGATTCTGGTATATTCATCGTGTAGAATCCAACGAATACACGACTCTGCAATTTATTACTACATTTGTATACATTTAGTAAATATGTTAGCTTGCCAAATGGTCGGTTACTGTTCCATTTGTTTAACATTCGGGGATTGAAATAAATAATGTTTTACATTGTGAGGGTAGGTATACATTCGATTCTCTCTTTCAGACAATTTAATGTTTATTTTAGAGAAAACTTACAAACCTATTTTTGCATGATATAGTTTGAATTAACACGACTCAAACCTCATTCTTAAGAAAAATTCTATTTGAATTGAATTCCTTGTACTCGAAGCTTTCTTTTACACTCCAATTTTGAATTATACTTTTCTGAGATCTAGTTATCGGCTGTCTTTTCTCTTTCATTTTATTCTCTATTTTCGAGTCAATTATATATAATCTGATCTTCATAATTTTGTAAATAATAAATAAAAGATTAAATAAATACTAAACTAAGATCTGGATATAATACGTTTCATAATTCGAAAGTGGCTCGATAATTGTACCAGGTTTTCACCTTTAAATCCAATCTTCTGTTTCTTTCACGTGCAGTGTATTTTCCTTACACGATATTTTCGAGTATTTCGCGTGAAAACAGAACCAAATGCACGACTAGTTTTTCCACTACGCGAACGAATATTCTCATTTTCGATTGATCGATGCTGTAGAATTACCAACGAGAAAGAAAATTGAAATAAGGTGACGCGAGTCGATGGCTCGTAACCGAAGCCGAGGTTAGAGGGCAAGCGGAACGCCGCGATGTGGACACCGGTCTCCCATTTCGACGCTGCAATTATAATGAATCAGCCAGCAAATGGACAGCGCGGTAGAAACGCGAGCGGATAATCAATAGGTTTGCCATTGGAAGCATAGAATGGCGGGACGGTCGTACGGCTGAGTGGTGTATTTCAATCGACCGGAAACGTTAGGAAGCCGTGGTCTGTGGCAATTTTGCGTTTCGTCCACCGTGCCCGCCGGTGACGCTGTTAATTTGTTAACTGTTAATTTGTTCGGGCCGCGGCCAATCACATTTCGTCGAAGTGGTTGCAAAAACTTTGGCTCGCCGTAACGGTCGGTCTTTGTCATTCGGTACGATAACGGCAATTATTTTTGGCCGGCTTGTTTCTGGCTCGTTTGCTTGGCCAGTGACGAATGAATTTACTGTTGGCGACGCGATTGCCTTCTGCACTACTATGCCGCAGAAGTAACACGTTAATTCCACTGCTATCGCGTGCGACTAGTTACGTTTAGTTCCGGAGTTTGTTCGAAAGTAAGTACCGTTTGCATTGCTGATATTACATCGGAATGCACGGAACTGGATTGTGTACCTACCACGAACCAGGGTTCGGTAACAACGAGCTTTGCAAAAACACGCGGTCGAAACGGAATAGGATGAATTTTACTCACAATTTCACGGTATTACTCGCTTTGAACCAGCATCTCCGTTTCCGGATGCAAGTTACATACATTTTTAAAGCGAAGTCTCAAAGGCAAGCAGCTTGTTGTTTTTTGTTCACTAGAAAATATTGAAGCGTACGAAGTAGCTGCGGGTTGTAATTAAAGGAAAAGAACCGCAAAACAGCAAAAACAACGACGCGAATACGAGTAAGAAGACGACAGCGTGATGTCGCTTCTCTCTGTCAAAATGAGAATAATGATGAATGTAGCCCGGAGTCACATCGAAAAGAACATAGCTCCGGCGACTAATCGCAACTTTCTCTCACGACAGAAAAGACACCAAAGAGGATGGATTTCAAATGTCAGACGCTGAAAGCATCCCTCCTTCACTGGATCCAACCCAGAGGGCAACAACGTCGTCAATCTTTCGAGCTCTGCCTACTAAGCTCCTTATAATGGAAGACGAATGTTATTTTTAGACCTGACGATCAAATACATTGATATGACTATGGTATTTGACAAATGTTGAATGCAGGCACCGATCTTGATTGTAAGTTAAAAAAAATAAGTAAAAGCAAAGAAGTAAGCGTTGTACCTACGCTTCGTAGCATGTGCTATAATTTCCAGTCAAATACGTAATTCCTCAGGCACACGTAACTCAATAGTGTGCAGTAGGATCAACTTTGGAGCACCCATGGAATTTATTTATGAAAAATGTATATGCGCCGACAACGAGAGCACCGCAACCGAGTGTCGATGCAATAATATATTGTATACCGTATACCTTCCACAGGGGAACGAACACTGTGGAAGGTAAACGATGAGAGAGCAACCAGAAAGAACTGGTGAGCAAAAAAGATAGAGAAGGAAAAAGGGATCACGGTATGACCTATATTTGGCCTACGGGTCGCAGGGTAGAGCTATTGATTCAGTTCGCTCTTAAACACAGCCTCCGTTTCATTTCGTTCCAACTCTTTTGCTATTTCGCGATTACCGTCCTCTTTGCCACTCTTCCTCTCTCTCTTTCTCTTTCTCACTCTTTCTTCATTCTCCTCAAGTTTATTTATCGAACGGCTTGTTGCGGTAATGTTGTACGTCGTGTATTTTCTTCGACATCGACGATGTCAGAACGTATACAGTTGTTGGTTTGGGCAGTCTAGTAAAAAGTGAAGCGACACGGAAGACAAAACCAACGAAAAATTCCTCAGTCTTAAACGAGGCGCCGTTTAAACACCTTGCGATCGTCATGTTCTTAACTGGCTGAAACTGTACGAATCTAGTCGGCAACTTGGCAAACAGCACAAGTACTGTTTATAGTCATTAAAAGGCAGTGGCGATAAAAAGGTTAAGTCTTTAGAGCTATATATTATTCCGTAAAATAACGGGCTTTCGCTTTTTACGTTTTTCTCGTTTTACGCGACTAACATGCATAGGAATTGTAACGAATCAGTTAAGACTTTTATACCGGACGAATGTCAGAATGGCAAACACTTCGCCGCACTTTTCGCATTTCAAATTATATCGTTGAAACGACTCTACTGCATTTCATTTAGTTAAACTTAGAAACTCCTCGGTGCGGCATTATTCTCGCTTCGTGTTAACGTTAATGAATATTTTGAACGCAGCTCAAATTACTTGGTGACTTGGAAATCAAATTCACGAATAATACGATATATAGTTTTCCTCCTTTGCTTGCGACATAGAAAACGATGTCCGGCCTCGAAGTTAAGGAACAATTGCCAAATAAATCCAAGAAAATCACTTAACATCCCCCCGTATCCTTGGTGGATTATTGAAGGATTTGGCAGCGAGCATAGTTGAACGTGGCGCGTGACGACGCATATTCATCGACATTTCTATCGCTTTCTGTCCTTTGCTTCTCACCGCTTTCTTTCATCTAATCTTCTTGCGTCGTCTTATGGCCAGTTTTTACGTTTCTCTATCGAGAGCCGCCCCAGAATTTGTTTTTGGACACGCGTCGAGTTGCGAACACTTGTTGTTGAGAGAGCACCCTTGCGAAACTTTTTCTTCGGATATTTTACGGTCGAACACTTTCTCTTCACGTAAAGCAAACTAAAAGTAGGGTTCAATGCCTGGAGGGCGGAACGACGACTGACTGGAAATTTCTTCATACCCAGGAATAATTTTTCTCTTTAGAAACATCCCTAGACAGAAATTCTTAATTTCTTTTAGCAACTAACACCACAAGGTATATGGTGATATTAGATTTCATCGAAATTTATATTTAGATATTAGATATTGTTGTTTTTAATTCGATATAAATTGACAATTAGTGATATCGAATTTCAGAGCCTGGTCCGTGTATATTCGAGGCAATTCTATTCTATGCCGAAAACAAGCTAATATCCCACGTTCTCGACTAATGAAATAAAAAATAACAAGTGTGTTTGCGCTTCGTTATAACAGCATAACGTGGAAAATGCTATAATGCTCGAGCGGGATCGCGGTAGTGTATCGTCGTTACAAAGGATAACCGGTGAAGAGGATACGCGGTGCATATCAGTACGAGTATACGGTACACAGAGCGACGAAGCAACGCACGAATGCGTCGAGAAAATTGGGAATCGTTATTGTTGCGAATAACGCAACATCTCACGTTCGCGGAATCGGACTGAAAATAATAGTCGTAGAAAGAAAAACCGAAATCGGCGACGCGGCGTGCAGTATTCGTCTTTTCGACTTGGAAATCGGCCAACTTCTGTCTGGTCTAGATAGGTGAGCTAGCGAAGTATTCTCCTTTTTCCAGGAGCAATTGAATTTTTATATCTGCCGAGTGAGAAGTGAGCCGGTAAAAAATGTCGAATGACTCTGATAGCGGAGTAGAAAGTATAAGACGGAACGGAAACGCGTCATGCGTCTTGCACGCTTGACGTTTACGACAAAGATTTCCCTTCTTTTCTCTGCTTTCCTCCCGGCTTACTCGTATCCGCTGGTAACTACCTCGGCCTGCGTAAAAAAGAAACAAAGATGGAAATATATTATAATAAAATCGGGAAGCGTAAAGTAGAAAGAGTCATAACGGGTAAAGAGGTTGGTTTCTCTTGTTTGCATTTGCTTAATTAATTTCATCTGTCTCGTGTATTTTTCATCGTATAAACAATTCACCGACCAAAGACTGTTTACCGAACAGAAAAATGCGTCTTCCGGTGAGAAACTCAGAGTATTCAATGATAAAACGTGGACGTACAATGAATTTTGAAAAGGAAACGAGCACAGAAGCGACATTGTTAAAAGGTTGGTACAATGAGACGTATTAGTGGAGTGTAAAAGTAACACCTGTCTGATAAAGTGATCATTTGAAAAAGAATCTCGTGTCCCCTTTTTTCTTCTCTCATTCAGTTTTCATTCTTTTTCGCTTTACATTTACCTTGCTTACCTAGTCGTATATTTTCCTGGAACGAGCGAACAATTATTGCGCCAAAGTCCATTTATCAAAGCGTCTCCGCACTTGGAGATATTACAGGAAAAATTTCGCTGTTTTAACCGCCTATTACAATGTTTTTCGACACCTTACTTTTTATATTTGTACGGTCGGACGTATCTCAGCGTTTTATATTTGCATCGATTAACAATTCGATAGCCCTTTAGAAGATGTAATTGAGTTTACGGTACGGTCATCGATTTTATTCGCCACAAGATGCAAGGCATCCTGAGAAACGCGACACTCGAGCAACAATTTAAGAAAGAAGCATTCAAGCTTGATAGCTCGCTACTAGATTCAAGGGTTCTTTTCTTGAAATAAATGTTGTTCGCATCGAAAATCTCGGTGAAGTGCTCGCGCAAAGGAATTAAATCTCTCGTTTTACTTTCTTCAAACACGAAATCAGGTTCGAATCTGATGGTACGAAAGATCGAAGCGGCTCTCCACGATTCGACCGTCGCGTTGGTTGCATGAATTATTAATAGAGAGCGGCGCGTTTATTGCGGCAACAAAACCGGCTTAATTCTCCTCCTAGAGATGCGTCAAGTGGCGCGAAAATCCATGCAGCCCAGTGTGTTTTATAGTCCCATCTCAGCGTAACTTTATCTTCACACTTACGTGCCGTAAAGCGGCAAGTCTTTGAGTTTGCGGCTGTGGTCAAAGTTTCTCTTGGAGTAAATAAATTAGAAACTTGCTAACGCACGACCAACAGATGCTTCTGTAGTTAAGTACCTGATGGCTCGGCTGATAATAGCACGAATGCTCGATCGTATCTGCTCGCAAATGAACTGTGCCTGCTCGCGGGTACTCGATTGATCGCCGCGGTTAATAGGCGATCGTCGAGTTACGGTCATCCTTCGTCGAGAGACACGACGATTAATCGACGGCGACAACCTCTGCCAGATTTCTAGCCGCGATACTATTTATTGGTCGGAATAGAAATATACAGAGAGACAGTCGTATCGCGTGTTGTAACGTTTCGCGATTGCGGCGTTACGAAGTCAACGCGCTTCCCAAGTTGGCCGTACTATTTCAGCGGTGAAACCGCGAATAAAGGCAGAAGACCGAAAGTGGTCCCATAGACGAGCTCCGATCCGATATCGCGAATCCCTCGGCGAATATAGACGAGACAATGGTGTACATAGATTCGCACAGGGAGAAATGTATGCTGGTACAAGGATGAGAATTCGTACACGTTACATCGTGCCGCTCGTGTACACACGAACGCGCCTCTCAAACATACGGCTTGACATTGTATTCAGCCGCATGCGGTGGAAGATTTGCGGAATTTCTAATCCGGCAAACTAGTCGCTGGTATGGTTGACAGTAGTTTGAGCGATCCAGCAGGTTCACTGTGTCTCATTAGGAGACGTACACAACATCGACCAAGTTGAAGTAGGGAGACGAAACCAGCGACAGACACAAATTGGACCGTTCTGTATTGGGAATTGAAACCTCGTGCCGCATAACAAAGCCAATTTTGTCGCCAGGAAAGGCGCGACTGCGAAGGAATGATAAAAAGGGCGAAAGGGCTTGCGCAATTCATTCTCGGAATAGGGGTCGAAGAGGGAAAGGAAGTCGAAAGGGGAAAACGAAAAGTGTACGACGTTGTTTCGCTTAAAGTTATGGCTGTCTGTCGTCTTCGCAATATCGCGTGATAACTTAGAATCAAAAATTAATTTTGCTCGTGATCCGATCAAAAGTTTTACCGCGATCAGCAGTGAAGCGTCAACTTTATAAATCCGCTATCTTTAAGAGGAAAGTTTGTGCACACAGAGTGAAGTTAAACAACCCGAAAGCACCATATAGAATCGATCGTATTGCAATTAATGCAGCGAAGTTCCTGTGCAATACGAATAACAATAATGCGGACAACGACGAAATAAGCACGGTGTAGGTCAGCGATACAATCGTTGATTTTGTAAAGCAAGCATCCCCTTGAAAAGTTATTCGCGAGTATACGCTTTTCGCCATACGTCGCTGACTTCCGTTTACTTTATCTCGAAATGATTGCCGGTTGGTCGGCAATTAATCGACAACTGTACGAGTCCGTAAACGATACTCGATTCTGCATGCTTAAAGTAAATTCGAAAAGTAAAAGGAGCGGAACGCGAACGAATGGCTCGAACGATACAATTTACGAAACGGGACAGCTTCCCCTGTGCGCGAACCGAATCGCGAATAAGATCGACTGACATGCTTCCCATTTCGAAATCCGAAATTCCCGGAAATTCTTACGCGTTCGCGTTACATTACGGGATTGAATCGTTCCTTGACTGCTTTTTCGAATGTTGCGCGTAGTTCGTTCATAAATTGTCTGTTCGACTGGCAAAGTACTATTGCGTACCGACCATTATTTTACGACGTTCCTATCTGTAATTTGACCGACCACAATTAATTATTCGATTTAAAGTGGTATCTGTTTCGCGATCTAGCCGTACAAAATTACTACCTCGAGCGTTCGTTTCCCCTGTAGAATTCGTTTTCGAAACGAGCCGGACGCTTATGTAATTCCGTGTCGGCCATCACGGAAACGAAGTTAAATCTTTCTTTCCCGAGTGGTTTGCATCTCGAGCTATATTACGAGATAACGATCGTGCGCCGTTTATTACACGGTCAGTGGCACTGCAAAATATCAGACTACGTGAAATATGGCACGCAATTGTTGTTCTCCGATAAGCAGGAATTAATTTGCCATGAAACATACTCGACGAACGAAAGACCAGAAATTTATCGAATCAATAATCGCGTCCGCGACGAGCTGCTTGATTTATAGTCGATTAATACTATCGTTTGCTCGATACGTGCTATTATCTTGAGTAAATAATTAGAAACATACGGCCACGATGCATTTTGTAGGGGCTTGGCAGGCTTCTGTAATGTTAACTGCGATAAGAATAGATTATACGACATATGCAGACGCGATCACGCGAACGCGTATTTCGTAGCTATCCCGGGGGACAACGCCTCGTCAAATTCGATGCATACCGCTCGAAACTTTCTCAACACGTTTTAATTATCCTAACTAATTCTATTTCAGGCTATTTCAGGTTGTAAGTAGTATTACCGTACGATGTACGACGCGATAGAGACGCGTCGGAGCGAGTGGTGTTGAAACGATGTGAAGAATTTTCAAGGTGTTGGGGAAATTCGAGCGATTCGAAAGTTTACATAACCCTTTGTCGGATGTTCGGTTTGCGGAGGAAAGCCAGGTTATACGGCGGCACCGACGGGGCGTCGAACCACCCGATCGGCCAGAATATAAAGCACACTGGACGATAATAATTTGGCGCGGTACCAAAGTTGGGGATTCTGTTAGCCGGCCCGTACTGTCATCGTGGAAAAAATACGGTCACCAAACATACGAGGAAATCCGAACGTCGCGCCAGCCGCTATTCACCGCAACTTCCAGCTCCGTGTTTTCGCACTGAAGGTTGGATTTTTGTTCCCTCGTCTCTCCTTTCTTGAACGTCCGTGAATCGGCTTGTCCTGTCGAATAAAGACCGCGGTACTATCGTTGCAACAAAAAATGGGGCGCAAGTGCATTCTGTCCGACTATTAGCAGATTTTTCATTTTTCGAAGCTTTCACGGCCGAAGGATCGGTCGTGTTAAGCTTCCGAGCAATTAATAAATTTGCCAGAATAAATATTTAATATTTAATGAAACGGCTGAGCGTACGTATGATCGAAGTAGAGAAAGATGGGTAGTGGAGCGGAGAACGGAGGAAAATCCGCGTAATCCTCGCAAGGATTGAAATAGTATGTATAGCTGTTCCCCATAGGGATGGAGGAGGACATTGGTTTACGGAAACGGATTTTCGTTATCGGCATAACGGCCCGGAGTTCGACCTGCAGGGTTATCTTATTCGAGGTTGCCGAAGCCTCCAACTCTTGCGTTTCCATATCGCATAAAATGCGAGAGCATTACTTGGTTGGAATCCCGGGTAATAGACAGTAACGAAGATCAGTGGAACATTAACGGTGACTAGCAAAATATTTGAGGGTTTTCGCGAGCGAAAACTGTACGCGGTAACTCGGTACTCGATATCTTGCAAATAAAATCTTTGCCGCAAATCTATATTCGCTACGAGGTATGACACACGCACCCTGTGTATATTTTTTTAGAGCCGTTTAATACACGATATAAAAGTGATCACTTTTCGTTTGTTAGGAGTAAAAAAATTATTTGAAATTCATGCGAATATGTCATTTTTATACGATAATATTGCTTCATAGGAAAATATACGTATACGTATAACGATAATCGTACTGTAACGTAAACAAACCCTGGGAAATATTCGCGATCAATAAAGTATTAATCTGCACGATGTAAAATGACTTTTGCAATTTTTTCTTTTTTTTTTATTTTGCTCGCAGCACTCTGCAAATTTCATACGAGCGGCATCGTTCGATTTGTCGCGTTATTTTTCCCAGTGCCGGTCTTATTTTTTCGTTTCACGCAGGACCAGATGCACGGTTTTAAACTGTTATAAAAATCCGCGTATTTCGCTTGTCATGACGCACGCATGCATATCTCGTGGTTACGAATGGGAATGTGAACATGCAAATATGGATCACAAATATCGAAGCATACCAACGCCAGTATTTAAATTTCACCTGACAATATTCGATATACCGTTACTAACTTTTTATATGGCGAATACATTAGCTGACATTTAAAGGGAAATTACTGGGCTATTGCAGAAAGAGCAGCTTTCGAGCTAACGTGGAGGCTCAGTACTCATAAAAGCTACTACGTTCGATACTATAAAATGCGAATATATACCTAACAAAAGAATATTGGAACGAAAATTATGATCGCCGCGCAAGCTTCGTAAAACGTGCGCAGCTTTACCACGGCGTGTGACACGCTTATTCATGGCATTGCATAAACTGTATACGTTCGTAGCCGTAAAGAATGCGTCTAGTTCTGCCGTAATCTACGGCAACGTTTCTCGTCGTTGCGAACAACTTTTCTGCCGGGCGGAAATGAAATCATGGCCTATTATGCGCATGGTAAAATACTCTTTCGTATTCACAACTGTTTCCTCGCTTTCAATTACTCTGTCCCGTAGTATAAAACGTTTCGCGTTTCAAAGGGAAACAAATTGCACGACGATGATCGCAACATCCGTGGCCAGTAGCATCAGAGATTTATACAACGTGTAACTTCCTTCCTCGCCTCGAAACTTGTCCCGATTTCGGCGAACAAACATCTTTAATTTTCTTTTGCCAATGACGAAAAAACGGAGCAACAGATCAACACGGTTTATCCTGGTCAGTGCGAAAAGTTTGACATTTTTGCTCGAGTTGTCGGGAGCTTGATCTAAAGTCTGAGATAATATCGGTCGAGCTTCAAGGTGGAATTGGACTCCCGGGGTATGCCGGAGTAGATTCCAACGAACCGTCGCGGCATGATGGCACGCCCGCAATGTCTAATCAGTGCCAACTCAATTTCCTGGCGCGTCTATTGTCACTTGATTCCAGGCGCGTCTCATTGCCCTTTGTATGCGTGCGTGTGTTGGCGCCCTTTGTTAACGATGCACTCGAAACGCCTAGAATCGTTGGGCGCATACGTTGAAAGTTTTAAAATTTTGTAATCGCTGGAAATTGAAGTTCTACAAGAACTTGCAGACGTTCCCTCGTCTCGAATGTATCTCGATAAATCTCAAGTTCCTTCGCATGATCGATTTCTCTGATCTCGAACGCTCGAATTTCTCGAAAGCTATTCGAACTATCGATTTCCAAGGAATCATGTGTTTGAGATCCTTAAAAAGTTTCGAGTTTTTGCACACAGTTTGACATTTGCTAAAAAGTCGATCGATCTTTCCCAAGACCCAATCTTTCTTTCACGAGTCTCTTGCTGAATTCGAAAAACGTCTTAGTAGACGTTCAAACTTCCACTGAAAAGGATCAAATGTTTATTAATATCTCTTTGCGCGCGCGGCTACCTATACGCTTCTCCAAACTAAGTTTTCCTAGTCATCTTACGCCTAGCTCTTTGGGGTTTCAAGAATGCACGAAGTTCGTAGCGAATGCATGAACTTGCGTCAAGTACCGTATTCATTTAGACCGTTAAGCTGATGAATTCACGGATAGTCGAGATTCTTGGACACGTGCTTCCCATTTATTCATGTACATGTTACGTGACGAGTAAAAGTTTTTGGCTACGTATTGGAACGTCGTTTGTTCGCTGAATCGACTAAATTAGCGACTGATTTGTATTTGACTTCAATACGATGTATCTATAAATAGTAGATAATAATAGTAGTAATAATAATAGTAATAATAGTAGATAAATAATAAATAAAAGTTTCTTTCGTTTTATGAGGAAATAATAGACGCACAACGTTTTTTGTTTTATATTATTTTGTCGAATTACGTACGATCCATTTTGTTCTGTTGAGATAAACATCGCGACATTTCACAGACTTGGTATCACGTTTGTATGAAAGTGCACTGTTGTAAAAAACTCGTTTGCGAAAAAAGACACTTTTCGGACAACCTAATATTTGAATTTTTATAGAAATATTTGCCTTATTTCCCTGTAATACACGTATTTCCGAGATAACAATTAATGATAGCGTATCAGCGTTTTAGCCGAGCTCGTTAACTGGTTTTTTCCTAGAAAATTATATTTGATGGAGATGAGAGGACTCGCGAGGTGGTCGCGTACTTTCTACCGAAAAACGTATTCAGCAGATCGTACCATAGCAATATTTTTTTTTAATGCAACGTTGATAGCGAACCATCCCGATAATCCCGTTTCTTCTCGGATCAATGCCACTGTTCTTTACTCTCTAACGTTTGATTACTCCAGATTAAATTTCATGGGAATACTGTCATAATATTTAATCGGTTCCGACTCAATTTCCCCGCTATGTGTCTATTATCGGGCAATTTTAACAGGGTCCGTGCGTCTTCCACGCGAGCGCCTCTAACTATGAAGCGTTGCGTGAGTACAGACAGTCGAGGGTGAGTTTGCGCTGCTACCGCTGAAGGGACATCGACTATCCCGGGTAACTTGGTCGTTTCTAGCCCCTGAGTGTCTCGAGCAAGCGTTACAATGCCATCCGATATCTTCGAAAAGCTGTCTGAAGGCCGCAGAAAAGGGTCGCTGGATTACGCGTGTCATCGGTTATTTATGATTTCCAGGAGGAATATTTCCTTCTGTCCTGTTCGAATGGATCTCACAAGCCGCAGGTCGTTCTTTTTTATCAAATTTGAAATCTCCGTCGGACTACCGTCGGATAACAATAAAAGTACCATTGGTTTTTTTTATGTATGGCGTAAGATTTCTAAAAAGCTTCTCAATTTCGAAGGAGAGACACGAGAATTATAAGTAACGTAAAACTTCTCAATTTTCCCTGAAATTCTTTCCCGAAATTAGATGGCAAATTTTGAGTTTTCGAATATATTTTCTCATCCGCAGCTTGTTGATATGGAGGACGTGTGAAAGACCATGTCACGATCAAACTCTATTTCAGATAGAAATAATACATTATTCAGAGACTTAACGCGAATCACCGTGCTCCACGCAACAGCAACAGCCAGATACGATGTGGCGACGTGTATCGTGTTCTATCTATCGCGTGCAAAAGAATTGATAAAACACGCAAACATCGTAATTTTAAATGAAGAAGCGGGATTAAGGTCAAGGGTGGAGGTTGGTGTCGTGCCGATAGAAAGCCGCTACGAGAGGAGAAACGAAATTGCGAAGATTACTTTTCCGCTTGCTTGACCCTCGTTGCTCTCGGACATTCTACCTAAGGTACAGCTCCGAATAATATAGTAATATCTTATCGATAAGCTCGGTATCCATGAAGGATGAAGGCGGAAAGCCTCTACGCCGAGAAATTGTACCTTTTTACATGACGTGCGAAACAATTTTTTATCGAGTTTGCGATCTGCAGTTAATTGGTTTGATCGATTTTGAGAAATTTCTGTTTACTATGTGAAAAGGAAAATTCATATGCGCAACAGCTTGCGTCGTACCCTGAGTCTACTCGACAAACTTAATCGGCTGTGCGTCCTCCATACGGTCGACCATAAATTCCAATGGTACTACGTACATCGTACTCGATCCACGTCGTTAAATCGATACGCAGCCTCCGTTTATAATGCACGACCAGCTCGTATCTTTGTCGACAACGTCGCGGCAGACTAGTAGTCACTGGCTTCGAAAGCCGTGTATAAAAGTTCGATGAGGCGCCTACAATTTTCGTTATCTCGCATCTACTCTCGATGGATTATTGATCGCTCGGTTGTTACACGACGGCGTTACACTCAGCTCTGTGTAACGCTCTTGACAATGTGGAGTGAGACATAATCATCCTGCTGTTCTTAGAATAGAAGTAAGTTTTCGCATCGAAACGATTAATAATTTAATTTCTGTGGAAAGAACTTCGCGAGCGGCTCTAACTTCTCGTTATTCTTTTCCTATAATTCGTCGTGTGAACAAATTCTGGTGTATTTTTATCGATTCAACGAAAGTAAGTAATTCTGACGAGAGAATCAAATCCATTTTTCAATAGATCAAGCAGTTAGTCCTTTCCGAAGGAAAATGTCGACTAACAAAATATTATTTACGAGAGACCAGTTCGATAAGCATTCACAGGCTTTACTCGATTTCCATAGAACGGTAGAAGTAACTTCTGAATCATACAGCGACTGTTATATTTGTTAGCTTTAGCGTAGTCTCGGAGGATTGCGAGTGAATTGAACGCGATTGAACATCCCTCGAGCGAAAGCGAGACGCGTTCACAAAAATACGAAGACAACCGCTGACAGGCGGCGATCTGCTGAAAATAATGACGTAGAAACGATCGTTTATCAACGCGAAACGTCAGGCGAGACGTATGACAAACGTGGATCGCGAATGAAATACCGCGGCTCGATGGAGGAAGCACGAAATTACGCGAAATTACCCAATATTACCAAGGAACACGCTAAGCAGTGGCCGTCCCGACCAAGTCTACAGCGTATACCGTACCACCTGCCAGGTGTGCCTAACATCCAAGTGTTTTCCTGCGTGGTCGGAAGTACGGGGCCTTAAATCAGCTCGATTATCGCGTATAGGATATTGTAGCTGGCGCTAGATCCTAGCCTCCCGGCTACGTCCAGCCATTAGAGAAGCAGGAAGTCGGCCATTACGTTATCGTGCAGTTCGTTCACGGAGAACCAAAAAGAAAAGAGGTTTGGCTCCAATCTTTCTTCTAGATTGTTGTGCTACACCGACATCGTAATATTATCAATATTATATTTTAGAACTATTAATCATATACATTCTCTGCGTTCAGATACTTATTTATCTAAAGGAATTTACGAGGCAAATGTCTCGAAGCTAATATTATTCTATAGAATATTCGAAGAAAAATGATAGCCTCTGACGTATAGCAAAGTTATATACTAAAGTATCACGTAACAGAGCTGATGGACGAATTGTACGGTGTTTAAGTTTGATAAGTCGATCAACGACTTAAATAGTTCAAATTTTCCGAACACTAGAGAACTTTTTTACTCTCTGGGATAAAATTCAATCTCGGAAAAGTTTGAAAACATTCGACGAATTTAGGTACGTTCGTACTTTTGAGAAGTCAATCGTGGAAAATACATCGAAGCTTCCATTTTAAAGGAGATCGACGCTCGCTGGCAGTTTTGACTGGTCTCGATAAACACGGCCCGGACGAGCGATCATTTTTCTCCTGATGAAAGAACGTGGATAATCTTAAGAGAGGATCATAATTACAGTCGCATGGAGAAATACTTTCCCGGAACGATTGTCCCGGCGTCAAGATTTAATCGACTTTGCCTTCTTCTGTTTGTCGAACGTCGATTGAGATTTCTGTGGGAAGTGGGACGATGAAATCCCCTTGGATAATGTCGTGGCCGATTAAAAAGAGTCGAGCGTAAAGTGTACCCTGCCGCAGGGATGGATTTTTTACTTGTTAACTAACTGACCTCGATTCTCGCGTATATCTTGTATCATTTCGCTCGCGTTGATAAACGATATCTTTCGCGAAACGAGAGAATGCTACAATCTTTCTGACAAGTACGCTTGTTTGGGCGAGACGTGTTCCGTTCGTTTTATACGAAAAACTTGTCAAGAGAGAGCGATCAGTTTTGTAAAACAACGCGGCACCAGTTACCCAGTTTATTTACAAAAATTGCGCTGCGATTGCCACGGGGGAATAAAGCAAAGAAACTGACACGTACGACAATTTGCGAATTCGCGCGTTATTTTGTACCCGTCGCATAATAGTTTTACCCAGCGCGTCAAACTCTGTGTTCCATGTCACCGGTTGGAAACAAAAGTACGTATACCGGGCGATCTGAAATATCGGAAGTATATATTTGTACAATTTCCAATTCTAGGAATAAGGCGAATTTTCTATATAGTAGAGTTTGCGTTCTCAAAGTACAACGCAAATTGACGGCGACAGTGAACAAGATTAATAAGAACGAACAAGAAACGTATCCTTATGAATGGAAATTTCTAATACCGTCTTATTACCGCTATGTAATTCAAGTATTTGTCATTCATTATACATTCCCCTTGATAACAACTGTCTTTCCGTTCCGTCGTTTCAAAGTCGAAAACTCGCTGAACAATCTTAGAAATGCAACGTTATGTCAGAGTTTGTGTAATGAGTTAATAAGAAGTCTTAACAACTTGAAGGTACGAGCATGCGTAACACGTAGTAACGGTAATTAGATGCAACTCGAACTTGTGTATATCCTGTGGATTAGTCGTTGGTTTCAAGTTTAAACGAATGCGCCGCCTAATGTTTAATTTATTTCCATCCTTCTATCGGGTCTCTGAGAGACCGCTCGCCTTGCGATACTATACGAGATGCGTGTAAAATGTATAATCAAGCAACGCTTTATAGACGTATAACGGCAACGATTTTTTCCTGCACACGTTTTACGTTGCAAGACTTCCGAACGATATCTGAATTTAGTTCACAGACAACGATGCAATTCCTCGTAAAAGATAACAAGAGAATAAAATCCGAAATTGTAGCATCATAAATTACGGTCCACCACGTCGAGCGAAAAATTTAAACACGGAGAGCCGTTTCAATGTGGCTGGTTCTTTTCGCACGGAGTGTAGTTAAATCCTCATGTCGAAACTCCCGAACACGTTACAGTCTCGGCAAAAATATTTAACAGCTTTCTTTTGTACCTCTATGGATCTTTTTTACAGCCAGTCAGGCATTCGCCAAGTTCCGGCGCACAGAGTAATCCGTACGTGTTGCGTTTAGATGTGCGCGGCTAATTGCAAGCTTCGCGTACATTTTTTCAGTCAAGGAAACATCCTGCGGCGGTAGTTAGGTCAGAGCGTGAAGAGTGCAGACCGGTCGGTCCTGCTAGTTGTATCGCGGAGCAGTTTTTGTTCAACGAACAACTCGAGTTCGAAAAACATGAAATTCCCCGTTCCCGTGAGAAAGCAGCTCGTTTCACGGAGAGCGCGTGTCCACCAGCGTATTAGCAGACAGAACGTACTAAAATTCTTTCGGTATCCTCGCTGCGACGGTGATTCTCAGGCGGCAGCTACGAAAAGAGTGCATCCATGTTTCATTTTCATCTCCATCTGGGACGCTGGTGCGAACCACCATCTCGTGAAAGGTTACATTTTTCGAGCATAAGTTTTATCCTTTTTATTTGCAGTTGCTGCGCAAAATCGTATTTATGATTTTACGAATTAAAATTCATAGAGGCTCTCGAGGCTTTATAACAACCATGTTCTTATAAATATCTATAAAAATTAACTCTCTAATTTCCCAAAAGTTTCACCGAAATGACAATCAGGGAACGAAGAATCGGTCAAAGTACCTTCCCATCTCGTGTTTCGTAGACCACAGGAAATTCGATAAACTCGATCGCTCGCGAAAAGATAGAACATTCATCGAGTAGCCGGAAGCGTCTCGACGATCAGACATCCTGGCGACGGTACTTTCTTCCCTCGCGTATACTCGCCGATTATTTCGAGCCGCAGTGTTATCCTCGGTCCTGTAAAGCTGCACTCGTGAACAACGGGTAGCGCTTTTGTTAATCGTAGTTCCGAACTGACGTCTAGTGGCGAGGCATACGGCAGATGTTGTGTTGCTACGTCGTTACGAAATGTCCACGCTGATTAATCGCGAACGACGAGGACCCTTTGCGTCCGTAACTGTCGGCTGCAATCGGTTCTACATGCTCGTTGGCGCAGACGCGATATTCCAGTCGTCGTGCTGGCGATAAATTAAACGATTGTATTTTGCTGTCTCTCTCTTCCTAAAACTTGTCGAATCTGGTGTTGAATTCTTCCCCGAGAAAATGCTTTTGATGCATGTTGTTTACGAGCCCCTGCAATGCTACAACACGACAATAAACGAAATATGAAACGAAAGACACGCAAATACGGGTCTCGTAATGATAATTCCGATAATTTGTATGTTTCGAAAGCTAAACACATCGTGTAAACAGCCGGCATCTTGATGAATTTTAATTTGCAATAAAAGATCTCGAACAAACGGTTTCCATTTGATGTACGCCATTGATAAAGACATCAAAGAATTATTAACAGAGTAAACCGAATAGTTTATTAAGCGTGAACACAGAGGTGCAAACAAATACGAAGACACAGAGCTCTATGAGGTTCGGAGAATACCAGGTTCTATCCTACTCTATTTTCTACTTATTCGTTCATCGTTTGTTTTCGTTTCACGGTATCGTCGCTATACCGTTGTCGTAGAGAAACGCAAGAAGAACAAGGAACAAAATGAAAAAAGCGAGAGATTTCTTCGCTATTGGAAAGCTTTGCGAAACGAAGAAAGTTGGCGAAACGCATCAACGGTTTTCAGAAGCTATGTGTTATAGTTTTATCGTTTTGCGAGCAACGAATTGAACTCGATTCTCTTTCAACGGTGCTAACGAATAAACGAAGCGTATAAATCGTTGCCTTTAATCACTCCCCAGTGAAATACTTAAGAGAAAGAAGAGAGCTGCACCACATAACTGCGGCTCTTCCGGCAGAATAGATGGCAGCCATATTGCAAGACAGTAAAGTTGATATAGTGGTCGGGTCCAACTGAGGCTCGCGTTACAAAGGATAACACGAAAGCGAACAAAAGTTTGGAAAATGCTCGGAGAAAATTATGGCTCTGTTTCTCCTAACGCTGGCTAGCATCCTTGCGAAATGATAATTCAAGTCAAAGAAAAAATTCTGCTTCCGTTGTTTCTACACGAACTGAAAACTTTTTACGACACAAATGAGCGAAATGAAGTTGTTATTACTGGAAAGACAAGAGAAATTTCTTCCCTTTGTACGTCAGCGTAAAAATTCAACTATGCAATACGCAGTCGTCGTCGTTTGGTTCCGCGCGTCTCGTTACAACGTGAAATTTTTACGTAGCGCAGCAAGACCTAGACGCCCATCGGCTATGATTCATCGGCTACCTCAGGTTCGGTCTCCCAAGGTTGTCGACGTAACTCGTTAGCGGAATAAAACGGCGGCAAATACAGAAGAGAGGACTGATGGTTTAAAACGCAACGTAAACACGGTCCAATCAAAGGTTATGGGCCATTAGGCAAGAGAGAAAATTGCGCTGCGTATGCAGGCGCACGCGTCCGTTTGCTAATCGGTCGCGCGAGCCAGCTCACGTGCTCGTCCGACCGTGAAATCTTTTCGCGTCATTGGTCGCTAAACGCGTATAAATCACTGGCGTTGGTCGTCGACAGCGCTTTCCACTAAGTTACCTGGAAATTACACGGATCGTTTCCACGGTGTATCGCGCAACGTTGGCGCCGCTGGCTGTCAGAAAAAATGCCAACCATGCTGAAAAATATACCGTATCGGAGACGAGCGCTGTCAAGAGAAAGGGTTTCCGCTTGGCCTTTACCGAACCACTGATCGGGTTCTGTGAGAACGAAGGATACGTCTTTAATAGCAAAGCATACAAAATTAAGTATGATCGCACAGGATGTTCGAATGAAATTCGAAACCGAGTCTTCCATCTTCATAACCGAAGTTATTCAGGCGAGTCGATGAATTGCTGTTTTCTAAAGCTGTATGCTTCAAATACCCAATTCACGTAATCGTGTATTCAGTTGGTCCATAACGATTTTGCAATAGCTTTCCTATTTATCGCTATCGGATAAAGTTTCAAATTGTGTCGTGGCATTTAGCGCCTCTCATTAACTAGCATGGAAAAAGTTGCCTCTCTTTCTTTGTCACTGGGATCAGCCTTCTCGTTGTTCATTTCGATCCATTCCTTCTACCCTTATAACGGTATCCCCGAGGCGAAGGAGATTGGTAGGTGGTAATAATGAAAAGTCATAAATAAAAATTACAAAGAGATCCTCTCAACGAGCAAGCTTCATAATAAGCGTCATAGGAAAAAAGGCAGGTGAAAAAATAGACTCTGTATCAGGCAAACTTTGTTACTTTGCCCGTTAGTTCGTCTTGCGACTCCCTACTTCCTTTATCTCTGTTTCCTCGCTTCTTCGGTTAAACAACGACTCTGCCCATCTCCTCTATTCGCGTTCCCCTGTCTCTTCTTCCACCAGCAACCGGTTCCACTGCCAGCGTAGGAACTTGTTAGCCATGTATTCTACGTTAGAACTTTGCACTTCGTGGCAACGTGCACGACCTGTATGCATCCTCAAAACTTCTCGCGATGAATCGATGAACAACGGACAATGGAGAACTTCTAAAGCTGGAAATCAACTTTCAATTATCGTACACAACTATAAAAATATGAAACTCGAGACCGTAGAAACTTGCATTAGACCTGAAAAGTTATACGATGAAACATTTTGTGTACGTCATTCGATCACGATGTTTGTCATGGAATTTTCCTGTTATCGACTGTACATATTATGCTTTGTTAAGCTCTTTAAGTCAAAGTCTAACAAACGTAAATTCTTGTGCTAATTGTTTCTGCTTTGTGTTCCCTTAACAAACAACCTGGGATGGCGAGGAAATAAAAAAAGAAGAGCTTTGCAGGATTAGTTTGACTACGAGAAAAAGTCCATATAAGAAGCGGATAGACACGAATTTCTGTTCAGTCCGATGGTTTTACCTCGACAAATGATCCAAAAGCGACACGTTTGATCAAACCGTGAGTTTCACGCACGTCCAATTAAGGTCGTGCGCAGACGTCGTGGACGCAGGATAAATAAACGAGAACACAAGGCGACCGACGAGCTGCGGACGTAGGGATGGAGTAACGGTGAAGCAAGGGGACAGAGAAGTGGCGAGAACCGTGTATTTACAGGATTTCATACGGCCATTAAATTCCCATTTGCCCATCGATCGGTATTTTCTACCGTGAGACCATAATTCGCGCTCCAACGTATCCGTATATATCCGTGACGACAGCGGCGTCGACAATCCTTGGAATTACGTTAATTGAATTATCACCGGCAAGATTGCATTTCCAGGACTCTCTGCAACTATTGCGCGCGTTACGGGAAGGTTTCTGCCACTTGTGACGTCTCTTACGGCTCTATTATCCGATATAAACTATGTACCAAAACGTCATTGAAAATTTATGGAATCAATGTCGGCTGAAAAAATTTCTTCCCTTGCGGAACCGCAAGAAAAAAAGACGGAAGGAAAAAGTCACTTTCTCGCGGAAAGATGTAATGACGTGCTGATATCTACCGGTAGTATATCATGCCTAGTCGCAAATTATAGTGGCCCGTGCTGCGTTTGATAGATGACCGCAATTCAGTTTAATAATGGCCCTAGTAACGCCTTCCAAGTAGCTGGATTACTGTAAATTCGAAAAATAAGTAGTGGGCCTCTATCGTCGCGGTTCTTCCGACTAACATTACCACCTGCGTGTAATGTTAACCCCTTTTAAGTGGTTGGGTTAGAAAGTACGCGAGTTCGTAAAAGTATACCTTTTTTTTCTCAAATTATGCAAATTAATATCGCTCGGTACGATACGCTCGTGTGCTCGTACAGTTGATTAGGTACACGAAGAAATTATACACGTCTGTTGACTCTGAGACTCAAATCGTTCGATAATTAAATCAGGAAATTCATTGCACGACTGAAATGTAGCAAAATTCAGTTTATGTCAACTCATCGAACACAGGAAATCATGACGTACAATCACTTATGTTTTAATAATAATGCCAATCATCGATATACGTATAATTATTATAACGTCATGATCGACAAATGTGACGCGCTATTTTTGTGATCGACGAGCCTTTGCGATAATAACGAGAAATAATCAAATTTCATTTATAGCCGATCGCGCGAGATCGTCCATCATACAGTACCGGTTACACACGCGACTATTAAACCGAAATTCGCTCTCCAGGTTATAATCGTAAACAGTCCGTTTGACTGTGGATGTGAAACTACCTCACGGTTCACTGAATTTCCTTCAACCGGTATTATTTGAAGAGTACGTGTATGTATAGGTCGAGAATTTCTCTGTTTGTTATCAGCGTGCACCTGAATTTCTGCATGCATTCGTTGCACCGAATAATCATAATGGTCCACTTGATAACGATAAAGTAGAACCGTCTATTGTTCGCACGCGTTATTATACGATTTCGAACGTACCGTTGTATTTGTCGAAATTCTATCAATTACGAATTGTACGAATCGTATATAACGATATAGAAGAACAATCAAATAGAAAAGTCGAATAACCGGAGACGGAGTTGAAATTATAAAATAGTGCCAACACTCACATAGCCTGACTGCGTGATAATCTGATGAAACTCTCATAGTAATTTAATAGTGAAAAACGTACAATATATTACATATAAACAATTCATAATATTAAGAAACGTAATGGAAATAAAATGCGAGTAACGATATAAAAAGAACAAATTATTTTGCACGTATATTTCATGCCGTATAAGGAGAGATTCGCACCAATTCGAATTGTTCAATCAATCTCTATATAATACCACACAACAAATATATACATACCGTGTGAATGATAAGTCATGTGCAATGCTGCGTTGCGAATCGCATTCGTGTACGATTAAATGCAAATGTGTGTATATTCGAAAGGTTGGAAACAGTTGGAAACGGTCGGAAAATGCGAACGATGGTGGATACGGTGTGGCGGATACCATGTAACATATATGGTCGGGATGCATGGAGAGAGTTGGATAGGGGAAGGTGGTTACGTTCGCAGAGTACGCCGTTTTGACAGCTGCCACTCTGCAGTTAATCGAGTTTTCATGTTAATGGGCTGGTCAACGGTAACGAATCGAGGCCGATTTTCAACGGTGAACGTAGATACAATGCGAAGCAAAAGACAATGTAAGCAGAGATATGCATCGTAACCGTATGCCGCAAAAACGGTAATACGAATAGAATATTAAATACAAGGTGGTCTGTGAATGAATAATGGCGAGCTTGCAAATGCGGTCTTCATTCACTTTTGTAATACGTACTTTTAGTACTCTTGAAACCACTGCTTTAATTAAGTAGGCGAATTCAAATCTTCACAGGATGTTAAGAGCATTGATCCGCCTCCTAAGCTCGTAGAAGGATCGTGCGCGAGATCGAGAAATTATTATCACAATACAGAGATATATCGCGTAATCGCTTCGTACGGTCAAGAGTTCGAGTGACGTGTTTTGACTGTGAGAATCGATCGTGGATGCCAATATCTTGGTGCAACGATTCGATAACACGACAACATACAATGGATATTACGCGCGACGACGTAATCAGCGTCTATCGCTAATGAATTAATCGGGTTATCGGTGAAGGAGAGATGCCTGCAGGGAGACAACTGCCGCTGAGATGTCGCATGGACACAGCCTCTCACTCATCTCTGATTACGAATTCGACGTAGGATCGACTCTGGGATACCGATTGCTCGATGACCAAATGGCCGATGTTCGCGCGATAATTTCTGTCGCTATCTGCGTACTAGACATTTGCAACGTCGCATTGTCGTGAATCGATATTTTCTCATTGCATTGTATAGCTGCTGCTAGACGTAGTAAACTTTAAAAACGTTAAGATAATTATCGCGTTAACGTAGGTGATTAGCCGCCTTTTAACGCGCTTGATTTCATGCGACGACAAAATCTTTTGACGAATTTATCGAGCAGCTTCTGAACCTCTTCGCAATGATCCGTAAATAAAAGTAAAGTCTCGTGTGTCACGAAGTATTTCGTGCGGAGAAAGAAGTATTCTTGGCCTCGTCGTTGAATCGCGAAACAACGGTCCCGTTTAATACATGCAGCACACGACCTTTACCACGGTTTCTATTCATCTTGATTATTAGTAGGGTAGAAGGAAATTATGTCTATAATTACGGCTTGAGTAAAAATATTCCTAACGCGATACCGTATATAAGAGCAAGCACGGACATACATACTTCTTTTGTTTTATCGATTCGCGCCTCGGCCAGCACAATTTATAAATACCTTGTAAAGCCCGTGTACACGTGCTGCGCGTTAACATGCGACCGACCCGCGTAACCCCTTGTTTCTACGCTGCGTGGGAATCTGCAATGTAAAAATATCCTCTACAGCCCAGGAATTTCCCGCTGTTCTTTACTTCCCGCCTCTTCTATTTTAACAACCACGTTTTAGAATATGCAAATGCAAATTTAGAATAGATGTTGCGTGTCGCAGTCGGACTTTGTCGTATAATTTTCGCGCGCTTTTATTGCCATTCGAAGTAAGGAAGAAGACAACGAAAGACTGTGAAACGTTCGTTGCCAAGGCACAATCGAAGCTTAACGATGGTGTGCACTCAAGAAAAAACGAGCGTATAGGGGAAACTTAATGGCTTTCGTACTGTTTTTGTTTTATTCGTTCGTCATTCGTCGTATGTAATTCTGATGCTATTGAAGAAGAGAATTCGCGTGTCCGTACGTGACCGATCAACATAGCCTCGCAAAGTCGCACACGTCAGACCGTTTCCGAACAGAAGTGTATCAATTCGACGCACTGAGCAGATGCCACTTAGCATTGCACGGTCGGTCGCCTATATGCCATACGAAGTTACGGCTTTCTACGTTCGATGCACTCTGGTGCGACGCCAGCCCAAAATTAGTTGGCTAAACGCGATAATTGCGAGCGTCTATTAATTATGTCGTGGTCTTTAAATGACCAGCTATAATCGCGGTCGAAACTTATCTCGACGTGGTCTCTCCCATAACGTAGCGTGCGCTCGGCATGCTATAGCATCGTTGCTCCATAGGAAATTGGTCAACGGCCTCGTTTATTGCAGCTCGTACAAGTTTTATCGTTTCGCCGTCAAACTTTATACCCGTGGAATCCGTTACAAGAGAACGTGGACATGTTGGATTCGTATGGTGTGCATTGGACGCGACTCGATCTTTGCGACTATTTTGCATGCGAAATTATTCGCTAGCGCGTGAGTTCGTTCGCTTGTCCGAATAGTTTTAGCACGCCTGATATCTCCTTGATTTCTCTACTGGCTGTTCGCCTCGAATTCGTTCTCGCGTTTCTGTGTAGCTTTGTTCCCAACGTCGCCCGAACGTCTGATATACGTCGTTGTTATCGCGATCGATTCACAGACAGAACGATGGGAAATCCGCGAATATACTTTTTTGTCTGGCCGTGAGAGCAGCAGCCTGCAGAGCTGCGATTAAGGTTTTTAATTTACACGCTTTGTTCTTGCTGACAAATGGCGAGTAAACAAAGTACGTTGCCGCGTATTGATAAAAGTTTAGAGGAACCGCGTTGTGCGGCAGTTGTGTAACTTCGTTCCTCGTGGTTCGCGCATTTAATCTCCAGTGTGTTTTTACTTGCTGGAAAATCACATTGTAAACTATATTTCATAGAACTGGACGTGCTCATAGTTGTACTACGAAATGAGCCATGAATAAGAAGATTGCTTATCGTAATTGTAATTCAGGACTACGAACGAAACAAACGAAGACCCGCGGCTCGACGAGAATAATTTCGGCGATGTATTACCGTTTCCCAGGCTTCAATAACGCTCAGCTGTCGCGCGTCTGGCTGATCCGAACCGCTCACCAAAGCGAATTCGTCTCAAAGCGTGATCCCGGCCGATTCGTCTCGCTGATCGTGACTATTATCTATTCCGCCGCGCTGTTCCATGCAAACGACGGAATCGGTCGAATTCAGCCATGCACGAACAGACGACCGAGCATGCTACGCGAAAGGCAGCTATTACTTTTCAGGCAAACCACATAAATAGACGACAACCCAACGCATAAATAGTTCCCCTCGGTCTGGCTTTCAAGAGACGGGACGCAATTGCGCGAATCATGATTGGCATCGATAATTTCAATTTCGTTCTCCTGTTCTCTGTTTCCTTCTCCACATCTCTCCTATGCTCCAACGTCCGACCTTTATCCTAATCTAGACAACGCGTTGCAGCGTTGCATCGATGATTCGCGCGATCACATAATTTATCGCTGGAGAACTATAATCTATACCGAAGGAAATGGAACGTTTGACCTCCGTAATGCCGGAAGGGAAATGGGAATCGGAAATACATATGCCTTAAATAATCTACCAAATCTGTCCACGTGTTTTCGTTGAGAACAATGATCGTCGACGACGATGACGATGCTTCGAAAACGATCGAACGGTTGTTCGTTGAAACTTTCTTTTCTTCGCAGAAAATGTTACGTAAATCGTTTCCTATTTATTTTCGTATCAACATCGTATTAACGACGTCAAGCTGATAATTGCCGTTGATAATCGTTACGGTTTCCAGATCGTATCGAGAGCTATCGCGAACACTAGCCAAATCGATCGTAAACGCTCGTGAACCCACGCTGTTCTATTTTCGAAAATACTACAACTTACGTTTCATGTAATAGCTTTGTTCCTATCGTTCAGAAAGCAGTGTTATGGATATGCGGTCGAATGACGGAAGCAATAATCGTCGTCGTGTTAAAATGGCTGAAAATTGTCGGAGCGGTCAGCTATTCACCTCTGATAGAACAGAAATTTCAACAAATGTGATACGATACCGTAATACAATAACGATGAATAGCGATAAATCACTATACAATTTGCGAATATTTCGCTAGAAACTTGGTAGTGAATAAAAAAATATTTACGACCATTCTTTTTTAATATTCATATTCGATCACAGAGCCATACATTATAAATGAATTCATTGGATGAACGTCCTCTTTATTCAAGTGTCCTGGCCGATATAGTATCTTATTTTATTTCTCTTTCTATTGGCTCGTTTCATTTTCTCTTTCATGGCTCTCTACTGGCGTATAATTTACCAACGCGAACCGCGTCAATAAAACATAGACGGTCGAAAATGATGGTTGAAATGATTTTGTACGAAAATGAACGAATATCGTGCATTCAATGGAAGCGATTAATTTGCGAGCAACTCGCAGATTCGCAGAAATATTATGAATGATTTGCGTAAAGTGCGTAGCTAAAATTCAATGTTAATGCCGTGTGTGACGAAAAGTGCCACGAAATCGGCACGCTTAGGTAATTTGGTTTTTATGCAGATTCAACCAACGTACACAATGCATCGTCGAACATCATTTGCCTGACAGTATAGTAGAAATGCACGACAAGCGTAAAATCTGTAATAATTCAAAGAGCCATTTTCCTGTACGAGAAGTATATTAACGCAACGTTTTTACTATAGAACTAAATGGGAATAATATCATCAGCGTATTGTAGATTCCGTGGGAAGCCATTGAAAAGATTATGTTTGAATAACGCGTGAAGAAATTTTTATCATTAACGATAAAATCAATTATTACTCTCGAATTCGTAATCCCTTAGATGCCTATTTTCATTTAATCCCGGGGGAAAAATTTTTAATTTTAAAGTCGTCGTTGACGTTTTTCTTTTACTTGTGTACCCTATAGTCTCTTCTTTACGGTCCTTCCCTTTGCTATTTTTTATCTTTCGATTAGCAGACTTTAGTATATTTCGCAAAGCTTCGCAGCCTTTGATCAAAGCGTTTAAGACGGAGCTTATTTTACAACGGAGATTGCGAGCTTAACTCGAAAGTTACGAGTATAATCAATGATAATAACTGAGGTTCCTTTTAAAGCCGTCGGTATTAATGTATTCAAAGTGTTCTTAGGAATTCAGTAACGGAAGGTTCTCTTTCCTTATGGAAGCTAAGTAGCCCGAATTCTCCTTTTTCGCTGCCCCGTAAGATTTATAACGACTAACAAACGAAAGATATCCCGTCTTATTTTAGCTGCGAATCTAATTGGCATGTGGATAGGAATGTTTAATCAACCAACTTCAAACTTTGAATATTGAAAACCAATATTATTTTTAATAACGTGTCGAAGAATGTTTTAATTCAACTTGTTCGTTTAACGAACGGAATGTAATTAGCGAAAGAACCGATCGACTCGATTGTATATTTCTCTACGGTTCGATAGAACGGTTCGCGCCTGGTCGTAAGAATCAAGCAGCCCCTTTTAAAAAAATACCTCCGGCGAGTCGAATTTTATTTTCATTGACAGTACAACGAACGATTCTAAGCAAGTAAAACCAGGCTTGTTTCTGAAAGCTTCGCGGTCGAAGCCGAAACCGTGGAAATTCGAACAAAGAACGAAGCACGAATTCAAGGAAATTTGCCTAATACGCAGAAAGAAGGAAAAGTGGTTGTAGGTGGAAGCGATGGCTCTGGTAGATAGACGTGGAGGCAGCGAGGTAGACAGACAAGCAGACAGTGCGAAAGACGAAGGAAAATGAGAGACCCTGAGGGAAAAGCGGGAAAAGCCGCGGATGCTCTGGCCCGGCAGAGATTTGCAATGCTAACCAGGGACTGCATTAAACGGGAATTAATTTCTTGCTAACCGTCTGGAGTAGCTGTGCCCCCGGAGTGTTCTCTTTCTCTTTCTTCGATCCTCGTTCTAGCTCGTTGCAACCACCGGGCTACTGCCGCTACGGATAATCCTGCCGCGTTTACTGAACTCCCTCGGGTGACCATGCTGGAAAACGAAGAACGTATTCGTGTACTCTCCGCGAATCCTCCTGGTCTCCTTGCACAGCTACTTCCCCAGGGATACTCAGACGGGACACGTTCGCACGCGACCAACCACCGTTCACCGTTGCTTCTTCTCGTCCTCGTAAATTTACTTCCGGCCAGCTATTACTATTGTACATCTCGAGATCTTTCTCGTCGGTGGAAAAAATAAAAAATACAGCCGACAAAAGGAAAGGTGTATGGGATTTTCTCAGTAAATCTCAATTTAGAGGTTAATCGAGAACGTATCTTCTCGAGAACTTGGCCGTGTTTCACGCTTTGCACCGTAGGGAGGCGGACGATCGCTGTTTAACCGAGGATTTTAAAGATACAACTAGAACGTACCTTTCGCTAATCTCCTGACACGTTACTTAAAAGTGGAACATAACGTTTAAAGCTTTTTCTCTTTTCGCTCGTGTTCAGAATATCCGTGTAAATTCAACGTTATACACGTATGGTGCAACTATAGCCATATGTTTAAACTGTAATTGGTTGATCGATATTAATAACGGAGATTGTTCGTAACGATAGTAGGATTTACGCGCTGTAGAAACAGGTTTACGGGTTTCGCGAGATCGCATCATGAGAATTCTACAACACGATCGCCTGTGGATGTTCACGAACACGTAGCGTAATTACGGTGGCGACAAATTGAAGACTGATTAACGCTCGACTGCCGCTGACAATCGTTTCACGTGCGAGACAAGAGGGTGCTCGCAGCGACAACGGAGCTGCAATTCATCCACGTATCGAACTTCGATACTTCCGCCAGTCGCGACAGCTCTCGAGTGCTCGCGCGTCAAGGAGTTGAATCACGAAGAAAGAGAGTTTCATTACACACGTTGTTCAATAATTCTCGTGTGGTCGTTTATCTCTACGTATCACTGTCTATCTGTGAATATCGCGGTTTCACGTGCACCACGATAGAACTAATGATTCGACCTTTTAATGGAGTTTCTCTCGAGATTTTCGAAAGAACCTAAAACGAATATGTCAGCCTGTTATAAATGTGTATTATTTCGTCGTGATTTCGTCGTATCTCGTAAACAGGAACCGGATAAACTGTCATAAACAAATTTTTAATCATCGAAGATTATCCCTGAAATTTAACGATAACGTTTACGTTTGCTTTGGCTGAATTCCAAAACGGTTTCAAAGCGATGGATATTAATGCCAAAAATATTTTAATCGGTGTCATTAGCATCGTCGATTAAAAGTGTCTGTTAATTCCAGAGAATTTATTTGATTAACAAAAATTACTCGTATCGAGCGACGCCATGATGTCAGTCGATGAAACGATCGATCGAATCGATCAATTTGTCGTCAGTGCTGGTCGCTTTATAATCGTCGTATAAATAACAATTTTATGGAAAAGAGAAATTGCGATAGTTCGCAAATTTGATTTTTTCCCCTTTATTCTATTATGCTTTCTAAGAAAATTTACTTGTCGGATGTATTTTATTTCGAAATCTCCTACTGGGAGCGCATTTCGGGATTTATGATACACTGCGTGCGCGAGAGGGAAGAGCTGACAGTAACGGATCTGCGAAAATCGCAGCGTATAAAACTTCAGCGCAGCGAGACAGTGGTGCCGCAAAATTTGTTCAAATCAGACTACTCGTGTTCTTGTTACACGCATCATGCAGAATGACGTTTATACGGGCAGAATAAAAGCAAACACATTAAATTCTCTGCTTTACATATCGGCGAGAAAAATTCTCGTGTTTTTAATTATCTCCGGGAAAATTTAAAAAACGGCTGAAGAAAAATGGCGCGTTATTTTCAAAAGCAACGAAGGAATAGAAACGCAAGGGGAACGAGGCTATGGGTCGGTGGTTTACGTCCGCGCAAACAGATACGTGGTACTGGTGTCGAGAGAAGAACGATGTAAACAGGCGGTGGACGAGCGAGGACGAAGGAATATCGGTGTCGAGAATCGAGCGGGGTGGAGCGTGTGCAGAGAAGCGTGTCTTGTGCAGAAATCTACCCCGTTCGTAGCGGCCGAAGCAGCGGGGATTGGGGAAGCCTCTGGTGGTCGATACGTGGGTCAGCAACATGCTTCACTGGCAGTGCCAATGGGGCGGTTTGCGAAATCCTCGAGCGGTACAATCCGTCTACGAAATATCGCAGGTGTTTGGCAAACGAGCTATAGAATCCACCGAATGCCGCGATAAAGACCTTCACGATGACTATAATTAATAACGGTTATCTATCTTTGGAGCGAAGATAATCAAATCTAATCCTTGCCGTAAGATTCTCCGAATTACATTCCCATGAATTAGAAATTTCGAGAGACCGTTGGAATTTCGAGCGGAAACCTCGCTATCATCCTATCATCCGATAGACGTCTTGCACCGTTTCTAAGACGTACGAACGTTGCGATCAAATGGTCTGTAAATTATTGAAACAAATGGACCTTTTTCAAACAACGATAGATAATAATACCTATGTGTCAAACTTTTGACCAAGACGGTACAATTCTATGGTACTTGTCTCCGTAATCCGCAATCCGATCTTAGATTTATCCGACTTTACTGTTCGACAACATCGATCCATCGAAGCCATCGCGAGATGAAGCTTGATGTAGCCTGTCATTATTAATAACCACTTCGCTCGCATTATTATTGGTGGCATAGTCGTAATTCACGCAAGTGTCGCCTGTCTGTTTTAATATTCGCGCGTAATTTTCACGTTGTAAGATTTCTGTTTGCGATGATATCGGTTAATCTTAAAGTAGAATTCCTATTTTGCATATGAAAGATCGCGAAAGAAGGATTAAAACGGAGTATTTGAAGATTGACATGTAATTATCACGTAGTTTTTAAATTCCGCGCCAAATCGATATTCGTCTTCGCTCGTTAGTTTGATTCACAGTTTTCTTAAGTTGCTACTTCGTTCATTTTCTTTTGTTTTGAAATTCAGTCTCGACAATAGCCGTTCGCGTTTGTCATTTACTCAATTAGCCAACGATTCGATCTATTCACTGGCTGACGTATTGTGTCAACTTTGAGATTAATGAGAGCTTACTTTGGAAACAAATATTTTTCATACGATCGGAATTACTCGACCAAGTACGATCAAGCTACCGAATCCATTAAACAGATTGCAGCGGTGCATTTTTTAAAAGTCCCATGCTGCTTGTTTCGATTAGATTCTCGCGCCACGCTCTCTTGTTTCACTTCGCGTAACTGTTTTCAAATTCTATCGTTTATTTCTATTTGATTTTATCTTTCGCCAATTTTTTTACCTATTCTTTTTATTTCTCAATTTTTATATAAATACACAATAAATAATTGCGTACATAATTTTTGTATAATTGAACAGTATACGTAACTGATTCATTAGATAAAGCGGCACGCGTTTGATCTCGAGGAATTCGAATGAACCTTTGCTTAGGAATTCTACTTGATCGTTGGTTTTTATTAATTCACTTCCTCCTAAACGTAAGGAAAACACCGATTCAAGTTTGATGGCATCGAGAGATGGGGGCCTTTTTTTTAGTTAGGACATCCAATGGTCCACAATTTTAATATTCGTTTTATTTTATTTTTTATAGCTTTGCAAAGCCAGCAGCTCCCTCTTTTACTTTTTCATCTGTAGCACACTCGACGCGTTTGATCTTTGTTAAAGCTTACTTTGTTTGTAGTTTACTCCAATTGATTTAAAGGGTATTCGCGTCGATCGATACGAATCGATGGAATAAATTTGCTTTGAAAAAATATTTTTAGGCAGATTTTTGTTTGTGACTTTGAAACGGCTCGAGATTGCAATGGCATTGTCGTTAGTGACATCGAGTTTCCTCGTTGCTATAATTGTTAAGGAGGTTAGCTCTTGGTCCATTAGGAAAATTGAAACTCATGTTACCACGAAAGTTGTCCGAAGATCCACTTTTGTTGGATTCTTTTAAATGCGAAGTCACTTTGTCCATTTTTCACTTTGCGAGTCGTCAGAGCTTCTTATCTCTTTCTCTTCCTGTATTTCCTTTCCTCCAGCGTTACCCATCTTTATCTCTTTCGTCTCGAATCTACAGCCTTACCTTCTTGAAATCGAAGCACAGTCCGAAGTAGATGAAAGGTATGTTACCCATCGAATCGGTTCTTTCGATATATAAAATTGCAATGGACAGTCATCACTACATGTTATCTATCGATGCCTTTGGCAAATGTACAATCCTGTCTTTGACATCCTAACGCTACGAGAGAAAAAGAGAATTAATCCAAACTAATTTTAAAATGCTTGCTTTATCCAGACATTGTTAAAATTTTCGTCTTTTGGTGTTCTTCGATTCGGAAGCTAGCGATTTTCCGCTCCGAGAGCCACGAAACTTTTCCGTCCTTTATTTTCCACGTCTCCTTTTATCCATGCTTCTATTCGAAAGCTCGATGAATTTACATTTCGACCGCGCGCCTTTTCAAAACTTTTATCCTGGCAATTTGAGTGGAGCAAATTAAAAACAATAGCGACGTATCGCGTTTCGCGTTACCAGGGCAGCATGTGTACAAGTCCTCGATTTTCCTCGAGAAAACAGCGGCTCGAAGCCAGATCTTGGAATATTTACCACCGTGGGCTCGAGAGAGCCCGAGGCCGGGCAGTCCATTTTCCACTTTTCGACTCGGCAAATCCTCCTATCTTCTTCCTTGTACTCTTTCTTTCTCGCGAGTGTCCCATCTTATCTGGTTCGTGCCGAGTCAACAGCGGAGATCCTGGCCGCGGGCGATTGGAAATCGATTCCCGACGCGAAAGTAATTCGTAAGGAGACACCGAGTTCCGGTAGCGGCGAATAAACGTCCCTTTGTCTCGTTACAAACGGCCTCGTTGAAAGGCGACTTTCCTCTGACTTATTCTGAAATGGAAACTGTTGGCACACTCCTGGGGCCGGATATGTGTTCCAATGCGCCGAATAAAAATCGGTTTCCCACTGAAAGCTGACTTATTTCTAGTTTCGCATTTGCTTCTCGAGAGGAGAGTAAAAAAGCGTTTAGAAAACGTTTCGAGTTACTCTCTAGACATTTCCAAGGATTACGGACCAAGTAAAATGAAAGAACGGCTCTCAGGCTATTTTTACGTTTAAATTTACCATTCGTCGAATGCATTTTACAAGGCCGAAGATAGACATTGCGCGTTAGAAGTCAATGGAAAAGGAGAAACTGTCATCGAGTCGGATAAGGAATTTCGCGGCTGCACAGCTTTACTCTCTTGCAATCGACTCTGCTTTCATTCTCCCGGAAGAAGAATCTTCATCCACCTTCGTGTAATTTTATAAAGGCAGCTGTATAATTTTACCGCAAAGCTGATGCTAGATAGCAGAGAAAACTGTTTAGACCGTAAATTGCACTTTGCGTTTTCACGTGCTCCGCTTGCAAATCATTTTCATGATTCAGTCGTCGAGGTAAACGAGCTTCGTTACGAAACGAAACTCTTTATACATTGCCTTTCGCTTCTCAAGACATTTTATCTCTCTAGAATAACTGTCTTATCACACGATTGCTTCCGAATTGCTGGTTCGATAGAGTTAATCAGCAGTTAGCATTAATGCTTTGGCATTCGGTCGATCAACGATCGAATCTTTTCTCTCTGTCGCATTCTCTCATGCACAATATGGTTCACTGTAGATGTAAGCCGGGGTCTCCCGTTGAAACTGCGGTAGTTTCAACATCGCTTGCAACCTAACCCACTCAGCTTGCAGTAGATACCACTGCCTAGAAACCATTGTATGTGTTTCTGGTGCAGCTGCAAATACAATGGAGTTTCACGGCGAATGAGCGTTGCTGCCCTTCACGGAAGATGTACAGAAAATAAAGATAGATCTACGTGGTGTTGCTTTTACTCTGGCAACCTGCAGCGACAATGTTTTACTTTCTCTCTGCATTTTCAAAACCAACGACAAGTGCATTCAATCTCGAGCGCTTATAGCATTGTAATAAATAACGAGAGAGGATATTTCACGAAATTTTAAATTTATTATATTAATTCGAAAGCACGTAGAGTGACATTGATCCATCTATATATTTCGCTTCCCCTTTGACACAGATACCTGGCTACGTCCGCTTTTATTATACTTGACCAGGAGTATGGATATTTTAGCGTTCACCTGTCTGACTACGTACGTGCTTGATTCTACTTTGTCGAGCACACTATTATTAGGGTACGTTAAATGTTACGACTCTCTATGTTTTGCTACTACTCGAATTCAACGATGTTTTTTTTTTTTTTTTAACTGATCAACCCTCTAATTAAGTAGAAACGGTTCACAGCCGCGCAACTGACCTCAGGTTATTTTTAATGACGTTACTATGATCGGAGGAGGATAATGGCTATTGATTACTTGCTTACTTAAACGGGATACGAATAGAATCAGTGTACGCTCAGACGTAGCACGCGCGAAATTTTATAGCGTGCAACCTGTTCCTAATTTGTCGTTGGCTGAAAAACGCGTCTGTCAAAGAATAATTAAAAATATTTTCTTACTGTAAATGGTGCCACCTGTTCCGGTCACATACTCGTTGTTGCATACAATAACGTTCGCATGTATCGTTAAAATTAGTTTATTCCGTTTGTGACGACATTTACTGTGAGGACATTTTGAAAGGGAAGTGAACTGGAGTTGAAATGGTCGCAAAGACGTCCACTAAATTACCGTTCGCTCCCGTAATTTTGGATACGTCTCTCAATTTAATTACATTCGCTTCTTTTCGACTTACTTTTCTCAAACCTGTTAACCTCTGTTTGCGAAGCCGGCTTAACTTTCAGAAACAACTCGAGAGCAATGCACACCTTCTCTGACGCTCTACGTATATTTATATATTCTACATTCCTTCATTTGTCAATCTTTTCCTTTACGTTATATCCGCTACAGTTATAATCCTCAAGCCGAACAAGATTTTTCGTTGCGACGCTCGCGACGTCTCCATTGTTCATGACTAATTCGGCATCGACAAAATTAAAACATGTTTTGCAAATTAGTAGCGTTGGTAAATTGTGTCAAGACGCAGTTTCAAAGAACGATACGACATTATGTTGGAAACGTACGTAAACGAGTTATGAACGCGAATAATACCATTGTAAAATATGAATTCGTCAACCTAAATATAAAAATGTACCTTTTCAACCATGCTCGAAGCAACTTGTTAACATCGCAACGGAATAATGTTATCGAATGAAAAGCCGGCGTGTAACTAACGGATATTCATAGAATGGGTAAGTTGGTTTTGTTTTTTGCGGATCGCGAGGCTCGACGAATGGCTCCAGCGTATTCCGCTTGATACACGTCTAAAGAACATGTAAAACTTTATGCCGCCGTTATAAATTTCATTACTTTCAATTAGCGACGGTAAACAGGCTGCTGAACAGATTGCAGCGTATGCATCCGCGTTAACTACATGGCTTATCGATAATTACTGATAAATTTATCGCTAATCTTGTGTTAGAGCAATATCCAACCTCAATACAGCTGAATATCTGTTATTAGATGTCGCTGCTATTGTGCCATTCGTTTGTAATAGCTGATTCGACTAGTCGAATACAGCCCTGCACAAATTATCCGTGAAATTACCAGAATAACGTAGTATCGTGGACAGATTGTCTAAGAAATATCGGGTGAACCATAAACAATGTTGCGGGAAAGCCGACAGGCTAAAAGGGTTTGGAAACTTCAATGGACCGAGCGGCCCATCAGTGTGTCGTCGGTTCTTCAGTCGAATAGTTAGGCGGAAAAAAGGCTTACGTGGCCATGGTTGCGGACGGTTGCGGAACACGTACGTGGTGGGGCTTTGAGAAAAGACAAAGGGATGCTTAAGGGAGAAAGACGAATTAACAGGCAGTCGTGAGTTGAGAAGTCAGAGTGTCGTCAGCGTTGTCGAGGAGGATGGTCCGCGTGACAGAGAGCGTTGGAACTGTGATGACGAGAGTTGTGAATTAACTATTTAGTTGTCCTAGTTATAGCACATTACTGTATTTAGTTTACGTTAAACAATCATCGTTTCTTATTTAATCCATTGTATAGATAAAATTAACATATAGGATAGAAATTATCGGAAACCCTAATTTTTAATATTTTTAAATAAATAAAAAAATCCTACAATAGGATTTACATATATATGTCAGTAAGCATTGGCCTGCCTTTCAGCAAAAAATTATTTCCTTCGATGTTACGTTTACTGGAGAGCCTGATGAAAATTTCATCGCGTCTACCCTGGAATGTACCCCAGAGTTTCTTGAATATGGGGTAAACATCGAAATGCGATCAAAGACTAATGCCTCGTTTCAACCGACATCCTTCGGACTGAATTTTTATTCCACGTCTCGAAACGACACGGAACATTCAGTGAGATCGTATATCAGTAGGTACTATTGCGAGGCCTAGAAACTCCCTAAAAGGATTAAACTGTGATAAAGATTTTACGATTGTCCATCTACAGGAAATAAGGCGTTGGTTCGTGAAATTTTTCGTAGAAGACTGTAAAGTATCACGAGAGTGAACTTTGACTCGTGTAGTCACAAAGAAAGTCGTCTGTAATTCGTAAATAAATAAATAAATCAATAAATAAATTCGTAATTCGTTGGTTCAAACATAGATGGACCAGAATCGATCTCCTACAGCTGTCTACTTCAGTAGCCATACACGTTTCCATACGTTTCATAAATTTATAGAGAGAATCGTATCGTGGAGTATCCGATGTGCAGTGAGACGAGGTTCGTTCTTCCAAGCTTTTTACATTCGTGTTTTTGTTTGTCGACCGGGCTAAATTCCTAGGAAGCGTAGACGAACTTGTCAAAGTACAACTTGTAAGTGAGAATTACATAGTGACAATTAAATTAAGCAAGTTCAAGTTACGAGGAACGAAGGATTAGTCAATTATAGGTTCCGGTAAATTGCAATTTCGAGGCAACGAGCTATGTCCGACTAACTACGAGAATTAATCTACTTTCTCGACAATCTCACAATCAGCATCCGTGTGTTTCGCGTTTCCCCATGAGTATCATTGGTCCAGATTCTCGAATTTACGACGGAATGTACGTCGATGACAAATTAGGTTCGCGTATCACGTCCTGTCGTAAATAAAATTGCACGATCGATGAAAACGGTAATCTTGTGGGTCGGAAAAGTTGGAGATCGATGGAGACGTCGCATTGCCTCGGAACAAAAATTCCTCGGCCAGAGTCGCAATCGCACAGACAAGAACAACAAGCTTTGAAATTCCGCGCGCAGTCACGGGGATGAGTTAGCAGCGCTTTACAAGCACGATGTTATGCTCGCTTGTAGTAAGAGCATACCTTCAACTTTGGGTTATAAAACCGTTTACGGGATATACAGAGTTTCGTGTATCGCGTGACGGTCCCGGTTCCCATAAGAAGAAATATGAATACGTGTTTTATATAGGAGGTTTAAACGGTCCGTGTAGATAATACCTGCCTATAGAGATCGCGAGCTAGCAGGCAGCGTATTTACGTCGGTCGGTCGTTATCCGTCTTCGTCTTTTACAGCCGCGATACCACGCACCTCAATGGCATCTCTATATTACGCTCCGGTTTTATTTCACCAGAAATGCTTCTGGATCGAAAATCAACCGATAATCGACGGATGACGCTTGAGGAATTCCCTATCCCGAAAGAGATCCCAGCCATGGATCGAATAGCGATGCAGAGAAAATATCTTACCGCCGCGCCTCGCCATCGTTACAGCCTTTCGCTCTTTTCTCGAATTATTTAGCGATGCGTTTAATACTTTGCCGGCGCATCGCGATCAGATTATCCTTCCACGCTAACCATTAGCCCGATATTGAATTAGCAACCTTACGCTCCTCCGTTCCAGGCATTAAACGTCATCCTTAAGCACTGCACGGGCTTCTTCTATGATAATTTTTTAAACGATAGTTTCTATAATCAAGGTAACATTTTATACGTATTTACAACACGATACACTCGTTGCAAATTATTATCGCGACTACTCACCTGGAAAGCGTTAATCTTTTATAGAAAACGAGTATTTCGCCGATGTAATTGAAATGTTTTTAAATTTATTCGCTCTTTCACGGGACGTTCTTAAAACACAACGAAAGGTGCGTCGGTGTTATTTCGTTGCCGCTAGAAAGTTTCAATTTAGGTCAGCGTTCTTTCACTGTAACAAACAAAGTTGTCGATTAAATCAACACCGGAACAAGTCTACTCTTAATCGCATTCTATTTCTTTGACGTACTCGGCTCTGTACCTCCGTACCGCGTATCTCCTGTACTTTGTACCGTCGTGTTGGCTGTTCCTTCAGATTTTGACAGGAAATATTTGCATAGACGATTACGTACGAAATAAAAGGAAACCAATGAACGAGCCAAAACGACGTCGGTTCAGTCGCGGATACGTTAGAGAGCATAACTCGAACGATTCGTATCCGTTTCATCTTCTCCGAATCGAAGGTTCCGAGCGTTCTCCGCAAATAGTCGTCGCAAAGCGAACAGAAGAGAAAGAATGGGGATAAAACGCGGTTAAGGAGCCGGGAAGGAAGAGTAAAGGGAAACGGAACGAGCGTTAACTTCCAACTGCAGCTAACCTAGTAGTCTCGGTCTCTCGGCCAACGAGATTTATATGTTTACGCGTTTTCTATTTTCTGGGAGTCGCGACTATCCTCGTTTTATTTTATCCCGTCGACCCCTATCCCGTGTCCTGTTTCCATCCGCGCGCGTCTTCCGCGATTCAGGTTCGCTCGGCGTTTTCGACCGGTAGCGTGCACACGGTAGCCGCGAGAGGTTCGTTTGGCAAATGGCCAATGCCAGTCACCGGCCGAAAACTGTTTTCGACAGAGCCACCTAAGCGATATCTTTCCGTTTCTAATGTTGCCGAACTTCTAATGGCGCGTTCCCATACCGTTTCTCGTTCATTTCGAGTGCGTGTCTCCATTCTCATATTTCTTGTCGACCTTTTCCATCCTTTTGCCGCATCCATCGCCCGTTCCCGAGAAGCGCCGATTCAAATTTCCCAGCTTCGTGTTTGCGACTTCCGTAGTTCTCGCTTATTTCCGTTCTTCTATTTCATTTTTGTTTCCAACTGTACGAGGAAACGAGGAAAAACACCAAAGTGCAAACTAAACTGCGCCGACTGCACAACTCGTTCAGGCTGGCCTGGCCCTCTTTTCTAGCTGGTGAAGCACCCACTGAGACTCATCGTTTCTCTTATGCGAGCCCCCCGAACTAACCTTTCCGTTGCAGAGTACTCGAGGCGCCTTAAGCGTTTTCAATAGACCGAACCTGCCGTTATTCGGTCTCTAATCGAAACGCAATAAATTCCAGGTCGGTCGACCTGCATCCTATAATCTACGAGAGCCCCGTCCTCTGTTGTTCGCACTGCGCTTCGACCGATTTAGACGATTTCATACGATGAACAGGCATTGCATCCTCGAGTGGTATTTAGCACGACCTACGATCTGGTTGCATTTTCTACTCGTGGTACGGGTTCGCGTTTCCGTGGCAGTTTAATACTATCCTTGATTCGGTTGACACCGATTACGCCTCTCGATGGAAGACGAATCACGATTTAATCGAACTTCGATGCGACAGAGCGTGCACACCACTCGACCCAAGTTTATGTTATAGGTTTCGGTATCGAGTTTCGCTGGTCGAGCATTAATTCACGCATTGGCGAGATTCGAATCAAAGCTCGTGAAGATCTAACGAAATTGCCGTGAGTATCGACCATCGGTGACTTAACCGTCGATGCTCTACCCTGTTGCAGACAGTTTCTCTATCTACCAACACACGCTTGTCTCTTTCCCTTTTCTCACGCACACGCCCACGCATACACACACATACACACACACACACACTCTCTCTCTCTCTCTTCGTTTTGGAATTCTGGATGTGGGGCATTCTCTCGAGGTGATACCATTATTGAATTTCTCGCAAGGATTTCATGGCCGAGAACGCCGACAGTTTACTCGGTTACCGCAACCATTTTCGGTTATAACGTGCAGACTCTGATTTTTCAAGAGAAAGTTCGAAAATGTGCGGAAATGCGACGAAGAGGAGACGAGCGACGACAAAATCGCGTCAACAAAATCAACAAAAGAAGAAGCATCTTTCAAAGATTTGACAATTTTTCGTTGCATACGTATTTTTTTAAAGAATTTACTCTGGAGAATCCTGAGACAGTGTGGCGAATGTTTGCATCCCTCTCTTTCCATCTATCAATCCCCTGCTGCTACCGATAAATCGTATTACAACAATTAAATCTATCGATTGAAGGGAAACTCGTCAGTTTGCCTTGTGAAAGTTTGATCAAAAGCCGACCGATGAATGCTGGAAGCGCGTTTCATTATTTTTCCAAAGGATGCAAAGACCGAGGCGAATCAACTGCGTAACTACGTTCGTCAAACAAACGATTTTATCTTTTCCGTATTACGACCATTTTTCCAACAACAGAGACACCGCACCGCAATGAACGTATGAACCCGTAAACTAGGAATATCGAATAATCCTCTTTGAGACGAGAGGATATGGGAGTGGGAACGGGAACGGGAGCGATAGGGATACAAGGGCCGTACATCACGGCACTTGCATTATCAACACAAGAACACATAAGTTGCGGTTTTCTCGTAACCATCGTGCTATTACCGGTAGCTGGAACGCGGACGCTGCGGTATACGCGTGTGCGTGGCGCGCGTTCATTGAAATTTTGGCCGCACAATTCTCCTTTAAAAAGCACAAAGCTAGCGGCGAGAATTCGTTGCATTTCAAAGGTACTCGCGCACGCAAATTTCGAGGCTGTTTTGTGTGAGACTGCAGCGAGGCAACGTCGAGGGCGACAGCGAAAAAAAAAAAAAAGGAATAGTTAGAAGAGTGGGAGGGAAGACGCGGGCTGCTGTTTTGTTCCGTGTAATTGCGACACGTACGGAAGCGTCAAAGGGTTTTGTATTCGTCTCACAGTTGGGTAGCGTTAGGTGGATTACTCTTCACTGTTCTTTTATGCACGCGTTTTCCCTTAATTGGTGGTCAGGCGAATCGACGCTTACGAAACGAGAACGTCTTTGTCTGGAACGTGTGTCGTACCACTTTCGTTCTTACGCTTCTGGCTGTCGTTCCCTATAGGGTAGACGTAGGTAATTTGGTGAATTAACGGAGGCGTCGACGAAAAGGATCGCTTGCCTGTTTTTTTCCTCCGTTTTTATACTCCCTCAGCGCCTGCGAATGGATCCCTTCGTTCGCTAACTGTACGGAAACATTCTCATTGGTAAAACTGTATACCGTGTAGTATGCTTTTTGTCGAGTTTATGTTAAACATCGTGGCAACTATTTCCCGAAATTTCCCGTGGTATTTCCCGTTGCTTGCTCGAACTGTTACGACGTCTATTTTTTAATCCAGCTTGTATGTATGTATTTTCAATATGTTCCGATGGTTCGAAATGTTTACCGTAATTCAGACAAGAGTCTCGTGTATATTTTGCTTTACTAATTTCACGCTATTAATGCATACCAAATTAGATCGATTGCTTAGATTAGACCGCGTTGCTTGAATCTGCCAGTATTATCAACTCTTCTCGTAAATGTATCGATCGAACGATTCTTAATTCTCTATATAATCCTTGTTTTCGATTCAGGGCATAGTAGTCGCTTGATTTATTGTTATGCTGCATATAATGTTGATGCTTCGTTAATTCGATTAGAGTTTGCTTATGTAAAATCGTACCCTTCTTTCGACGAGCAGCAATTAACGAAACATTTACACCGTATACTGTTTGCAGTGGAAAATAGGTTTTTCATTGTGGAACAAATTTAACAACCACCTAGTTGGTAATTAAAAGACAAAGCGATTGAGGAACGGCATTCAAAAGTATGCTCGCATACGCACAAGGAGAAGAAGCAAGAGAAAAGAAATAAAGTAGCCTATATAACGGTACAGAATTGCAATATTCCATGATAGCGTAGAAGGAAGACCGACGGAAAGTTGCCTGAAATAGAGAAAAGAAAGAGGAAAACTGCCAGCACATAGAAAAGGAGTGTAAATGCACATATCATAGAAACTGGAAGAGAAAACTCTTTCGAACACGTTGCACGGATTCTTTTATGTCTCTGCATTTCGTGTTCGTGTCTCTTGCCAAATAATAAGGGAATTACACTGTAAAAATCTTACTCTAATTCCAGGAAGCTGTAGCCCAGAAATACGATCCTCTGGGAAACGAGAATTTACGAAAATGGGCCGTGAAATGATCGTAACGCTGGAACGAACTTGTCTTTCAGGTCGAAGATTTATAAAATGTAGTCGCTGAATTGGGAGCAAAGTCTTTCCTCGAACACTGGCAATTGTCACGTTCACTAACAACACTATTATTGCTTGGTAAAGTGAACGTATAACGCAATGGTATCGGTAATCCGTACTTACTTTGGAGTATCACGTACTAATTGCCTGCCGGACTCTAATTGCATTTCCAACATTTTCAGGGCTAAGCGAATACAATACTGGCTTATTACGTTTCCTGCATCAAGAGGACAATTAGCGATTAGGCTTGCTTTGAGCGAGCTTCGCCAAATATACTTCTACTACAAACAACCTGTATAGCAGCATCATTTTCGCCAACGAAACGCTGGTCCCGAACCACAATCTTCATCACTTGCGATATATACCGTTGCAGGTTAATCGCCACGCATCTATTTGAAGAACGATCGCTTTGTTTGTCATAAGTCGACAATTCCGATGCGATTAAGCAACATAAGATTGAAACGCGGAAGAGCAGACGAACAAGAGGCGTGCACTGAAACCATATCAGATTATAATTCCTTAGAGCGATATAAAGCTTGGGATTAAAGCTCGAGAGAGAAGGATGAAAAGAAACGGCCGTGCTAGATTCAAGTCCGTTCTTCGTTATGCAATCCGCATTCGTCGGCAATCAGTAGTCCACCCGCCGCTGCTATTCTTCCTCCATCGTCTGTACTTTTCTTCCACGAATTCAGCAACAAACTTGAGCGTTGGTTAGATCGACAGACCAACGGCAACCACCACACGCCGTGGTGATTTTAACCATGCGATGGAAAATCGCATTATTTACGAATGTCGGAGTTGCACGATTCTTCGAGGCGAGAACAGCTTCTGGATCCGTTTTGCTTTTTTGCTTGCAAAGCGAAATCGCCTTTCCCCTTTTGTTTTCTACTGTCACTCGCCTCTTGTTTCCGGTATCGCGCGTAATTCTAGCATTAAGCAAAACCGTTGAGTGCCGTCGCTTGGACCAGACTGCATATTAATTTAATTTTGCTTACGTAAGGTAGGCCCCAAGGCTTCTGGTTAAGACACTAATTGCGATTTTTAATTAAGGCACTGATTCAATTACGTCCTTTTATCCACTCTAATTATTAATACCTGGCATACAGACGACCAGCTTACCGTCTCCTGCGATGGAAACTGATGAATGGACTATAATTTCCAAAAAGGACGCGTTCGTTTCACGAATAACGTTGCAATTCCGTTTACGTGGATTTAATTGATTGCGTCTCGTTGCGACCCCGGTTTTAATCACTCCCTCAATCGAATTACGTTCACTATCGTTTTAATGAAATTACCAGACTTCGTCTTGAGGCAGCGATTAATTTTCCAACGTTTTTCAACATCATAGATGTTATATGTTCTTTATTTTTTGAAGAAATGGGACAAGTACTCTAGAGACGTGTATTGTTAACGCATATCGATCGAGGTCTTCGTATATTGTTGTTCTTCTTCTTAAGGTTGTATATTCGTTTAAGCGTCTCTATACAAACGCATAAGCAGCGTAATAAATCTCTTTATCGCTTTTAAATTCCACTCCCTGCACGTAAGCACTAATCGCTGCATCTTTTCTACATCTTCTAATATCACGAATGTTGGAGATAGTTTCTTCCAATTCAAGTTCAGTTAAATCAAGTTTGCCAATTTTCGACGAAATAAATAGTTTGATTTAAAACTTCGCTCTGTCGTAAAAATCTTCATCGTTCTTCGTATATATAACATATATGAAGATAAAAGAAGATGAATTCGTACGATTACAGTCGGTAGACCGTATGTTTGACGATTATCGAATTGGAAAACAATTTGAACGCAAGCGTATCTTCTTTGTCAGGTATCTAAGTGCTTAGACCAGCAAGGAGAAGGTAAGATGAGTGGGTATCGAGGGTAAAAAATCCAAGAAACGTCGAGGCGAAGTGGAGCTAGTCGACGAATGCGAGGAGATATCGCGGTATAGGATCGTAATAAATATAGGCCCTCGTCGAAACACAGTCGGACAAGTGGTCGAGAGATCAACCGAAAGGATAAAACAGGGGAAGGCGCAGGACGGATCGATAAATAAATTTGTCGTTCGTGGGAATTCTGTTGTCTAATACCGGTTGAAAGCTTTAAGGTATTCAGCGACCAGTCGCCCGAAAGACTTGGGACAAAAAACACGACTTCGGTGACACAAGGTAGAGAATACAGGGGAATGTTGTTCGTCGCTGTAAAAAGCATTGCTGGAATGTAATCAAGTCATTCGAGGCAATTATACGAAGATAATTGTATTTTACCATAAAGTTTAAGAATAACGATGAAAAGATATCGATCGCGCGATTTTTCTGCGTTTTGGGGTTGTTTCCTTTGTAACAGACAACGTAACACGACAAGGGAAGAAAGGCGAAAAGTTTAAAAAAAGAGCGAGTCGGCAGCAAATTCGTAAAATGATAAATTCACGAGAAGGTTGAGTAGCTGAAAGAGCAACCGGGAAATGGGCAGAGGACCGGAAGAAAAATGCGGCCGCGGACGAGGGGTGGGTGACGGCTGGGCGGATATATTTGTCGTGTTCCAGCGGATCCAGATGCCTGTAGAAAATTAATCAAAGGATGCGACTTTAGGCAAAGGAAGAAAGGAATGTTGTACATCTCTGACTGGAGATTTTTTAGCGAGGTCGCGAGCGGATAAGGAAACGTTTCCATTCGCAAGAAATATTGCACAAACGTTCCTTAGAGAAACGAATCCTGAATTCAACGCTCCGTCACCGCTGATTATTGTATCGTCTAAAAAGATTCTTTCGTTTTGCCGATGATGCTTTTTAAAGCGTATTGTTTTTGGACGGAACGTTCTCTGGAGCAGAACAAAATTCGCAGCGTGCCCGGAGCTGCCGATTCCGCTGCGTTGGTTTTGTTTCGTTTATTAGAACATCCTTGCCAATTCGAGACAAAACGTGCTCGAGAAATTGCTGAAACGATAAAAATTTCGACCAGAAGGATAACATTGGGAATAAAGGTGAACGCATGGCCAAGCCGCTTGACCCGCAATAAACATTGTCGCAACTGGTTCAAATAAGAGGCGAATACTGAATGGAAGAGGAAGAGGGAAGGAAGGAGATCCGCGTACTTGTTTCCCAAACATTTGCGACTCGTTAATGTTCGGAATTTAATATCATCGGGAGAAAGCAACGTTTTTTTTTTCAGCGATATCTATATTAGCGTGCTTTCGTGTACCGGAAGGCCGACGAATTAATATACACGCGAGTTCATTAGTACCGCGGATTATATTGACATTCGGAACAGTGTGCACTGTCGTCGTGTGACAACTTGATGATTAATGGTTTACGCGAACACGGTGTTTCGTGACGAATGCCGATATACTGCATTGTACAAGTATATAGAATACTTTGCACTGCCATCCAGCGAGAATCGATCAGCCATTCCATAGTACATGTTTGTGAAGCCACGTAAATTTGTTCGACGTAAATTCGCGTTACGTCGCGAACATCGAATTACGACCTAGTTCCTCAGCGAACGATTTCGAAGGACCTTCGAGGTAATTAGCCGCGTTCGTTCGGGTGAAACTAGACGTACGTATACATATGCGGTTCAAAAGCTCGAAATTGTCCCATATTCGACGCTAATACCGCACGAGACATCTGTGACGCTGCTCGACAACATCGCCTGCGTCTTTCTCAAAACCTTAACGCTACAGATCAACCTCTTTTTTCCATTTTCCCGTTTATCTGGGCGGGCGAGAAATATCGGCAACGATGCGTCCAAGTTCGGAAGCTCGTTACGTTTCTAACGAAATGATAAGCTCTCGCTCGCGGGATGAGCTATTCGCTGTGAGCTTCGAGCAAACTTTATCTTCGCGAGCGCTTATCGCCAATCCACTGAAAATTGTTCGAGAACTTGAAACCTGAAACAATTTCCCCGCGTTTAAACCCTGTTCAACTTTGCGCTGCCGAGCCAACAGGTGCGATGATAATTCGTTAATTCTCGAAAACTACCATTCAACCGGCGCGGCAAGGAAATTATTTCGCGTTTATCCCTCCCTCTTTGTCGCGTCAAACTTTAACTAACGCCACGCTCTCACCCGCTTCAATTATTCTCGCGAGAGTTCTTGTAAAAGCGGACCTAGAGATATCGGCCGTTCGTGCTTCTGATCCAAGAAACTCCGACGAGAAGTTGAACGTCGGCAAGAATGGCCGGTGGAATTTCATGAAAGAAATATCGCGCGACTGAATTGCAGGCTCGCCCGAGAGATCGGAATAGACGTTCGTTTTGGAATGTTATCTGGTAACTGGGCCGTGGAATGGGCGACGGAACAGGCCGACGACCGTCCGAAATCTATGCGTAACGACCTCTGACTACGTAAATTCTCGTCGGCTTTAAAGGTTTCGCTGGCACGTTAATTTTCAGTTAGCTTACAGTTCGCGGCCTCCAGGTACTCAACGAGCACGAGCCTCTCCTAGGGCCAAGTACCATCGTGTCGGAATAACAGCAAAGGTTGTTAAGTCGGGGCTTACGGCAAGCCGGAAGCTAAGTGCATTATCTTTTAGGGGAACATGAATATAAAAAATGATAACTCTCTGAGTCACGGCGTTGCAGAGAAAAGTTGCTGGAATTTTCATTACCCTTACCTTGAAACTTCGATATAATCTGTGTTACAGATAATTTAGCCTTCCTATTCACCTCTTTTTTTATTGTACGTTGGACGTGGTTTTTCTTTTTAAATTACGACGAAAGTATAGTTTGCCTGACACTATCCGAACTCCAGTGTATTATTAACTTCGTAGAAACTAGACTACATTTTGATCGCGTTCTCCTCCGGTAAGAGAACCGTCTCGAGTTTCCCGACGTCGAGAAGTTTCGTATTGAAACGTTTTCCGTTTCCAGTTCCTGTCAGCATACCGACGAAAATCTTGCCGGAAAAGCCGCGCTTTTCGAAAGCCATCGAACTTCGGATACTTAAAAGTTGGCCGACTCGGTTAATACAATTCCCGTGTTTAACGCAAACGACGAATTGATTATACAAATTAACGAGCAGATAAACTTTTTGGTTTAAAGAGAACCGGAGGCTGGATTAATTCAATATGACGGGGTAATTCTTGGATGATATCCAGATCCTGCTACGAACCAAACCTTCCACTATACATATACGTATACTTCGCAATTCCATTTACGTTTTGTGATGTAAAATACATGGTGGATAAGATGCTTGTATCGCGCAGAGATCCATAAAAATACGAGTAATCCAAGGTGAAGTACAGAGAAGGGAGAGGTAACGGCGGATTAGGACAGTGACGTGATAAAGGAGATCGATAATCTAAAGAAGCGAATCTACGCGGAATTCTAGGTAAACTGCTGGTAAAGTTTGCTGATTGGGTAACGAGCTGTATAATACCCGTGTAACCCTTCTCGATTGTCATCCAGTCAAGAAAGGAAACGAGAGAAGGACTGTGAGAATTCAAACGGCGAAACTCACCGGATTCGACTTCTCCGATATTGGCCGTCCTTTGACCGTGCAACATTCGGGAAGTTGCGTCCTCCGACATACTAATAGATACACGTGCATGGAACAAATCTACCGAAATGTAACTTTGCTATTAACCGAGACGCGCTCGCTATGGTCTATTTGATTTTAACTTGTTTGATTGATTAACAAGAACTCTGTGGCGCCATTCGATGGGGACGTCTCTGCACGAGATACCGTGTTTAGCGTTACGCTTATGGCTCGTTGAAAGATAAAGATAAACCGAATGCACGTTGGCAGACGGCACGAAAGAGAAAAGTTATAATTGTTTCTGCGACTGTGTTATAAACTATTATAAAGTTGCTACGCCAGCCGTGAACAATAAGACTGTTATTTTACCAACACGACACGTTGCACAAAAGGTAATAAGTATTGATGAAGATCGTAAACTAAATACGCTTGCCTCTGAAACAAACGTTCAAGGCATTTGTAATTTTCGGTGGAAAAATCCGTTTGGATCTCGGCCAGGATACAAAATTTCCTATACACGCTCGCTCCCTAGCTACAGCGATACGTAACTATAAAGTACAAATATCGGTGTCCACGATGATAACTGGTACAATGCTTCATAGAAATTTCCTCGAGGAATGTTTATCACCGCATAAACTGTATTTTGCGTGCTCGCTACAAACGCTGCGACAACGATGTAATGTTTTCATCGTGCGCGGCATTACGAACTCTATGGATTTTATTTAAAGATATAGGTCTGCTTATAGAGCTGTGCAATTAACGAGTCCGCTTGTAGGTAGAATTTACGATTTTCCGGCACACTTGTGCAACGTTTCAGAATCAATTCCATTATTAGCAAACCAATTTCACATCTTATCGAGATAACGCTCGAAACAGAAACACGTTTACCTTTGTTCCGGACTGGCCGCGTTCGATGCAGCTTTTACATTCGTTACGAACTCCCTGTGGATTCGCCAAGTCCTGCGAGTAGCTCAAGGCGCCTTCGTTTCGGTCATAAACGCGACTTGACCAAACGGCGGCTCCGTTTGGAACTCACGGCGAGTTATGAAATCGTTTAGCACACTACAGGCCGGGGATACTCTCGAGCGGATTTCAATTTGGAATTCGCCCCGGAGAAATGTGCAAACGCGGAAAGAAACTCGTAAGCTATCGGGTAGCAAGAATTCATGGCTGACGTATTCTCTCAGTGGAACGCGGTGTTTTTCAATTTCGTGCGGAAATGTTCGTGCGTGGCACCGATAAAATAACAGGGAAACAAGAACGCCCGGTAGACGCCGGGGACTAGCGAGAGCTTGTTATCGGCATCAATTTCGAAATATCGGAAATCTTAGCGTGTTGCAGTCGTGTTCGAGGGATCGCGCGTCACGGAAAAAGGAGGTCGACGCCTTCTACGTGGAGACAAACGTTTACTTGGCTGCCATACAGCTCGACACCCCCAATCTGCCTCTTGCTTGCTTCCTTCGAATTTCGTGTGCACACATGCCGACATCGTTATCGGCGGATTTATCGTGCCGTGCTAGAAACTTATGCAGCCCGAGTCACAGCCGCGAGTTTTACTGCCTCTAATCGTTGGTTGCCCGATACGGTCGCACGTCTTGAAATTAGCGGCTGCTGTCTTCTTACGAACGATTACAGGCGTTCGGAAAGTAACCGCTTCGCTGTGAAACGATCTCTCCGCGAGATCGTCGCCCATATTTCTACCAAGTAATCGCTTTTATGCGCCGTTTTATCGTCGCGTTAATTTGCGATGCGTGGCGTGCCGATCAATGTTACGAAATACCGACGAAATGGAGTGCGGCGGAAATAGGAAACAGGTCAGGCAAAATGTAGCTGGTATCGCTCGTTTCGTCCTTACGCACGCGCAGAATCTTTCGACGCGTCGAGCAAATTGTAAAAAAATGCGACGGAGGATAGGCGCGGACGAGTCGGAGTTTTTATGCGACAATTTCAAATTTAAGTAAGAGCGAAAAGTGGCTCCGATAATTTTGTTTATCTTCAATTTATTTCCCGTGCCTGACAACAGAGCGAGGCTGTTAAACGAGCCGATCGATCCACGAGATCGAGACGAGGCGACTGATTCGCGGTACATTCGACAGCTGCCCCTTTCATCGACCGATCGAATCTGCCGGTAGGGTGTCGTTATCGGTGGGTTCACGTGCTAGGCGTTGCTGATGAATGGTCCCGCGTGTGCAAAGGCACGGTCGTCACGCAAAACGTTATTTATAACTTTGGCTTGAAATCTTGTATGGTTAGTCAGTGCAATTTTTTTTTTGAATGGGCGTCTTGCAGTTCGCACCGTGGAACGAGATTTCAAACATGAAACCACAGCTTTCGTTAATTTGCAAGCTCTCGCGTCACTTAGAAGAATTTTTAAACGGATAAATAGAAATTGGATCAAAGTGAAATTGGATCAATGGAACGCAATGAGCACCCACTCCGCGTTATGTACAAACGCTGGCGAAAGTTCAGTCAACCTTTTTTCTTTGAGAAATGATTTAGGAATTTGCTATCCATCCAAATGAATTATACCTACATTGGATCGTAATTCTCGTCCTTAACTCGTGCAAGCTTGCACGAACGGAGAACGTGTATTCATTGCGTGAAAGTAGAAGTTATTATATCAGTGTCCCATATGCGCAAAATTTCACTGCAAATATTTCAGAAACCGAGGATTATAAAGTAGATTTCATCAAACTTTACTAGATAGTTGTTAAGCTTCAGGTATATGTAATACGAGTTCCACTAACGTCATTTGTTTCACGATGTCGTCGAAATATTACGACCATGAGATGTAAGCGCCAATGTTCGACGATGTCGTAAACGCGAATACTAATGATATCTGATTGCACGTGACACGCGGAAAATTAGGATTACGAGCGGATTTTTCAACTTGTCGCTCGTCATAGTCATTCGTATTCTTTTCATCGTGTTACGCGATAGCTATTTTCGTTACAAACGTGCAACTCGTTTCGATTTTAATCTTGCAATGTGCTTTCGAAATAATATTGGAACCCCTTTACCGAGCGTTTACGTCTACCACAATTCCCAGCCCTCTCTACCGACAGACAAGGTTCTGTGCGTGACGTTTTCCCGACATATTATAATATTCATCGATCTTACGTTGATATCGTGCGACAAACACTCGACAATCGAATAGACGAACGAAACGAACATATACGGGATACTTGCGTATCCATCGTGTAACACCGTGAAATTATTCTTATAGCCGATAGACAGTGGAGTACAGCTAATCGCTAGCGGTTATCGCGTGTACCTCCTGTCATTATACACTCGCGTGATCACGCACATGTGGTTCGTCTAATAACATGCATTGATAGCGTGCTCGATAATCATGGAAACAGATTTATACGATGGAAAACAAAAACAGCCTGTTATAAGCGCCACGTTAAGAAACGCTGCTCTTCAAGTTTCTTAACCATACGTCGAATACGCAAGCGTCTGTCGAAAGAAACACGATGTTTCACGTTTTTGCTACTCGAAGTAATCAATCTCGATGACGAGAGCGGAAAACTTGCAGCGAGTTCGTTAAAAATGCTTTAACTAGAAGTCCTTCGAGCGAAGCAACGTTTACCTCGATCGAGACTTTTCGTTGCGCCTAACCATCAACCTCCGCCTCAGCTCACCGCTCAAACTCACAGCTTGGCAAAGAGGAAAAGAACACGAGGCGAGTCCGAAGTAGCACATGTCGACGTGGTATCCCGATAACCGGCAACCACGCAATTAGGTCGCTTTCCTTATTATTGCAGTATTATCGTATACAAGGCTCATTAGCATATCGTTGCAACGGCGAAGACGGTGATGATAGCGGTACCGATGGCGATGACGACGGTGCTCGTTGTATCCGCGTGCAATGTATCCTCGTTGGAATCAACCGAAGGAAAGTACGTAGCAAGCAACGAGGTTACGTGCGATCTCTCGCAGTGGGTAGCCGGTAAGATTGGCGGTCAGGCTGACAGGCGAAATGGACACGCAGCTGAATCTCAAAGCCTATCGCGCGCCTCTAAAGAGTATCGTAGATTTCGTACCTCGATTCTGTACTCGTTGCACGCCCTGCCACACTTTCTGTCCGTGACACACAGTGCCGTACGTCGTGACCGACGCGAGCTACCCTTAACACTACACCTACGCTGACCCAGCATCGTGTCGGTGAGGTTCGCTCGCATCCGTGGCATCATACGTGTGTTTCGAACCTCGGTGTGTCGAGAGAAGTTTACGTGTGCGCGGACCTTGTTCGTGGACCCTCTGCGCGTTTCCACCATCACAGGAGGTGGATCAGAAGCGCGCATGCTCCTACGGCCAAGAATCACCCCAGTCAGGGTAAATCTGCCACCGAATCAAGACGTGGTGCGTGTCGCGTCGTCCTATATACCATGTCGCGCATATAGACGCGAAATTTTTCTCGAGAAAATTAATATTTCGTTTCGCGAATCGAACCTCTCGTGAAAATGAAGAGAAATCGCGTGGCAATCGCCGTCGGAACGTACCCTCGCGTTTACTCGTCGTGTGAACAATGTGAATCGTGTGTAGTAAAATTTTGATCGGTCGAAAAACGAAATATTGCTGCGAAACGATCGTAAACAGGCACGTGCGACGATGTTAAGATCATTCTTTAAGGAACGTTACATTATACTCCGGTTATTTTAGGCCCTAAACGGGGCCAGTTCGCAAGAAGAATCTTTCCGCCGTTTTCATGACGCTTTTGACCGAGATACACGGAGATATCAAGTGCATCGAACTTTCGGTCGGTTAACACCGAAAACGGCGATAAAGCCGCAAAATCGAGAAGATACGTTGTGAAGCATGGTTAACGACATTCTTCGTTCCCGTGGATAGAGTGATAAATGGCGTTCTCGTTTAATAGGAGCATGAGAACTCTTCAAAGGAATTACGTCCGCGAGCACATCACGGCCTAGCTTCCTCATCATGGAATAAACATCGAATTTTCGACTTTTATCGTAACTCACGGCAATCGCCGGAATCTTCCTTCCTCGACGCGTTTTCGGGGCAAAGAACTATTTCAAGAATCGATACCCCCGATTGGAAGCTGCCTGGTGTCCAGTTGCCAGGTGTAGATCGAAGCAGAAACAGATCGAAGCGTGCAACGCATATTCGAGAATCGTTGAAATAATTCGACCGCCGCGTCCCAACAAGAATCGGCTGGAAATTTTTTCGCGATACGATCACGGGAAAAATTTCTACGAAACGTTTCCGAAGCGCGTTTTCTTTTTTTCTATCGTGACGAGTGAAAAGTGGTAGTGTTGAAACTTTAGCATCGACCGCCGGCCAGGCGAGTGTGTGTGTATTTATTTTCGGCTTATTTCCGCGCAATCATCGAAAACGTCCTATGGGAAACGTGGACGAAAACAGTGGGCGTCAGGAGAATTGGTCGAGCAAACGAGCCGTGGTGTCGGAACGAATGAAATTGAACTAATCTCGCGTGACCCTCGGGTCACCGAATCTCGTGGCGTTTATTGGACGTCAAGAGTATACACCATTTTCGTGGAATGTCGACACGACCGCGATAGGAATTTGCCGCGTGGTGCTAGCATGACAGTGGATGGACGATGTGCTGTCATCCAATGAAGAGGATGTGAATCGCTTTAATATCAAAGTGAACGCGCCATCAAATAGTCGCGGACATGGCTTTGAGGTGGCAGGCGAGGCTGTCCATTGCTGCCATACTCTTTATGTGTACAGAAGGTAATTATCAATTAATCTAAACGATATTCTGAATATTAGAAACGATTACGTTGCTCCGTTTAAATCGAAGTCGGGCAGTGTGTGGGTTGCGGTATACCCTGGACTGATTCGCGTCGAGATTTGATCACCTGATCTAACGGGCGAGTAGAAGTTATTCGATTGAAAACGTAGCAGCTATAGAGCGGCAAAATGGTACAGCTAATGGAATTACCGGCGTGCGTGCGTGCGTGCGACGCGAATTTATCGTATGCATTATTCATAAGTCTGTGGCCCTGCCTTGGGAATGATACGCTACGAGAGAGATAGCCTTTTCTTTCCGGCGTGAAACGCAACACGGTCGTCGTCGACTACACGAGTCCTGTTAATATCGATCACGTAAACTAATTACGCAAAGTGGCGCGACGCGGCGCGCTTCAGAAACGTATTATGCACATAGAACACGCGCGCGATCCTTTTCAAAATCGAACCTGACTATTTCTCTCAAGCGTGAATTCGCGCGATGATTTCTATTCCGCGTCTCATACTCCGTTTACATTGTCGCTTAGAGGTTCCTACGTTCTAGACGAACGACTTCGGTAATTTGGCTCGATACTGTACCCGGCCACGGCCAGACTTTGTTCACGGTATAATCCGCGCAAAGTTTAATCCAGTAAATTAAATGTTTGCCTGGTACTGTGTAAAGTTGAACCGTGAAAGTTTCGGGTAAGCTGCTAAAGATCGCGGGAAATGTTTCCACGTGTTGAGAGAAGTGGCAAGTACAGGCGGTGCTCTAACAATTTTTTCATTCAGAACGCTCTCTAAGGATACAGTTACCTCGTTATTATTTATGGCTATTTCCCCGATCTTCCGATTGGGATTTGTTCGCAGATGTTTCGCTTTAATTGCGAGAATGCAACGATCAGCAAGTGTAGAGATACGCAACTTCACGCTAATGCTAATGCGTTGGGTAGCAACGTATTAATTCGTTGAAAATAACTGAAATTAAACCGCTCATATCCTCGGCTATAAAATGACTCCGCCGAGAGTAGTGAGCTTTCTCGTGGAGTTTGTCTTTTCTGTTTTTACCACCAATTATCATTTCTCAAAAGTATTTCCTCGTGAAATAAATTGCATCCTATATATTGTTTCAAGCCTGCGAACATATTTTTCCTCCACTCTCGACTTCTTGGATGTGAACGATATTTTTATCATAAATCCGGAAAAATTATTTCTAGTGTCAGTAAATCGACGACCTAGTAACACTTTTCGCATGGCTCTTGTTTTTGCTATAAAATCTCACTTAACCGATTTCGTCGATCATTCCGTTCCGTTAATTCGATCGCTTTGTGGGTTCATTGACACATTCATGATCAAGATTTGATTAAATTCACAGTCGAATTCGTTTTACGCGACTGGCTTTAATTACAATTAAAGCGAAATATTATATCGACAACCCTGCTTGTTAATTACGGCCGGTTATCTCATTTACGCGTTTCAACGATTGATACAAACGAGCTCGGAAAGTTATCAGCGACATTTCGCTGTCCAAATTCACTAGTAAGAATGTACGATTTTACAACAACGACGTTGCAATATAATTTATGCTAATAGCTGTAGTAAAATCCGATGCATTTTATGTATGTCGTTATTTTTACGTACACCGAGCTAACTGGCTCTAAACAATGCAAGTAAAATTCATCCGACGGATAATAGAATAGCTCTTTGCAAAAAACCTTCGCCCCTTTTCATTAGCATGATAAAACGAGAGAAACCAAAAAAAAAAGAAGAAGAAAAAAATATGTACTTGGAAAATTTCGCTAAAATACGGGATCGTGGAGTGCATAACATAGGTAATCGCAAAGCTACTACGATGTTAAAAAATCGGTACGGTTGATAAGATTCGTAAGGGGGAAAATCGATTTGATTTCATTTTTTATTTCAATGAAAACTACGCGTTGCGAAAAGCTTGGATTTCCCGATACTCAGAACCATCACAAATGGGAATTGAAAACTGAGCTTTGATCAGCAAGTTTTCTCGTAGTTCTGTATTAATGAAATCATTCGTCTGTATTCGCTAAAGTTCAACTATTGGTTCGTTATAAAAATTTCAATTATCGTTAACCTCGATTTTCAACGTTAAAAAAATTGGAATTTATTTTCTCGTGCGAACAAAATTAAGGGCGGTTGAATTAGAAGAAAAAAAAAGAGAGGGAAGAAGAGAAGAGAAAAGCACGAAAATGTGACTTTCGGCAAGAAATTGTAACTTATTTTATACAGAAGAAAGACTTCTTCTAATCGCAGCCTTTGTATTTATTGGTCGCGTGCGTCTCCGTGTCTCCGCACAATTCTGTTGGTGGCTATTTCTTTTCACACGGGCATCCCGGCCAAACGTAAAACTTTTGGAAATCTTATCTTATTGTCTCGCTTCGTCGCCGCCGAGTTTTGTAGGTTTCGGTGGATGCTATCGAACTCGGTCGACGGAGGAACCATTGTGATTCCTTTATCTGGATGATAAATTGGACTATCCTCCTTTCTCTGCGAGTTTAAGGAAACCGATCGTGACTGCCGTTTTGTGGCAGAACGATTTGTTATAATTTTTGAGCGTTCAAATGATCGTAAAGAAAATTCATTTACAAAACAGGGGATGATTCGTTTCGTCTTGGGTTTGCTCGCTCGATTGCTCACGGAAAGAGTAAATCTACGGTGAAGAATGATTTTCATTCGCGCGTAGTTGAGAGGGAAAAAGATCGTTTACGGGGATTAGCGAAATTGAAACTGCAAGGAGTTCGTCTCATTTTCTCGGCATCCGTTATAAAAACGGTAGAATCTTCCTTCGTAATTCCTCCGAGATGCACTGTTTTTCTTTTTATAATTCTCGCGCGTGGAAACTTTTCAGTGTTGCCAAAGCGAACGACAAAGTCGAAAACACGAAGTCAAATGGTAGCAAATTGATATTTACGTAATTCGATCTCCGAGCAAGTAAATTGTAAATCCGTTTATGGGGACGTTGCCGAAGTCGATCATCGTGGTTTGTAGTAAAAAGCAGTTCCGTCGCTAACTTTTTCTAGAAAAACCATTTCGCGTGCGCCAGCGATTTCTCATTATCGCGCTAATTTTATATTCGACAATCCGATTCGATGAAACTTTCAATGGTCTGCCCGATCGGGAAGTATAGTATTACTTTGAAATAACGTTTCTTGGTAGTTGGCAGGTGCTCTGTCAATTGGTGAAGTTGCTTAGGTCGCAGAAGCCTCCTTGGAGGGAGCAAGAAACTTCGTTTCCTCGGAATCGCTTTATCTCGCTACTACGAAACCCGGAAAGAATGACGAACCTTGAAATAACTTTTCGCAATAATAAAACGCCGCTTCCAGAGTAAGAGTTTGTCTCGAGTCGATCTCGTAGCCTGGAGCGCTGCTCGTTACTCGACCGGATTTTCTTCCAGTCTTTCCTGCGCTTCGAAGGAGACGCGACCGACCAATGGGAAAATAAAGTAGCTGGTAATTATTTTCACACCTTGCGAGATTCAGCAGCTTTCGCTTTGTTCGTCCTAATCACGAAGAAAGAACGAACCTTCAAACTTTCAGTTCATCGCGCTAGCGCTCCTCGTGTAATTTACACTGAATATTTCTTCGCTGATGAAACTTATGTTTATTTTGGATATAATACGATAATATCACTTCCATAGAAAATTGTCAAAATTTCGGACATCTTGGAAAGATTTGGCGATACGTACGTAGACGCGCGGCACACTGCGTGCATGGTGTCGCGGCCTTGTTAATTCAAAGCCCTTGTAAAGTAGGAAACATTAAGTTCCGGCGTGTTTTAATTACGAGCCTAAGCGCGAGCACCCTCGACCCGTTTAAGCGTGGGAGTCTGCACTAGTCTCCTGCTGCATTTCCGCGTCACGTGACGGCTGACGATAAACTCACAAAATCATGGCCGTTCCATTATTTCGCGACGTGGCCCACTTGTTCTATAATGGATACGTCGTGTCGTCGGCTCGTGTTCATGGTAGATGGGCAAAATCGACCTTTGCACACTGCATTTACACGAGAAAAGAGAGAATAGACAGATAGTAGCTCCAGACGAAGCTGTGTGGAGCGTGGGGTGGATGCGAGACAAAAAAAAAAAAAAAAAAAAAAAA
>NT_176565.1:575914-724128 GCF_000188095.3 Bombus impatiens | reverse complement strand
GAAAAAAAAAAAAAAAAAAAAAAAAAAAAAACTGGAGGGACGCTTCGAGCCTTAATTAATCGCTTTTATCTTCTGCTACTCTCTTGAAACGTTCTCCTTTTTCCTTGTCGTCCTCTCTTCCTTCATCCTTCTTGTATTTTTTTCTTCTCTTCTCTTTTCTCCGTTTCGGTGACGCGGCACGAGAGCGAGGCAATGCAGCTCGTCGCAGCGGAATGAAGTAATGAAATCTGATCTGAGATCGTTAACGGCTCTAATAGGTCTGATACGGCGATAGATTGCAAGGATGTGCATTGGAAAGCTCCTTAACCTTCCGTGGCGACACGGCAATTTATTATCCCTTCGGAAGAAAATTTGTTCACACGCTGCATATTACACTCTGTACTACCTATAGTTTTAATTTTGCGACGATTACAGATTTTTCTTTCTCGCGATCATTTTCTCGTTAAAATTCTTCGAGGTTTTGTACAAACAACAAATTGTACTCCTTTCTCTCTGCGAACAATAATTCTCTGAAGAATAACTTGTCATTTAATTTGGAACTATAATTCACGATCAATATATCGTTGTTCTACAAGGCAGGGCTATTTATCTTTGAATTTTATTTTTTTTAAATTAGCCATCTACCATCGTTGCGACGGTGAATGTTTATTTGTTGTAGCTATAATTGCCCGACCAGCGGAAGTTTAAAACGTCAACGGAACAAATAACGTGGCTAAAAATTGCGTAGTGATGGTTCAACCATATAAATTACAAAAGCGCGGCGTCATTGTTATTTAAATTTTTCAGTTGATTTTTCCTTCCCAATGGTGGAACGGATGGATTTAGTTGGCATTTTCTACGAATGTATTTACAATTGTATTATTGTGTAAATATAATTCGCGGTTTTATCCTTTTGTGAAATTTATTTCCATTCTGTGAATTCGATATCGTTTCTGTTAATCTCCGTTAATAAATAAATCATACTCTTAAACTAGTATCCATTAAAAAATACATCCAATCTTTATCAATAATTTTCCCATCATTCTTTCGTTGCGATCGTAGCAGGTGCAATCGTATTCAGAATATTTCGGTGACACGTTGATTCTTCGTTGCTCCAAGACAATCGTATAACATACACGTACGTCGTTAACCTCCTTCGTATGTGTGATGATATTAATGTAAACGACACAGTTGTGATAATTTAAACTAATGTTATCTTGACTATAATCACTGTTTGCGAGAAAGTTGAAACTCTTTCTCGAATTTTCCCCTTATATCCACATGCTGTTTGTCTCGAACGCCACACAAACGCAAATATCGATTTTTATCTAATAAATATCCGTGATAATGAGAAAGGCAACATAAATGGGACGAGAATGGTTGGAAACTACGCGAATCTTGCTCGAGCGCTCGAACTAGTGACTGGAACTTATCGCGGCGCATATATCAATATTGCCGTCGTTTTACTCGCGTCTTGCTTCCACCTACAAATCATCTCTGCAGCGGCATGCGAAAGTTATGCCGACAAACCACGTACGCGTATACCGCGCTATTTATTTCTCGCAATCTGTGACGACGGAGGAAAAAAATAAATAAAGCAGCCTGACCGCATAGCATCGCGCAACGCGCACCTAGAGACAAATCTGTGACGTGTCACGCGACCAGGTCCGCGTGATTAAATTACATTGCCTATTTAAAAGATAAGGAGAACTCTGTTATCGAACTTATTTATCGGACCCTGCGGGCTTAACGGGTTGGCCATTCGAGGGAGACCGATGTGCCGCCTTACGATTTCACCCAACCCCATTTAATTCCCTGAGTTACACTAAATACGCACGTGACTTGGCGGAATAATTTACCGCGTCCTGAAAAGAACAGCTTGTACTCATTTTTCCCGAGCGCGCGTCCCAGTGGCTGATTAACCTCACGAATTCCTTTATTGCATAAATTAATTCAATTCGCGTGGGGCAATTGTATTTTTACTGGCACGCAGGCCGATGAAGTTTGAAGTGAAATTGCGCCGGATAATTCTTTCACGGGGGTTTTCATGCAACGCGGAGAATTGGAATCTCGCGATGATCCACCGTGAAATAACTCGATGAAGACCCGTTCGTTCGGAGCCCTCGTGGAATAGGTGCGTTTTTCTCGCATCCCTTTTCTATCGTATTTTCCGACAATAATGTATTTTTCGGTCGATTGTCAACCATGGTATTTTTGTTGGATTTCAACCATTGTGCCGTGATTGTTCCGAGTGTCTTCTCGCGTACGTAGGTACCGTATGAGTGTACATAAATATACGTAAGTCTCGAACAGCGCATTGTATTCGATTCGAAGTTAATCGGCAACATAACCGGAAAGTACAAGTTGCGGGAGTCGAAACAAGACGGTAACTCCGAGGAAAACGATCTTTCTCCCGGATGGGACAGACCGATCTAAATATTCAGATTGCCGTCGACGAAACCCGGAATTCCCTCTCAGTATTTTCTTGCTTGAAAATTGTGGCGAAATGCGGATAGAATCAGACCGGCATCGTACTAGAAATCTCTTAAATATCTTAATCTCCCCAATGTGATTCACGTGCGGATCGTCTGCACCGAAATATAGCAAATACCTTGTTGAATCGGGAATTTTAGTTGAAAGCGGTGCCAGATCTTAAATACACGCCGCTCTATCTCTAATTACCATTTTTCTATAGATGGACAAATTTGTGTATACGTTATATACATCGCTGGATACGATACAACGTGCTTCATTAGGGAACGGATTTACATTCCGAAATGTCGGCTTACGTTCAGAGAACTAGCCTAGAAGTTCTGTCATCGTTTAGAGCATACACAGTGGTGTTAACGTTTAACTCGCAAACAAGGCACATTTGGAGCTCGCACCAAACTATAATAGATCTTGCGGAGTTAATCCACAGACGCAGTAACTATTATTCCTATTATTACGACACAGTGTAGTCGTTACGCAGTATTCTTTAAACGGCTCTGCATTAAGTTATAACCATTGGACACATCGGAGGAGGACACACGGAGCGATAAAGCCTACCGCCATTCGATCCATGAAGTTTCAATATTCGTGAAATATCGTTATGCGTCCTCTCTATTGCCGTACATTTTATGGCAGCGCAATAATCGCGACATGCAATATCTACCCGCACTTTCGTGTCAACCGTTTCGCCGCTATCCGGTCGTTTCTTTTCCCTTGTGAAACGGTTAGGTCATTTCTCTTCGAGACGAATAGTAGATACTTTTCTTCCTTGACGTCTGCCTCGCTAGCTCCAGGCTTGATCCTACGGCTTACTCGACTAATTAAAACGCTCGAATTCCTAGGTAGCTGGACGTCGACCGTGATAATAGCCGGTTTTTGCGCACAAGCGCTTAATGCGCTGAAACAACGGCTGTAATATTCGTTTTTAGTCGACGATGAGGATAACTGCGTCGCATAACACGAGTCACCGTTCGCATCAAACGGCAACGAATGACGGCGGGTCCAGTTACCAGAAGTCAGCGTAAGAGAAAAAAGGCACTCGGTAGTACAGGGATGAGTGGAACCGACGAATCCGGTTTTTTCTCACCTGGCTGAAAATGAATGGGTCGCAATTTGTCGCACTAGCGCTCGTCCATAAGTCATTGAAAATTGTCATTGCAATTTATCACGGACCCCACGAGTGTAATTTTATTTTCACCGGATGGAACTTTCAACGAGATCCATCGTTATTTTCCATTAAGCGCGATTTGCCGGAATAAGGAATACTAACCGCGTTCAATCATTCTGGCAATTACGGTCATCTCGCGGCTGAGTTTCTTTGTAAACTCGAGGGAACACTGCCTGAATGAAATATCTTTGCACAGTGTACATTCGCATGACCAACCGCGTAGGGAAGCATTCATTCGTCCGGCTATTTGAAATAGCGCGAATTACAGATATACCAACCGCTTGAATGAAAGAATATATGTATTCGTATCGTGGTAGCTTTAGCGAAGCGATTTTTGGTATCTCGCAGTGCGGCTGCAGTTGCTTGAAAATATTCGTGACAATTTCTCGGGATCAGGTTACCAATTGTAATTCAAACGAGAACCCCAATCTCATATTTATGATCGCGGTGCACAAGAAATTTCTATCGTCATGAAATACGTGCATCGATTACCGTATCAACCGCTACTCCATGCAATCGATATACGATCCTTCCTATAAAGTCAGAGTACATTTATTTATTTTACAATGCGAATTTTATTAACTGTCATATATCATCTATGTACCCATGTACGAACTTGAATAGATCATGATATTATATAGCTGTCATATGTCTATAAATATTCATAAGCTGCTAAAATAAAGTCCATTAACACGTGTACATCGAGATAAATGGAAGTATAGCGAGTAAATTGTACGTGCCGGAAAGAAAACTGCGCCCTTTGCCGTGTCCTGAAAGCTTTCGAACGAAATTCAACGTTTCACGTTATTCTATGAATACTGATCGTTCTATCTCACGAAACGTGAACGTGTCGACAAATTCTCATCGCCCTTTCTTCATTTTGTTTATGTGGTAGGTCTGACAACGACCAAGGTACGCGTAATAATGTGTTAGTGACACATTGCTAGAAAGTCGGTGTGAGAAGCGGCCTCTCATACACGAGAGAGACAAAGAGAGAGAAACTGGGAAAGTCGGGCAGGTGACCTCCGGAGTGCACGGAAAAGCTCGTTATAAGCTCTTGGAGCTTAGTTGTTGCTACAGAATTAATTAAAACCGGCACGTGGTAAATCACATAAAATATCTACGAGTAGAAACGTGCACCCGACTATGTACACGAAGGATTTAATATATCCCTATTCTGCTGATCACTCGATACGAATAACTGTATAGACAAAGAATAATTAATATCGTTAAACGTTGCTCTTCGATAATTTGCACGTCTTTGGATATAGTAATCGAAGATTGTAATTAAACTTCGAATCAATAACCGATAGTAAGTTTATATGTAGAGGTAAGTTATATCGATAGCCTTGGTACAGAGATAAAACGTTACGCAAAATACTAAAGGAAAATTTGTTTTCTTCACGCTAGGCAATTGAAAAAGTAAGTTACGCAGCAATGCACGTCGAGAAATTAACATAGCTAGAGGGGCGAATCGGGGGTCGGCTGCTGTTCATGTATATTAATAAACCACGTTATCGCAAACGCATTTCAAGCGGTTGGACGACTGTATCGGACTTTTCTTCCCCATGATGGATTACGAGAAAAACAACGTTGAACGATACAACCCCTGCGAGCTAGAGGGGACGCCTCTCCCTTCGCCGTTCTCAGCCAACTCATTCTCCATCTAATTCACTCTAAAGCCGAAGTGTAATGAGCTCTGATCTAATCTAATTCCGTCTAATCTTCCTCCAAGTATAGATATAACCAACGGCTATTATGTTTCTCCAAGCAATGAACTATGGAGTCTTATATGCGTTTTCCTATTAAAAGTACCCCTATTCTTGTATTCGCGTAGAACAGCTTATTTAAGTACAGACTCGCGTAATAGTTCTTCCGTTATCTTCCGTTTAAAATGTTCCTACTCCTTCTTCCGCGTTAATTCGACTAAAGAACAACGGCGAATGAAAGCGTCGCTTCCGCATACACCCTGTTTCGCGAAATTAGGTATTCAACAGATGCGATAAATTCATTCGTCTTTTAATGAACAACTTTGGCTGGCTTTCTTTATCTGGTGAAACGATTAACGGTAGCTCGTGGTGTCATTTATTGCTTGTAAATTTTTAGTCGATCTTTATTAGCCAATCTCGTAGAAGCGTGCGCGCCAATTTAATGCAGAGAACGACCGCAGTAACGATTACCATGGAAATACAGAATTAAAGGAACATTAATATTCGATAATTTTAATAGATAATTCAATAGTCAAGAGTTACGATTTACCGATGTTCGGTCTTTCGGAGAAATTTAGGAGTTGGTATTTATGTTTTCATAAACATTTTAACCACGGTATCGAAAGACGAAACAAATTTAATACACGACTCGAATGCGAAATCTGATTTTCGACAACCGCGCGCAATAACCGGAGCAATTTGACCTGTTACACTTCATCACCGTGAAATAACAGAAACATGGGTATGTATGTCGGTTTAAAGTCAATTATTCGATATGCTCGCGGACAATGTTATTGGGCGTTAAGACCAAAAATGATTGCATTTTTCCCCACGGTGTCCGTTGAAACGTTCGTGCCATTGTTTTTACGAATGTCCACCGCCGTCAGAAGTTTTACCAAAAAAAGGACGATTGATCGAGCAATTTTTCTTTATTGTTACAGATACACTCAGTTTAGGAGATCGTACGATAGACAACATGGATCGACACGCGGGTCAGAATAGACCGCGAAACCAGTTGTTGGCAGATCCTTCCGGGCTGAAAGCAAAGGTGGAACCTACGTTCGACTACTCGCAGAACACCAACGTGACAGCACTAATAGGAAAGACCGCTTATCTCACGTGTAGAGTTCGCAACCTGGGCGACAAAACCGTAAGATCCTTTGTTATATTGATCATCTTTGATTCCGATCTCTATTGTCCATTGACGTTACGAAAGAATTCGTGCTCTTCCATGGGGGGGGGGGGCAATTTCCAATCGTTGTCGAACATTTATTTCCATTCGAGAGTTGTTTCTAACTCGCAATGCTGGCATAACGCGGACAATTGCTAGAGACAGCTTAATGTCCCAGAAAAATGCTTGCTCGTATATTCTGCACGTTATTCCACGGAATTTCGACAAATTTGTGGCAGTAAGGTAATCACGACAAAGGCCGGTGCACCGTTCGCTGAACAAGAGAGGAAACCTGATCTTCGTAAGGACCTTAGGAAAGCGATTTGCAGGAAATAATCGAGTTGCTCGGGCTCGATTGGACGCTAATCGACCTTTAAGGCAACTGGAAACTCAATTTTATCGCAGCTCGCGGTTCCGACGTTGCAGGTATTGGTCGATCGAAAGTAATGCGCAGGTATTCGCGATATTCGAGTTATAACGCAGCGATCATGGTCTCGAATTATTATATGACGCGTGTACCTCGATGCGAGGCTTCACCTTTGAAACTTTGTTACCAAGTAAGTATCTCGTTTGTACTAGCTAGCAGATGTTACGTCACGATAAAGCTAAGAGGATTCTGGACAAGTAGTTTCTTAGTATCAGCTTCTAACATTGAAACAACATTTTACATATTCGATGTTCACGCTATCGCGTATAAACATACTTGCATGGATAGGATTTTAGGAAGGTAACGAGTATCGTTTCTGTGATAGTTTATCGTTCGTAATTTTATAAGATAGCAGCAAGAATCTCGGAAAATAGCCGTTTCGTCGGATTAAGTTGTCTGCTTTTTTCGAAAGAGAAATCGCGCTATCTTCTAGTTATTAAATCTTCTACTTTCGTTTCCACAGCAAGTTTCATAGCTGCGAATACATTGCAGCTCGTAGACACAAGCTCGAGCTTGATTAGTAGCAAATATACGAATAAAATTACGCCGAAAGAACGAGTGCAACGAAGATCGGGGTAAAAGAGACGAGATCGTAGCTGCAAATACGGGTGCAGCGCGGAAACAAGGCCGTTCAATTTCGGTATTTCGGGGTGTGTAAACCGTATTAAGTAAATTCATTATACAGTCGAGGGCCGACGTACCTTAATTTCATTCGTTGTTCCGCGTCAGCCGTGAAATTCCATTTGCCCCACGTCCGAATTGCTAGGTCATACGGATTTCCTCGATACGTGATTCTCGTCACTTCGCTCGCTACCCAGACGCTTTGACTCTTTCGTATTATTCATCAGTGAACGCAACGCTATCCTTTTTATTCGTCTTCGTAGTATTTTTAAATATCCGAGTGGCAGAGGACGCGAGAGTCCATTTTCAATTACGTACGTGGCAATTTTATTTTACATTCTTCCATATCCATAATTTTGAACGTACTATCGCAGCTTTGGTTACCTTGGTGTCGCGGTGTATCGTCGTTTCGATGGCTAAGTTCGAAAGCGTCAAACTGCTCCTGTTCCCTTATATGAGATACAAGGGAGAAATAGCAGCTCCTTAGACGCTGTCAAACCTCTAAACCTTTTGGACTAGATACGCTAAGTAGTGGTAACACGGACTTGTCCTCGTAGAGTTCGTACGCGAATTCAGAGTCGCCGGAGGCAGCTGCCTTTCCCGGTTTACATTGAGGGATAAATTACGGAAGATGTATCGGTGAACGTGCGAGACCGAAGATTCATAAGCTTTCTCACGCAAATGACCTGCGCTTTGTGCACCAACTTTCAGTGCCGATTATTAATGTTCTCGCCGTTGTTGCGACGGCTATTGTACAGGCGTTTTGTTAGGAACCGAGTACACGGTAGGTCGACGAACTAATAAAATTCATTGTTCATATCTGCGCGCGATACTCTTGATTTTACTGTTCAAATTTTCTGCCAGGCATCGATCGTTTAACAAGCGTTAAGGACGTAATAAAAATAACTACCTTCGGTAGAGTTAAAAGTATTCAAAATTAATAATACGAAACTTTTACATTTTCCATGATATTTATCAATTTAAACGAACGAGTTAATGGGTGAACAAATTTTCGTCGCGTCTTTTAAAGCGATCAGTCTCCATTTAGAGCATAATCGAAAGAGTTTCAATCCACGAGGTCACGGTATTGGAGGTCGTAGACAGAAAAATCGTCGAGACTTTTATTAATGTCGAATTAAACACGAACATCGAAGTCGTGCTTCGGTCTGGCGCGTTTCAAGCGATTCAGATTGCCCAGCTGGATGAATCGGTTATCCGATTACCTTTTCCCTTTTGCGCTGCTAATAGTTCTTTGGCGGAAAAGTCAATTTCTCGCGCCAATAGGCTACAAAATAATTTCTACGACACGATATCCGTCTTTGACTTTCATTGCAATTCGTCAAAGTGAGGTATCTTGACTGGCCACTGACGATTACCTACAACCATGCTGCGAGGGAAACGATTCTAATTGAAAGATGAGAGACGAGGGGAATCTCGGCAATTTTTCTGAATCATTCTCTTAACGTCGATACCTCTGAGGAAGAGCCTGAATCGAATGCCAGTTGTAAAGTATGGTAGATCGAATTGTTGCGTTTCAAAGCTAGTTGCTTCTCAACGTGCATTTCTGAAAATTGCAATTCTACTTATCAGACATGCTTCTTGTGAAAGCTTTCTTTTGCGTGACTTACATTGACGCGGTCTCCGAGAGATTCGAATGAAATTCTACGTATTCGTTCGCCTAAGTCTCGCTAAAGTGTACGTAGATGGCTTTTGGTTTACCGTGGAAGTAGAAGCGGATGAATACCGGTCGATTGGATTCGTCCGTTTTCGGATTTTGGTATATTCGCTTCTGCACGACGAAAGTTACTTTACCGAGGCAGACTTCTCCGAAGTTTACTGGATTACTTTCTCGGTAGAGGTGAGCACATATATGGCTGATGAAATTATCGTCGTCCCCGAAGACGTGAAAGTTCAACAGGAGCCGAAGTTTAAATGTCCCTATCGTCGGAACAAATTATGTATTATACGCCAGCCGCAAAATATTTGCAGATAACGGAAGCGCAGCCATATTGAAGTTTCTGACCTCTCACCCCGGATTCTTGAAATATTTAATGGCGCGACATGACAAAACGAATGTGAAATATTGATCAGGCGACAACGTTCATCGTCCCTCTGCGCAATTTACAAGAAATTTTTAAAAGATTTTTCAAAGTTATTCCGCCAGTTGCGATATTCGATAGCTTAATTCTGTCTTGACTTAATGCGTGTGTCATGCATAGACAATTTATGCGACGTAAGTTTTATCATCATCTCCATGTCTTTCATCCAGCGAATAGTATCGGAGGCAAATCGTCTGAACTTTGATAGAAATTGTATATTGTTATCAGCGAATTCGCTTAACGATCGGTCGCGTCTATTCAAAGCAGTCTGCTCGATCTTCCTCGATTACCATCATTGAACCCACTTTGAAATTCCGTTTGCAAAGGTATCCTGGGTGAGGCACAGAGATATTCACATTTTAACGGCAGGGGCGTATACCTACACGAGCGATCAGCGATTCCAAGCGCTTCACAGACAAAATACAGGCCAAAATAGCGAATGGTCTGAATGGACTCTTTGCATAAAGTGGGCGCAAGAGAGAGACCAAGGGCTCTACGAATGTCAGATCTCCACTATTCCCGTCAAGTCGCACCAATTTCGCTTAAACGTTGTCGGTAAGTTTATCTCATCCGTTACATTATGCGCTACTTATACCGTTGCAGAGTTCGTAAAATAATTTTCAAACTCTGTCACGTTCTCGAATTAGAATCTCTATACGTAATCTATATGTATGGCGACTGTAACGAAACTACCGGTTTTTATTACGTTTCGCATCGGTTTCTCGGGATTTCCAACGAGGATATGGAATACGCTCGTTACCTTGAAATCGCGCTCTTCTCGCAGAGACATTTCATAAATTAATGATCCAGATGTATTAACGTCGCCGGGGGAGAAACTTTTGAACCTAATTTTGGAGAGTACGATACGACCGAAGCGGGTCTCGTTATTTCAATTACAATGACCTTGGCTTTCGATGAAAAGCTTTGGCTCGTTAGGTCTCGCGAATCGGTAAAGTACCCTCGTGCTCTTGGCTCGGTGAATATCGTCTCCGAGAGGTCACTCTCGCGAGAATAGTTGCCTCGGCTCGTGAATGTTCGTATCGCGTAGGCGTAGTGCAGTAAGGATAATATGAGTGATCGAAACGATCGAGGAAAATACCGTGAGTGAAAAAAAAGGAAGTCGTTCTTTATCACAGTACCGACAGCGACGATACTCGGAGGTCCAGATCTGTACGTTGGCGCAGGCAGCACGATAAACTTGACGTGTGCCATACACTTCAGCTCGGAGCCACCAGCCTTCATCTTTTGGTACTACAATGAGAACGTTTTGAGCTATGACAGTCCCAGGGGCGGCGTCTCGGTGATAACCGAAAAGGGTAGCGACGTCACCACCTCTTGGCTCCTTATCCAGACGGCGCAACCCTCGGACTCTGGGGAGTACAGCTGCAAACCCAGCAACGCCAATACGGCGTCCATCAAAGTTCATGTCCTAAATGGTGAGTGTTTACACGCACGATTACGTAATCTTAGGATCCGTAACGATCGTCGAGCGTAGCGTTAACCGGGATATCAATTTAGTTTTCTCGAATCTCCCGTTAAAAAGTAAATACCGGTGGATTTGTAAATATTTATACAGATCCGAGTGTAAAAGCGAATTACTGAATTTTTATATCTTCGTTAGTATATCTGGGAATAAAAAAAAAAAATAATAAATATTTTCTATCGATCCGATTTTATACAACTCTTGCTAACAGGACAATGTTTCTCAGACAAACGGCTCCGGCTTTCATAACGTACAGAATTATTTATGGTCGGAAAGTTCGTTCCACTGGTCTGAGCTCCGCGAAATAGTATATACTCGCAACGATTTGCCAACGAGTCGTAAAAACGGGAGGAAATTATTTTAGCACTGTCCAGTGAAACCGTCGTTAACGGTAGTAGTAAGTAAAACTCTGTCCGTTGTCCGAAACGAGTTTCACAGCTGATTCGAGCATTTGAAACGACCATGTCTGCGAACTCTGGATGGTGTAACACGAACAGTTGCATCGACCAACCGAACAGAAATTTCGCGGGGGACGTTCGCTTTTGCATAAACCATCCCGTTAAAGTGTTCGCTTAACCCGTTAATATTCTCGCGAACCTGGCTCGTGGGTGTGTTAATTCGCACGTTTATTTCCGTTCGTCGGCAGCTGGAAAATTTCGGCGAGTATCGCTTGCACCTGTCCTCTCCCAGATTTCCTCGGCATCTGGGTCCTCGCAATCAGCCTATCAGAACTTGGCAATTACGCAATCGCCAAGTTTTGCATGTTTATTCAGTGACGCTCTCACGGAGCAAAACGAGTTTCAGCGTAGCGAGAATGTTTGCCATGGTGTTCGCCGTTTCTCGATGAAACACGTCTCGAGAGATAGTTGCGTTAATGCAAGTTTAAACAAAATTTTCGGTATTTCCGTTGGTTTCGTCCCTGCCTTTTGGTATTTTTAATAAACACTGTTATTTCCTCTTATTTCCATTCTCTCAATGATCGCGATCTATCGTATTTTCTTTATACATTTTCACGCAATTACGAATACGTAATTACATCGATCTTGAAGCAAGTTATCGATACAGAAAATTTTCCATCAGAGATAAATCGTTGTCGAAGAATTCTTGCGAAGGTAAGTCGTTCCATGGTGGACAATAAGAGGCGTGTCGATCGCAGCCGACAAATTTCAGTCCGTGTAAATTACGCGGATTCCAATGTCCGCAGGTCAAGGAATTCTTAGGAAGTGGCACGAACCGGACCAAAATCGAGCGGAAATTGCATTTCAATCCGTCGCATAAAATACTCTGGTTGCCGTGGGCGTCGTTTAACGAAGAAAGGAGCAACGAACGGAACTTCGACACCGTTTCCAGTCTTTCAAAACTGTGCTGCCAGTCAAAGTACCATTGAGAAATATCACGGAGAAAAAATTCACGGAAACGTTGAAAAGATATTTTTGCGAAACCACCCGTCCTAATTCTCGAAACCTGTTCTCTCTCTGTCTCTGTCTCCCTCTCTCTTTCTTCCTCTCCCTCTCTCTTTACGCATTCATTTCGACGAATCTTTTCTTCGAAGATGCCTCGAGCTTTGATTAAAACGTCTCGATACCATTTCACTGACTAGTATGAATGATTTAGGTTACTCTTTTCTACGTTCACCTATATTTTTTCACGAGCAACGCAAATAATCTCGCTATCTTTTACCCTTAAAACACCTCGTTTATCCTGAAAAACTTATTTTCCCTTCTTAGAATTTGTTGGCTTCTTTAAAGTCGAGAAACCGAGATGTACCGTTGTACATTAATGCGACATTCACGAATAGAAATTATGAATAATATAATTGGGGAAAGGAGAAACATCTCGCTGTTGATACAATTTAACACTCGGTTCTCTTAACTATTGCAACGAAATTTTCTCATGGAACAGATACGCGTAATTTGTTTCTAATAAGATGTATTGAAGCGCTTGTAACCGAGCTGTTCGTCATGTTTAAGCGTAATCAAAGCCGTTTGATCTTTGAACCTCATTCGCCACAAGCTGACTTCCAGGAATCCCACAACTTCCAATATTAATTTAATAGAAGACCGATGAAGGACCGGTCACGCGAGAAAGTCGAACAAAGCGTTCTGCGTGCGAGTATGTGCAGTAACGATAATAAGAAAATTGTTTAATCCCGACGAAAGAGAATGGAAGCGTGTTAGGCGAAGATGAGAACGAGTGAATTGTTTGTTGCAGGCGAGCGACCAGAAGCGATGCAGACCGGAACGGCGGGACCTATTTTATCCTCCAGCTGTCTTTTGGTGTCTCTGATCATTTTGTACATATCGTCGATGTAAATGAACGTCGAATGAAACTAATCACCGTCACTGCTACCACTCGTACGATTAAGCGGGCAAGACACTGTAACGACCTACAAAAGTACATATTAGGGGAAAAATTTGGGAATTTTTACGAAGCAAATGACGGGAGTAAATCAATTTATAGTTTATCGCGGTTACCATGTATACGTTTAAACAAATTTCTCCATCCATTTTTTGCGTATTCCATTTCAAGGTGTTCGCTGCGACATCGATGCATCCACCTTGGCGACGATTACACGTCATGCGGTTGATAAGTTGTGGAGAAAACAAAGATATTTAGAAAGTATAAGCCTTCGTTTATAGCTCCATGTAGGCGAAAAATAACAAAATAGCAACATGGTGAAAAAAATGTTGAACTTCTGCGAAAAAATTGAAGGACTTCGCTAATGAGGAACAGGAAAGGAACTATAATCAAAAGAAGCCGTACGTGGGGCCATAGACAATAAGTTTTTCCTACGATAATTTTCGTACGTATAGTTCCATAATTTCCCACGTATAGTTTTTCTTATAGTCGAAACATAGAAAATCGATATTTTTACAGCGTCCCCTTACAGTGTCTTCTGCCCCTTAAACAGAGCTCGAGTTTGTCAGGCCACAGTCACGTTGAGATCGCGCTACTGTTTGCAAAAATCAATGGGACTGGGAACGAATCGATCTACGAATTTCGCGTGTCTATCTAATAACATCGTGCTCGAGATATAGAATATCACGAACGCAATGTAACTATTCGCACTGGCGAGTCCGTTACTCCGACATAGTTTACAACTTTCACGTTCGATCGTATGTTTGTACCTGTCAGTGAGTCGCATTCACGCTAATTTTGGTCATCCAGTTCTGGTCAACCACAGCTACAAAGGTTCCCCGTCGTCTCGCTGTAAATGCAAGAATAAATTTCGCGGAACGAGCACAGATCTTCCCGAACGGCGTCGCGGTCGTCACAATCGTTCGTATTTCATCTCGTTGGTGGTTACCACTGATAGCGTGCGATCCGTATACGATCGCAACGAGGGAACGATGAAACAAAAAACGCGGAGAAAACGCTGCGTTACACGTTCCCCGATAATCGGCGTATCGAGATTTAATGTGTTTGTATGTCCCGAGAATGCTGGAATATATTGTATGTTGGTCGAAAAGCGTATAGTTAGAAGAACGTCGACGCTAATACCGAAGGTAAAGATGCTATGCCAAGGAAAAGTTGGTTCCGTTGGAAAGGAAACAAAGGGGATTCGATAAACCACAGTGAGAGAAATCGATTTACCAGAGGTGTAAAACCGAGAAACAACCATCCCGCGGCACGCTCCACGACTGGTCGAATCTACGAAATGCAGGATGCGCGAGACAGCATTCACGAGGAAATAAAACGTGACTCGATTGCAAGATCTCGTGCGTCCCCTTTTCGAGGATCGAGGACGCACGGCTATCCAGTTGACGAAAGTAATACAGGAGAAATGGAGCAGCGGTCTCGAAAACCGTTGATTAATCGATGAGACGGATTCGCCTTTTCGTCGCGTCACATAGGACCACAAGCGAGACAGGTAACACGCGTTATACGTCGAATCGTCTGGTGATTTTTAACGAGTTGCCGCGTACCCAGCAAGTATAAACGTTAAAATTCGAGGAGAAAATATCGTCGTTCCGCGTGACAGCTACACGCGTGATACGAATGTTAATATATCTCGGGGCGAGCGCATTACGGCTACCGCGGCTGAACGTGAATCATTGTGGCGTGTCGGACGAAAAACGCTCGCAAATCCCTTCCAGCCGATTAACAGTCAGAAACGCAAACATTTCTCGATTGAAAACAATTACGGGGAATTATTGTTATCGATCCAGTCGAAATAATCGTTGCGCTTTGAGCTAGCGGAATTCACGACGACCAGTCGCGTTCTAATTTCCAAACGTTTACGATGTTCGTTTATAAAGCTTATCGATTCGTGTCAACCGGCGAATATTCGATGAATTAACCGGATGATTTTTAGCTCGCCCTGTACAAACGGATTCCAGCTTTTAAACGATTTTGTTCGTGCCTCTGTGATTATCCGTTGACCAATTTTACTTCGAACGCAAGCTTGTTTAAAATTATACGAAACATTTTACTCCGACGATAGACTCGTAAACGAAGGAACCTCAAAACGTACAAATTTTGTAAGCAAAAGTCAAGTAAATAAGATGCGTTTCGTTCCGAGGAATTATTCGCGTTATTCGTATCGAAAGCGCTCGTCAACGATAGTTTCGGAAGCGATCGTAGCGAAACCAGGAGTCGGACGCGAGAAATTCTGCGACGTTTGATCGATCTGTCTTTACGGTCGTTACACGTCGTAACGACGTCGTCTGGACAAACGCGAGCGGAAAGCGAAAGACAGTGGTACTCCGCGTGCGACTACACGGAACATAGCTGGGCGTTCGAATTGAAAGCTAACACAGCTGGCAAACTACGACGCGACGGACGATGTGGCTCGCTAGATCTGTCTGTTTGCCGTTGGTTGAACGGGTATTAGCGTCGACGACCAAACACGAGAACCTGTACATAGCGTCTGTATTATAAATTGTGGCCGGGTGATGATAGTTACACGCCGACGACGCGAGCGTAAATGCGTGCACACGCGTTGCGTGCCACGCGATATTCTGCCTCGTCACGGCGCTCCGACTCTCTCTCTCGTCTGAACACCGGTGTGCTGGATCTAGTAATCGCGTTTACCGCGTGAAAATCGAGTTTCGCGGCCGAAGTGGTTCCGTGTGAACGACCCACAAACTGTACGTGCGAACCTGCGTCAGGTTTCGTCGGTGTGGCTTAATTATCGGACGCCAGATCATCGCTAATATTCGGATTTTACTCGCGAATCGTCGAGAATGGCGCACGAAAAAGCGAACTATCGAAAGCAATAAGTCGAATTTTTGAAAGTAAGCGGTGATCTTGCTTCGTTTTCCACGCAATCGAAGAGTTTCGTTGGACTATTCCGTCGTTCATCCTGATCGATGATCCGCAAACTCTGTATGTATGTATCTCGAACTTTTAGACGACTTTCCCCCCTAAGCCCTATGAATCTTTTTACTACTGTGTACATTTTTCCTTCCTCTCAAAGGCTTCCCGTCGACTCTGCGTACGTGACACCGTAAAATGGCTCTGTCGTCTACACACGTAATTATAAGCAACCGCATTGGGATTGACGGATCATCGGTCTGGATCTACTTCGTTCGCGACATAAAACGACGACAATTTTCACTTTCTATTTGTGTGTGTTTCCATGTGATATCCTCGCAGATACCCGATGAAAGTATCGCGCGGATCGTTCCTCGCGTCCAACACAAATCGAATCTCCCTCACATTTTTCTGTTCCTACCACGGTGGCGATTCTTTTCTCCAACTTGGATTAGATGCGCGCGAATGGTCGAAAAAGTCGAAAGGGGTCGAAGCGAAGAGAGGGAACGAGGGACGGCTAGAGCTGAAACTCTAGCGAAGCCAGTCAACGATCCGGAAGTTTTTCGAGGGTAAAATGGAAGTTCCAGTCGATACACGTGCGGCCGACGAAACGGAATGTGGCCTCGTTCGCGTACACTCGAGAGAATAATTGCGTGGACCTTAGGGGGAGCAAAAGTTTCGGGATTTTTCTTCGCTTTCAGCGGAAACTACGTGAAACGGATAGGTCGCGGTCCATTAAGCAACATCGTATACTCGATCTCACCTCGCGAATTGCGTTTACCTTTTGTGCGTTCACGAGCAACCCAACCATACGTTATTTTATTTTCGTTCTCTTCTTTTATTTATTCGTCCTATTGTTACTAGCGTCTCGAAGTTAACTTGCGAAATTCTATTACGCGCTGGCCGATGTACTCGACCGGTTGTTTCTAAAACGAGAAACACGTTGAGACGTTACGGATAATCTCGTCCGGTAATTTCGTTCGCTTATGTCGCCTTGTCACTGCTACGATAAATCGTTTTAGAGTTTTGGAAAGGAAAAAAACTTATTTCATTCCGAATCGTTGCAGGCTATAGTAATTGATAGTCGTATGAAAAGATAAAAGTTCTCGAGGGACGACTTAGAGTCAGCGTTTTAAAGGAAATCGATGGACAGTGAAAGAAGGCACTTCGAGGTCAGTCCGCGCATCGATGTTCCGCGAGTTTCTCGAAGTCGAAAAGTCACGTTTTGCGTAGCGTATGAAACGTGAAACGAGGTAAACGCTGCATTCCGCCGGGACAAAAGGGAAACGAAAAGAAAGAGAAACGCGTCGAAACAAACTCCGGATTCTGTTCGTTCCGACTGGACAGGCTCGTCGCGAATAGAATTGCGCCTGCGAATAGAATTCGATTTGGGGGGTTGTCACACTCCACTGGCCGGCTTCGATTTTGCTCCCCTGACTGTGTACAAATTGCTTTACCCTTGTGCCGACCACTTTGTTCCGGTATTCGCGGTCTTCTCATCGCTCCTCAGAGAAAAAGTGATATCGCGCGCTGCTAGCATAAACTGTGGAAAAAGGGAAAACTACGGAAGGACGGTAGTAGCGACCGCGGCTCTACGAAAACGCCGCACTTAATTCTTCCCCGATTCTCTTTCGACGCGATTCGACTCGTTTCGCGATGCACGCGTTACCGCGACGAACGACGCCATATACTTTCCGTGTCTTCGACACGACAGACTAGCCGATTAAACGAAAAATTCACAAGCGGACAATTCGCTACATACAGCGAAACGGCCATTCGGCGGTGCAAGCGATTACCAAAAATAAAGAAGAAAAAATGAAGAAACGAAAACGGCGCGTCGTAGACACACTTGGCAGCCTGTAGCTTTTAATCGACGATACTAAACGAGAGCGTATGACGCAAATGCGAACGAATTAAACAGAGGGAGAAGATAAACCCTGGAAGAATCTGTAATCGCAGTGATATCGTTAGATTAGATAGGTATATTATTGTACATACTATAATATTACGATGTTTAATAAATAAAAACGTTGAAAGGAAGGGGACAAGAGATGTTTCGCGGCTTTTTTTCCGGAGCCATGCTGCCAGTTGCCTGTGTTTCCTTGCTTTCATAGATTCAAGAACCGGTTTCTTCGAGCCACGGCACTCTTCCTTTGTCGCAATTTCTATCTTTCAGGTCGTTCCGTGAAAACGAACGGATCCCGGAAGACAGACGGTAGCTTTTTCAGCGCACGCCCTTCTTCAGGAGTCTTTATTCGAACTTATTCCGAGCCGTCTATGATCCTTTATCGCCGACACGCTCCCTTTGCCGATGATAAGTAACTAAGGAGTATCAAAGGACCTCGTTGGCACCGGTGACACCCTTTCACACTGCATTAATGTCACGTCGATGCATTCTTCGCGTTTCTGTTAACAGCACCGTAATCAGAACGAACCGGTAAACGTCGAAACGAGCTAATGCACAAACTATCGGGTTTCCGTAATTATCTAATTTCTCGCGTTCGTTTTTCATGAAAAAAGAGAGAAAAAATATTTCCACGTTGCGATCCATTTCGGTCTCGTTAATGGAAACTTTCACAACGGGGCGGCGTAACAACTAGAAAAACTTGGGACTTTCATTAGCTCGTAGAGCACTAGTTACGTGACTGACTTGTAGTTCGCCAATTAAAGACTCGAGCATTTCAACGAAGAAAGGCGCGCAACGTTTATAGTTGTCCTGATTAAGCGGCCAGCACGTCATGCCACTTTTTAACGCGATTTCTCATCGTAACGACCGATCAATGGAGGCATATTTTGCACGTGCTTCGATAATATATTGTCCTGAAGCGAACCTATTTTAATTGAATCACGATGAAATGCAACAAGTACAAAACGCGTCCGTGAACGTAAAATATGGTACATATTTCAATTTTACACATTGTACGAGTATACATAGCGAGGAAGAATAGCGATTGTAACGAAAATAAGAATATGGAAGATGATTTTTGATAAAAAAGGAAGCGTAGAAAATACGAACAATGTTCTTCAAATTGTTCTCTGAAATTTTAGTGACGTGCGAATATTTTTTCTACCCATTGAACAATGATATTAGAGAAGAAACACACGTAGAAAAATATTCGTAATACGGAGTTGCGAAGGCGTGATTTGACAAGGCTATGAAAATTGAAACTTTAAACGTCGCGGATACGGTCCATCGGTTCTTAATAACCGCGAACTGGCCGTGCTCCAAAGTAAGGCTAACTGGCCGGGAACAAGACATCTTTTTCCAAGTTTTACCGTGGCTGAAATTCGCTGCTCGCGACGTGCTGTTTTCATCGGAACAGGCGGGAAGATTGTGAGAAAGCAGAGAGAACCGTGTTTTCGAGCCAGTCGAAAGGAAGGAAAATTGGTCGACGAACAAAAGAATGGTAAGTACTAACGAGCCAGCGGAGTTAACGCGCATCGAACCAGGTGGAAAAAAATTTCACGACGCGTTCAATTCGGGTCGCGTTTCAAACTTTTGCTCAATTTCCCCTAGCGATTTTTCCCGGACACGTGCAAAAACGTGCTTGTGTATAGGTTACACACTTTGCATCTCAAATTATACGCACTTTCAACTTTGCATCTCTATTAAAAATAATTGCGAACTTCGATCCAACGCGAAGGAAAAAAAAGTAAAATCATCCACTACCGAAACTCGATGCATTTTTCTTGTCGGTGGAATTTCTAATTATCCGTGAAATTAATTGCCGGCCGTTGTGCAAGCCACCCTAGCATCGCGTTCCCCTTGAGTTCTATATTTGTAATGCGCATCTTTTTTCTCTTAAGAGAAGGTGAACAAAACGAAATGGCAGCCGAGAGGGAGGCGAATTCCGCGTACAGACTCGTGTTTGCGTCGACCGGCTTACGAGGAGTCAACGTTACGAACGAACTGTGCCTAACAAACTCTCAAGGTAGGTTTAACACGAATCATCGTCACCAACGGGGTTACACGACTGTCACGGGTGATTCATTCTACGTGCAGCAGTTACTGCGAGAACACAACACCGAGGTAAGTTGTGTACGATAAAACATCTCGAGCCATATGCGTATTTTTATAAAACAATATTTCCTTAGGTTTCCATTTTCATTAGACCGAGATGGATGAACGCATCTGCTTTTTCATTATCTGCATATCAGAGTTAATAAAAACAATTATGGCAGGGAAAGCTAACGATACGTTTCCAATTTACGCTATGTCCGACATATGCAAAAGAAACAAAATGTTTTTATGATCATCCTGTATAATCATCCCATTTTAAAATTACGTTTCCCCATCGTCGTTCGGTGCGAAGTAGTAGCAGTATATTCGGACCAAATCGAAAAGGTTTACGAAAACGTTCCAGAAGTTATCGAAATGTAGAAAACGTTACGTTCTGGTAAAAAAAACATTTCTTCGTTCTTCTCTCTTTTTTTCATTGTTAAAATAATTGGGAACCATTCCTATTTTTTCTAGAAAAAGCAAATGAGTTTTCTTCGAACTCCATTTCGAAAATAGAACTCCATATGAAACCTCAATGATCGCCAACAACAACGTTTGCCATGGAAAACCGGTTGTCGAACAAAAATATTTAATTTTGAAAAAACGAACGAATGTTATATTCAACTTCTATCGTGATTCTCCTCGTCGTACCATAGAAACTTTTTTTGTTCGTATTACTTGATCATTTTCATCGACCGACGACGCGAGCAACGACAGCGACGCGGCATGGTTGGCTCTTCGGCCTAAATAAAATTTTCAACCTAGCGAAAGTATCGCGACCATAAACGTTTTCTGAATATATCTTCTACTTGCGCGTCCAACTTTACGGTACACGTGTGAGGCGATGAAGGGTGAAGAATACCACCAAAGAGTCGTGGGTAGAGGGATCAGGAGAGAGTAGAAGGGGTGAAACATGGTAGAAAAAGCATCGGACGAGCTAACGTTGCTGTGAAACGACACGTTCGTACTGGATGCTGGTTAAAGCAAAAAGATAGAGAGACTGAAGATCGAGAGAAGCGAAAAGACGAAGACGACAGATAAAGAAGGGGCAAAGCGGACAGCGTTTTATAGTCTCAGCTAGATGATCTGGAACGTGGCGTGGTAGGGAAATAAAAAGACCTCTGGTAGAACAGTGTAGAGGGAGACGGGGTATTGGACACGTTACAGATACGCTTTTTCCATTAACCCTTTCTTGACACCGACGAATTTACTGTTCTCGAAGAGTAATGTGTTAACGAACAGCCGAGGATACCTTTTTTTTCTGTTTCGCTCGAACGTGTCTTTCAAACGCTGAGAAATTATATTATTTAAAGAGAATCGTGTTTTCGAAAGAGTTTCCTGTCCTTTCGTTGCAACTGCACTTAAATAGAAAGTTCCGTGCGGATCGTTAACGCTACAGAGCAGCTCGTTACGACGCTTGGTGCAGACATGTCCCTGTAAATTACCCAATTTATACAGACAGAGGCAAGGTAATAGAGGAATCCGGATAACATACGTACCAATAAATAACACGTGGGTGGGCTTAACGCGCGAGTTCAGGTCTTAATCGATGATAAAGCACGTTTGAGAAGATCCCACTAATGACGAACCGGTTATTGCTGAACCACCACTGTCTCGGCTTGCTTTGCAGGCACGATAAATTATCCTTTCGAAACCGATCGGCCTGTTTCGAAACTCCAATTATGTCGCGAGCTTTCAGAGTTTCCGGTGACGTATGGTAGACACGACGATATAGCTACTCCTGCGTCTCTCCAATACCATGCCGGGAACGGTTCTTTCGGGGTCTTGACTGAACTGCTTTTAGCTTTCTCGGTAACGAATCGGAGAAGTGAGAGATCGTTAGAATCTAATACCCCCCTGACTGAATCCTATAAGTTTGCGTCCTAACGAGATATCGTGATGCGCAGATGTGTTATCATGTAAATAGATATGTATTTCCTTCGTGCTAACGTCAATGGTTTAGATGACAGGGAGTGAACGCGAGATTTCAGTATATCGACTCAATTTTTGAAATTCCAGCGAGTCTCGTCGTGTGCGATTAATTCGATTAAAATTGCACAGATTGCATTCTCGCGATGCAATTTTTCCTTCTTTTAATCGTAACAGTAGAGTTCGGAAAGTCGGCTAAAGTACGGATTACAGAGCGGTAGCGCGTCCAGCGGATTTGAAATGTAAACAGTTATCATTCTTCGACGAAAATTCAATTTCCACCATGCTCATGGGTATGACGTAACTCGCGTCGAGAGCACAGGCTATTCGTTTTATCGGTGCACTTACAAAATTTACATATTACCGCGGTAGCCTTTAAAAGTAACGCTCATGATATTATGTGCCAGCGCGGCGTGCTGCGCACCGTTCACTCAAGGAAATTGGTTATTTCTCTGGAAGGGAAAAAAGTTCCGAAGAAAAAGCAAAAAGGAAGAGAAAGGAGGAGATCTATCCAGTTAGCTAATAATAATTTCACTCCCATTTAGCTCGCGTGATAGGACGTGGTAGAAGATGGGGCGTTGGACGACACCGAGAGTTATAACTTGACGCGATCTCAGTGGGTTTCGCGTGGTAGAATTTCGGACTAAATGGCAAAGTCATTTCCCGGAGAAGGTGACAATTATGCGGACAGTAATTAACTGTGGATAATAGCAGGAGGAAAGGTAGCCGCGATAGGAGAACACGGAGATGGTTTTGCGATTAAGTTGTACATGTACAGGCCGTTTGCACAGACACAGAGAACTCTGCTAGGCGACGCGCTGCAACGACGATAAGCGCTTCCAATTAACGATTCAAATCAACCGTGAGAAATTGGCTCGAAGCTGAGATTTCCACAGGCAACTGGCTACGATCTTGGATCGATCGAGGAAGGTTGAGTAGAAAAGAAAGAGAAGTCGCCGGAGCAGTGGTTGTTTGCGAAATTTGTCTCAGGTTTATATCGTAACGTTATCGCCACCCACGAATAGAATCGATACATTCGCGATCGAGGAACTTAAATTACGGATTAAGTTCGAACGCAGGCTTAACGTGGTACGCAGGGCTTGAAAATTTATTCGTTTGGAAGTTCGCCATTGGCGATGCAGCTATCCACGATCTTGCAAGATTATTCGCCTCCAGTAGAGAATCACTTTGTCGCCTATCTCCGACCTCTTTGTTTGCCAATATTTGCATTTTAAACAATCGATCCAACACCAAGGCTATGCCCGAATCTTATGAACGCTAGGTTAGCGACGCTACGTTGTTAAAGTAATGAAAGTACCGCTTTTAATGCACTGTTACGCGGGTAGTCTGTGAATTCATTTCGCTGCCTATTATCAGATTACACGGAAATATAATTCGAGATGTATCTCGAACTTTTCCAACATCGATTATAACGTTTGGTACGTGTATTACGTTCGGCTAAATTCCCGTTACCTAGACCAGCACTGGAAAATTGATATTGAAATGAGAATGAAATTGAAATCCTTAGCCACGGTTGTCGCAAGTAATCCGATCAAGTTGTTTCTTTCCGATATAATTCGTTTACGTTTCGATGATAATGATATTATATAGTTTGCTATACAATGAGAAAAATCAATTCGTTACCGAGCTAAGCTCGATTGTTAAATGTAAAATAAAACAAATTTATTTTCACGACAATCGTATTTCTTTGTGATACGTCCTTATTATTTTATAGTATCGATACAGTGGTATTAGTATACAAACGCAATTAACCAAAAGAAGCGAATATCAATCGCGAGTATGGATATATAGTTGAAAAACTACATATCAGATTTGACACTTTCAATGTTTTTAATTGAAATCCATTTTAATTGAAATAGCAAACCAATTACAGGGTCGGTGTTAAAATCCATACCGAAACTCTAGGAGGAAAACGTGCGGAATATTTTAACACAGGCCGACAGTTTGTTAGCTTTACTACTCGTTTCAAACAACCACTCTTTCCCGGATCGCGGAAAATCCTTCGATTTTGACAATTTATCGAACAAATTAATACTATATCGCGTATGTGCTTGTCAGCACACGTATGGTATGCTACAATTTTAAAAATATCAATGTATTTTACAACAAGAAATGAAGGAAAAACCTTTCGAATAAATGGATTCAGGAGTATTCTGTAATAAAATTTCATCAGAAATTTTAGGAATGCAGTTCGTATATTAGTGTACTTATGTCTATCACAATTGCGAGATCTAATTGTTAAGTATTAAAATAGCATCTGACAAAATTTCATACATTCGTTTCATACATAGTAGATAAATAATATTTGATTTACATATATCAGCTGTTTCTGCGATATGGAAATAAAATGTTTATATAGCACGTAATACAGAAATAACGTAAGGAATAAAATGACGTAGAAAGTACAATCCACAAAACGAATGGCTTGCTATCGCATTAGATTGGCTGCGAGTAGTACATCCATACGTTGTACGCGACGTCATTTTCCGAGTTTATATTTGCTTCTATAGGAGATATTTTATTCGAAGGTACACAAATACTACATTGTGCGATTCCGTAACTTTTTCGACTATCGCAGTTTGCGCATATATCTGTCTGCGATTTACCAACCAAACCAATGCGTAACACTCGAATGAGAGGTACAGCAAGGAAGAAACTAGGATCGCTGACACGGCACGAAACTATATCATAATTCGATAACAGAAAGTTCGGTAATGCGAAGGAGGCGAACGAGCGTGAATTATTTGATGGATTCGCGAGGCAGTTCGTGGCTTCGCGAGGTAAAGGCTTCATCGAAGATGAAATGAAGCGAGGTGTGGAAAGCAAAGTGGAGCGGCGAGCACGCCACTGTCGTAGTCTCTTAAATGGGCCGTGCATAACCGCGTGAGAAATGGCATTGTTTTGATAGTCGACTGAGCGACCGACCGCGACTCGAATCTCGCCGACTACCATTGCTTACGCTCGCACCTAAATCCACGACCTAACGTGCAAATAGCTTCGTACACACGCGCATCGTCTGCAGACGACTGCGCGACAACTCGACAACGCATAATTGTTTCGTCGTATCAGCGACTGCGAAGCTGAACGCCTCCTGAACACCACAGCGCGTTGAAGGATCGCATCAGTATGAAATCGCAGCCAGGGCGGGTAACTCGTGTGCGTTTCCGAGACAGCAAGTACTGTACATAATTCTAAGGTGAAAAGCAATTGGCGAACAACGTCCTCTAATATTAGATCAAAGGAGAGAATGCGCGAAAACATCGGTCGAACAGCAACGTACGAGCACGAGCAGACGCTTGTAAGCGTGTAAACAGAATGTCAGTGTATGGGAAAAGGTGTAGATATTGGCATCGCAACGAACTTCGGAGGCAAATGGGACAGAGGTTTGTGCGTGTGTGGATGCTGCACCCAACGACTTTAACAGAAAAGTTTGTTCACCAAGTGGAACATCAAGCGGCATTCTATCGCGTATGTTGTTTACAGGGTGTGTACGCGTCCCATGTAAATGCACAGTTCACGGAGCACTCGGTGCAATTACAATCGCTGCCGTGTCAGCGCGTTTTATCGTACAGATTTCAGATTTATGGGGCTGTAGCTTACTCGCTGTCGAGGTATTTCTGGATCTATCGGCGAAACGAGGGAATCAACACCCATTCCACCACCTTTCTGAATTCTTCCTCTTCTTCCCGTCATTCGCCGGCTACAAAACGAAAAAGTTGTTCACAGTTTCGAGACGGCAGAGGATCGGACGACGATCGCATGCATTCTTCGTTTGCAATTCACCGAGAATGTCACGACTTATAGAGATATTTCTTTTAATCTTTTTCTTCCCTCCCCTCTTTTCTTTGTTCCGTTTTATTCTACCTTACTTTGCTATCTAATTTTATACTCGCTTTTATATTATACTATTATCGTTATTTTTATTATTATCATTATTCTGTACAGTATCGTTATTCTCATTATAACAGTCAATCGAATAGCATTCTTATTACGTTTAATTAATCTTGGGGTTTTATTAGTCTGAATAGCTTCAAGAATTTATTTCTCTGCTTTTCTCTCTGTTATATTTTAATTTTTATGTATGAATGCCGTTTCGTATTTTTCCTAACAAGGGTTCTACCCCGTTGTCATATATGTTAATTATTAAATATAGATGTCCGCGATTTCTAGAGCGGACGCTTTTCATCGAACGAGAAAATTATATCAGTTTCGTTATTCCCTCTTCTCTCTCTCGCTCTGTGATTTGCGACCGTCATTATAAACAGATATCCGGCTGGTGCAATTTAAATCGAGATTGAAATTCAAGTAAACATCGATAAATCGACCATTCAGATTTATCGTGCACACAAAAGGCTGTAATCAGAGCATGTTGGCATAGCACAGGGGACGCAGTCACGGTGCATATTTTCCACTTTACTGCGATCGGTTCCATGCAACGTGCGGAATATACATGACTTTTTTTTAACCTAGCTTATCGATAGCCATAACCGAACGAAATAGGATATGGAATGCGAGGTGTGAGGTGTAAGGTGCAAGGTATGTGGCGTGTGCCGCGCGGCGTGTGACGAATTTTCGACACACGCGATTCCGTGCATCGAATTCTGTTGCCGATGTTCGACCTCGCGAGAGTAATTTCGTTTTCAGCCTGTTAATCGCGTAATTGGACGCGCATGACTTTCGGTCGATGATCGAATTGGTTTCGGAGCATAATTTATGAGGGCAATTCTGCTATGCGCGCGTCTTCCATGAACGTTGCGCGGTTTAGCCTCGATAAACGGAATCATGATCGGGTCATTCGAGCTAACAAATCGCAATTACTGGTTAATTTTCTTTCCAATTAATATTATTCTACTAATATCTTTCGGTTTTGGTATGTGACAACGCGCTCACGTATTAAACTATCGGTGTTAGACATAGTTGGAATAATCATATCATCTTTCTCATCGTTAGACATTTTCTCGTCGTTTATTTGCGTACTTTTCATTCGTACAACAGAACCCCATTTATTCGAACGATGTTTTAATTAATGCTCGATTAACTCAACATTTACTGGTTAAATTTATTTATGTAAAACTGCGCCCCTATTATATCAACGAAAAATAATAGGTAGTAGGGGATAATTGCTGAGTTCCTGTTATACGTACGAACTCCAATTATATAAACTGTTTGGCCCCGACAAGTTCAGATAAATGGAGCTGTACTACGCTCGCGTGATTCCGCAATTGTTTTATTAATTCCTCGTTTATTTGTTCATTGACGAATTCATGGTATCGTCTTTGTTAACATATGCCGTGCTACAGACAAAACATAGCTATAAATAAACCACATCGGAAAATATACATAAATAAACTATTTAAATGCGAATAAGCTTAAATAACGACGTATATGCCTCTCCATTTTTCATTTACTAGTTACATAAACGTTTAACCCATTCACTGCCAACTACGAGATATTTCGTAGTTTACGGAGTCAGTGACGCCAACTGTGAGTTTTAGTACATTTTAGTACTATATCTGCGACTAATAGAATTTGCCTGGCAATGAATGGGTTAATAGCATTAACTTAGTATCATTAATCACAGTTAATACACAATCCAGTCGCGATAATTCTCCGTGTTTCGCTTCACAGATATCTTGCAGGGACAACGAACGTTGTCTACGACGTTGATACACATATTTATTCGTTGCACGACCCGTTCTTTTGCCGGAAGTTCATACATTACGGATGCTATTGCTGCATCGAACGGATAGGTGAGCACAGAGTGTATTTCTTTCGGTCACAAAATTTTTCTTCCTTCCTTCTCTCTTTTCTCCAGTCTCTTTTCTCTAGAACTCCAACCATCGTCTATAAACTTTCGACCAGCGGCTACATCTTTTAAGTTGCAACAGCAACTTCACGGAATTTTGAAAAACCTTGCTCGAGGTTAAAAGTTTATCACGAACAACGAAAACGACCAGACGGAGAATGCTAATTTCGCTGTACCTTTCTTCAACAATAATATGTAGAGAGTCTGAAAAGGCTCTTTGTTCTCCCGAAAGAAATATTTAAGTTTTATTTTCTTTAAAGATAAAACGCAAAATCGGGGCAAAATTACTTACGAGCTTAGCACAATGCCATTCATAAATCAAACGAATTTTTCAGTAGATCGAATATATCACGATCGCTAAATCGATACGATATTTGCATATTAATCAAACGTTCGATGCTTTGTAAATAAAATCGGAGTGGAATAAACGAATGACACGCTTTCTCGTATCAGACGATGTTTGTGCTGCTGACGTAGCGTTTCCGTGTGCTTAAAGCTCCAATATATTTCATTGTACGCGACTATCGATACTAATGGAATGATATTAATTTTAATTAAACCGCAAGTTGTTGAAGAATCTTGATTAAGTAGTCGGTTTAGCGTTTAGTCAGGCAGTAGAATAGGAACGCGAGTCGTGATTACGATTCGTGTTCGGAATTTTGAGTGGCTGTTCGTTTATGGCACGGGCAGGCTCATTCCCTTCTTTAAGAAATTTCGAATTACATTTCCTCCCCGAGCTGTAAACCTAATGACTCCGAGGTCAGGTAAAAAACCCCGGGTGAAGTTCAGCCGGAAAGGCACGATGGACAGACGAAATCCAACGGCTGGTAGGGAGAATCAGCAACATAGGAGGACAGTTCATCGTCAGACATCGTACCGTGCGGGTGAAATATTTCACTCCCAATAAGATCTTACCACAGCCGTGTTCATAACATCTCACTTTACTTTTATACAAGTGCAAATACAGTGCTAGATTACTCTAACACTCGATCTATTCCATCGTGAGCGTTCAGTTATTCGAGGTACGCGATATCGACCGATCGGTTTGATCCGACCCGTTACTCTTTAGTCGAGAATTCGCAACAATTCGGTAACACGGAAAACAAATGTAACGGACAACAAAACACTACGCGATATTGATACGATGCAAACAAATTCTTTTCGAAGTATCGAATGATCGGAACATAATAACTAGTATAATCATTATCCTGCCAATGGTAGTTTCGATGGAAATACGACTCGTTGTTACGACCTCGGTCTGAATGGAAATCGAGATTAGCTCGATACAGATCGATTTAATCGATAACGGATTTTATTTCGTTCTTGTCAATATCTGTATTCCGCAACTCTATTGCTGCTCGCAACTCGATATTCCATCACGTTGCCGATACTTGGCCACCGTGTATCGTTACCAGCGGTGAAATCATGAAGATACACATTCGTTTGAACGCGCACCACCCGTGACCCCGACATTATTGGCCTGCTCTGCCATTGGGTCTTCGATGCTTCGTGCGAAATTCAATTTCTTCGAGCGCAATCAGCCAGCTCTATCCGACACTTCGTATTATTCCATTGCAAAACTGTGACTATCACGGTGCGCCGCTGTTCTGTCTGCTCTCGCCCGTTCCTCTGCGACCGTTGTCAAACCGATGAACGATATATTCTGTTCTGATTGTTGCGAGCGAGGTCTATCTACGGAAAGAAACTACGGGAGTTCCGCTTTTACCCGACCTTTCACTCCGAAAATTCAATCGTATCTTTAAGCTGGTTTCGTTCGATCGGCCCAGACGATACGATACGACACGAACTTCGAGATTGACAGAACCATAGATTTTTCACTGGACGACTTTTTACTGGATTATCTAGTCCAAATTATTACTTATTCCTAAATTAATATATATTATCGACGTTTTTTTTTCTTTTTTTTTTAGAATAAGGATGAGAATGTATCGGATGTTCCAATTATAAGGGGAAATTCTTGAAAGGCAAGATTCCAGAACAAATTTCATTGCTGATAAAGTCGCAATATTTCCGAAAGCTTTCTTACCCCAGTAATATATCACCATTGTGTATCGAGCTAATCGGCCTTGCCCTAACATCATCACGCATTCTCCAAGCAAGATTTAACGAACGTAGATTAAACGATTTATTGAACTTTGCGAGGATATGGGTACGGACCACTCGGGCTATGTATATCACATAGGATGGCACGTTATTGTTCCGAATCCATAAATTACTTTTTGGGCAACCGGTAGATATATATCGTACAGAAGAGAGAAAGAGAGAACCGCCAGAGAGCCAGTAATAATTCCTCCTGAAATCACGAGAAGAAAAATATCCTCCGCTCGGAGAAGCTTGTCGCGGCACGATGCCCTTAAACGGCCGCACGAAACTTTCGGCCAGGAAAGTGGGTCATGAGAGAAGAAACTTTCGAAAATTCTATTCTATTCTATATCACAGCCAAGTATTTCGCCCTTCTCTCCTTTTCTTTTTTTTTTTTCTTTTTGGCGCGCTCCTTCTTAAGCTGTCTCGGCGAAAATGCGTTTACGTAACGAACCTCCGATTTCATGGAATCCAAGTCTGATTTATATAATTGTCAAGCAAGAAGAATTCACAAAAGAAGCCTAGTTACTGCGATTGCATATTCGATCTCGTAATTATCATCCTCATGGTCGGACGTTCGTACAACGAATTGCTTTTCGGCGATTCGGTGAATTCTGGTTGTGTAATTTCGCCGCTTTCGATCGAACAATTGACCGCGAAAATAACCTTCTAATTACGCGCGTCGCGGCTTTATTCACGAGCGATTAATCGCCGCGGAACGTTATCCACGAACGAAGCTCGTTGTTCTGCTCTGGAAATGTTTCGAAGTCTGATATAATTTGACCCGACGCGACGTTTGCGATGTGATTGATAAGGCTCTCGTACGGACTTCAAACGACCTAAACTCACGGTGAGATAACAGATCTGTCGTACATTATCGCGTGATCTTGGTGTGCGACAAGCTCGTTAAAATTTTCATTGCCTAGCTCGGAATCGAATTCTTTGTACGAAATGCCGCTAACATTGAGACCGACTTTCGTCCTTTTGGTTAGAAACGCAGAACGTTTGTGTAGGAGTTTGCTTCTTGAACGGCAGAAAGATCGAAACATTTTTATAGTCGTCTGTTTATGAAATGCAGTTCGCAACGAAGTATTTCTCTTGGTATTTGAAAGAATAATAACGTTCGGAGTATAAAGCGCAGAAATACGCAAAATTTCACCGAGACGTTTGTTGTTACCTAAAGTTGGTAGCTTTATCGAATAGATATACCAACCGGGAACGTTGGGTCAGATCGTTACGATAAAAAGAAGCTTGCGTACAAAGTGGAAACGTTGATATGCGCTTTTTGGAGTTCTGGTAACACGTAGAGCAACGAGCGTACTGTAAAACTTTACTATGGCCGTTCTTAAAAGCGGCCAAGTTATCGTTTGAAAGAAAGTTGGTTTCAAATAACTTAGACGCTAAGACAATCCGAACGGTGCAAACGGAACAACGTACGAGCTCGAGAACTATGGCATATTATTACTTTTACTCTCCATTGGTCTTTGCTTCTTGAATTTCTGCTTTTGATCTCTCTTCTCGCTCTCCTTGTTCAATTTGCAATACCGATTTTTCTAATTTTTTCTTCTTATAAATAAAAAGAAGATGTTTCAGAAATCAATAGGACGTGGTGGTGGTGGTTCGATAGAAGATAGGACTTCGGTTCTGTTCAAATCTTGAGATATCTAATCCCTGAGATCTGAATTATCTGCGTGTTTTTTTGCCATACGAAAACATCGAACTTGTATGCACACGTACGCGTACGCGTGCGAAACCATTCTTTCGATTGATATTGAACCTAGCCACGATCCCCAATAACACGCAAACGTTTGAAAAGGACACTTCAGAACGTTATTGCGAGCTTTTCCTCGTTTGATTTTTCGGTTACTTTTTCCCACGTGCCACGATTCTCGTTCAGTCCAACACTTCGCCTGAACACACACAAAGAGAAGTGGACAATCAGAAACGAAGAAAGACGCGTATACGGGTTCCTGTATTGGTTTATATCTATTCATTGCCTTTAGTGGATGTATTTATCCTGTAAATATAACCGAACGAAGAACCCTTTCAGATATAGTCGTAAGTAAGTAACGACCGCTCTGTGGTACTCCGACGGTCCACTTTAGTCTCTCGGACCGGAACTAACCCCGTTCGAACGCTTAAGATTCAATTCGGGCCACTAATATCCGTAGGTCAAACGAACGATCTCCAACAGTCGGATACTTAGCGCATTCCGGAGAAAAGTTCTCCGTCGTTGAAATTCGACTGGATAGTTTATAGATCCGAAAGGTGTTTCAAACAATAGCACCCTGGAGAATGGTTTAGCTGGAGTGTGTTCCACTTGTTACAGGCGCGCTAGCTAACCTGGAAAGCGAAAGATGCGAGCGCACCCCCGAGATTCGGCCAAAGTTCCTAGCGTCCAAGTCAGCACGTCACGGAAGATTAAGCTTCTTAAAGCTTGCAGTGTCTACAAACTGAAAAACAGGATGGAAGTTTCGCTACCTCTGCTCAAATGTTTCCACGAATGCGACAAAGTGCAGGTTAATTCGTCTTGTTTAATTTATCGCTAATATCGTCGAGCAGTGGTAGGAAAAGCGTTATATTCTGGTTTCTACGCCAACAAGTTTGTAACTTTACGACAGCGAACAGGATTCCTCGTGTTTCGACGAAAGAGTCGAGTCCTGTCAACGGTCGCAGGTATTGGAAGAGTAGAGCGTTTCGTCTAGCAGAGATTGCTCTAAGGAAGGGAGAAAAAGTTTAAAAGGAAAATTCGTGAGATAAAAGGCTCGGGAGCACGACAAGGGCGACCACAATTGTCGACCAGGGACAGGAAATCCAATTTCATCCTTAACTCCGGTCGGAGGCAGCGTTTGCATCGACCTTAATAGAACCAAGTCGAAGACAGAAAAATCGCGTTGCACCTTTTGTTCAGACCTTTCTCGAGGATCGTTTGAAGTTGAATGCAAACTGAAGATCCGTTTGAAGTGCTACTCGTGCACGGGCAATTCGCGATTCCGTTTAACAGCGATAAATTAACATTAACGATCGATCAGAAGCGTTGGCGTCTCGTTGACCACAGCGTGCAGTTCAACCAACACGTTTAGTCGACAATGTCCTTTAAGCGATACAATTTTCTGCGATTTTCATTTGCAATATTTATCGATTTAATAAGCTACGTTTTAATTGTCAGTTTGGAGGATGTTCGTCAGGCTGAAGAAGCGCAATTTACGTCCAATCTTTCGTCGTGAAACGTTCCACGACAATATTCCGTCGAATACAATGACAGTACTTGACGAATATCTCGAGGGAGCGTTAATACGACTCAAAGTAAGCGTAATTATTCATTCTTAATGTCTCCCGCGAGCAGTTAGAATGCGAACACAAAGTAACCGGTCTATAGTGCACTTATCGAAAATTACAGAAACGCTGTAAGTCTCGTCTAACAGCCAACAATCCCATTTATATGCCGCCCTTACCACTTTGCCGAAATTGGTTTCAATTAAATTCGAAACTTACTTATCGGAATAACGCCACTGCCTAAAGACGCTGCATCGTAACGAGAAATAGCAGAGGTGTGCACAAAACCTATTCTCTTGCAAGCAGTTAAAAGTCTTGGATTAATCCTGAAGATTATTTGGCTGGATTGCTTAAGCGAATTAACCGGGCATGAAGCAAATTTAACGAAGAAAGGGTTTAAACCTGCGAAAGGACACGACCGGATATACGTTCATCGGTTAAATTCGTCTTCGGTGACTGCGGAAGCGGTATAAAATTCTGGCTTAGCTTAATAGATCTGGGAAGACCGCAAAGCACAGTTCACCGTTTACACGGATGCTCGAGACCATTGACATAAACCGACACTTTCCGAAACTTTTGAATTGATCGGCAGAGTTTGAACGCTACACAGGAGAGGTATTAGTTGAGAAGAGGCGCCGGTTACAACGTAACAATGTGTAATCGTTTACACGTATACGTACGTATCTTCTACAAATGCCAAGCAAATGGAGGATTTCCTTAATCCTGTTTACGACTGTTCTTTATACGATATTTGCGTATGTCATACCGTGTTTCTTCTTGTTTCTGCTTCATAATTTCATATATTAGAGACATTCTGGAACAACAACTGCCCGAATAACACTCGTTCGAATATGGCATCGAGTTTATAAACTCGTACGCGACCTGATGAGCGTTTGCAAAGTTCTATTCCGGCACATGGTGGTAAATGCCAGCTCTTAGGTATTCCCTTGTCAAACAGTCTCCGACGCACAGAACGTTTTCGTAGAATTTAATGGAATTAAACCTGTCGCAACGGTGAATTGCATCGCGTCACGTCGAGAGGATTGCGAGATTGTCATAAACTTAAATTCGTACGCGGTCGCCATAAGCGTTTCCGCTTCATATCAAAGTATGTATATCTTCGAGGCATCGAATTTTTCGCTGGCCACCGAAAAAGCGAATCCCATTTTTGGGACGAGCAATCGCCTTTCGTTCTCTCGTCCAAGAACTTTGCCCCGGTTTTCGACCATCGTCGTAGTATATATCCGATAGCCAAAGTGAAAAAAACTGCAGCGATACTTTCCAGTTTATGGAAATAATATTTTTCCCGATTGCCGTCAGTCGACCCAGAAGCTTTTCACAGAAAATATTTGGAAGTTCCTTGAATATTTTCCTTGCTACTTGCATTTCTGTTGAAAAAATACGATTGAATAAATAAACGTGAACGGTTCTTTAACCGTTCGTCTGACCAACGAATTCGGAGAAAGTTTTTCGGAGGAAGACGAACGTCAAAGTGTAGAGTGACGAATTTTTATGTTTAATTTCAACTATAAAATTTTCGAAAATTCGTTGATCACCGGGTCTGTTCGTCTTGTCTCGAAACGATGGCTAAATATCTCATTAACAAGAATCGGTTAGTAACGCGATTCGCTTCCTAACTATCCTACGAACGCATTGACTCGAGAATAATTAATCAAAAAATGCTTCAGGAAACCCGCATGCGAGCACGGATAGTGGATTCAACGAGGACCAATAAGGACGGGTACGAGCGTGATTTAATTTAATTCAAGCTGTTGGTCTGTCTCGTCGCGATCTGATTAACCTGGATATTTTAATTTCGTTCGCGATGTAATTTTTCTAGTTAAGTGCATTCAGAAGTTAATTTCCTTCGAAACGATGGAAAATTACGTCTAAGCTTGTAATTCACAACGCGTTAAAAACAAGTAAAATCCGTCGATAGTTACGGTGAAAGAGTAGTCGATATCCATCCGTATACTCCCGTAAAATTGAGGACAAGAGTAGAACGAGACGCGAATCGAACATGAACGCTAAATCGACGATGGCCTTAAAAGCAACCAAAAGTCTCTTAGTTTCTTTCATATCGTCTTTTTTCGCAAACTTTCGACGATACGCATTTAGGTCGATGAAAACCAAAGGAGAGTGCCATCGTTCGACCTTCCAAGCTGCTGGAAGAACTTCGTTAGTCTCGGTTGGAAAGACGCGATAGAGAATCGTTACCTTATCGTGATATAGGAAACATTTCTACACAGAAGTTTGACGTGCTCTTCAACGAGTTCCATTTCCCGCTGTTTTATATTTATGCCAGGAATGGGTCATCGAATTAGAAGTACATATATTTTGTCGAATCTATTTCGTTGTTACTTTTCCTGATAACTTTTGGTACATTGGATCTCACATTTAACGTAATAATAAAAATGCGACAAAAGATCAGTTTATGATCTTTCTTCTCTATTACAATTATACAAAATTATTCTGTGCGTCTAACACTTTACAATTTTTCTTTTCCCGCGTTCTATGAAATTGTAGTAATAGTTCGTGCAACCACGCTGTTCGTTCCGATCAGAATTTTTTTACATGCCGATCCAATTCGATCTGTAATATCTTTAGTGGATTCAGGTCGGGCGAGCGAGATCAGCAATCCATGTACCGTGCGACTCCCACCTCCTTCGTTTTTAAATAATCCCACCGCATAACTGTGACACGTTGCACGGTTCAGTGGTTTATGTAGTTTCAATACGCGAGGCGTTAGCTGGAAGAGGTAAATTTCCATATCCGTGCGCACACCTTTTCCTCCTAGAGCTAGCAGCTTGTGTACCATCGACATGTGTCGACGAACAAAAAACATTATACAGCTTGAATAGAGGGCAAACATCGCATTTCAATTGCGACGTATCGATTGTTCTGCGAAACGAGCGTGCTGCACCGAGCGTAACGCGATACATCCGCGGGCTCGCAAAGATCGAAACAAACAAGTGCCGTATCCCGTGCCGGACGCGCTACGTTGCTGAATTTATGTTTCATCTGGACACGTCTGTCTGCTCCTTTTTAATATTGTTTTCTTTCACTCCGTCAGCGATGTAAACACGCTTTTTTCCAACTAACTACATCGTTCTCCAGGAATAAATCGGTCTCAGCCACTTTCCACTCCTTCGTTGTTTGCGATTCGGGGTTTCATTAAGAACAGCACGAAAATTGCTTTCTCTTACTTTCTTCCAACTAATTTCTCATCTCTAAGTAGAGAAGTTTTCTGGATACTTGCTGGCCCATGAGAAACGCCAATTTTTCACTAGCTATGTGTAACATTCTGTGTCACGGAAAGTTAAGCACGTGTGTCTAATTGTACCGCTTTGTAGAGTTTATTTGACCGATCAATCTATCGCTTGCAGTGATCGACCAATATTTATTACTCGATCAAAAGAACAGCCGTACTTTTATCGATAAGAAATGTCAGGATTAACGTGGAATGCCATTACGTTACGTAGTTCGAGAGATGTTCGCAGTGCTAATTTAATCTCTTTTGAAAGCAATTTCACGTTCAAACAACTTGTTGGCAGATTACCTGCTGAAATAACGTGGATGGATAATTATACTTTTGTATTAGTGAAAATCTCTGTAATTGCATTACTGTCGGATAACGTATTATCATATTTGGTAGTCGAATCATTGAAGCAACAAAGATGGAAATGAGTTTGTAAGTTTTTAATGGAAACTGTTCATACATTATTATCGTATATTATATATTAATTGTTGTAATACGGTTCATAGGTTCATGGATATTTAATGACATCGCCGGTCCGATATTTTTTACGCGGATGCAAGAACAAAATAGAACGGAATCGAAAGTAGACGAACATTTTTTTGTTGCTTCGGCATAGAGTTGCATCGAATCGCCATTTTCCTCGTTTGGACGATCGCAAAATCAAGAGTGTAACCGAAGAGACCCTTTTGTCTCGTCAAACCCTTTGTTCTCGATCGCTTCCTTTGCGGCCCTTCGTTCGTACCACAATTCGTTCTTCAGCAACCCTTTTCTCATTCTATGATCTCACCTCTTCATCACCGGCCGACTCGACTCGACTCGACTCGACTTCACTCGCTCCATACCCACCCTTGCCCCTCTCGCCCTTCTCCAGGGTGAATACACTTTGGCCAACAAAAAAACTCTTAATTGCTGTGCAGCGTATTACGAGAAGTCGTTAAGACCGAATAGCAGAATCCGTGAGAAGCTGCTACGGGATTCTTCGCGTCATAATAGACGGGCCCCCAGGCTCTTTGTTGTTTCGTATAATTTCGCTAGAATATTATGATGTTTTTAGGGGGCGAATTATTTTCGAGAGAATGATTTCTAGTCAATGAGACTAAGCCACTTTGAACTAACTGCATAAAAAGTACAGAATCGAAGGAAAATTATATTTCATCGAAGTGCGATTATTTTTATGCTGTTTGCGTTGGAAGAGAAAAGTAGAAATATTCGATTTGATGAAATAGACATCGTTTGCTTGAGGGGATTGGCTGGAAAGTTCGATTGACTACAGAGATATTTTTAGAGGCAGATGATCAACGAGAGTGAAATTGATCGCACGGTACAACGAAATAAATTGGCAAGTTTCCTTGCCTTGACAGTCCCCGCTCTGTGCTTTGCCCTGTAGTAGCTAGGAGATGGAAAGAACAATTGATAAACGTTTATTGATATAAATGACGCAACTGATATTGTTTCGCGATTATTAATAATGGCTCTATATTTACGAATACTCATAATCGAGTGGTATCATCCAGCCTGATCGAGCTTAATCGGATTTTAATTCATGTATATTACCAGCTAATTACCATAACAATTTTCACAGGAAATTCTGTCGATTCGAGTATTCGTCCGATTCGAGGATTGAGTCTGAATAAAAAAGTATGCATAAATCTTCAGCCCTCGTTAAAGCTATTCGACAGCCAATTACGTTACCGCTGTCGAGGGTTTTTGTGGATGTACTTTACTCATGGAAGCGTTCCAAAACCAATTCTCGAAGGAAATTTACGGGTCACATGGTATAACGTATTCAAAGGAAGATCGTTCATCGTCGATGACGCCACTTTGCAACCGTCCATACACGCCGATACTCGATAAATTATTGCCGCGTTATTGCCAGTCTTCTGCTCGACTTTAATCTACCACAGGTTGTGTATAGTTTCCTTCGTCAAACTTATGTGCGTTATGTGCGAAAAGAATGATTACATATCGACAGTGACAGCCAATGTTTCATGCGCGACACGTTGATAAGTTGTTTCAAAGATTGACCTCGGTTTTTTACAAGTTATTAAATGTTTATTCGATCATTCGCGGAGAGACGCGATCGCGAGAAAACACGTCAACGGGAGTCGTAAATTCCCGTTACGATTAGATAATCGACGCCACGAAACGATCGATCCCCTTATTTCTGTTAGGTTAATAGGGGGTGGTTCAATTGAGTTTACACTGAATTAACAGGTATAAATTAACGTTTATTTCAACAACTTTGTAAAGAAGATAGTTACACTGATGCGTATGTTAAGTAAGTGATTGATCTAAGGGTAGAAACCCGGTAAAGATATGTTGATTATTCTAACGATGAAGAATAAGTGAAGTTTAGTGACGAAGCTAGTGATGGGTCTAACGCACGGGACCATCGGATTTGTTGATGACAATTTTGGTTAGGATTCTCAACGCGAGAATTGATTGTAATTTTAATAAATAAATAAAAAAAAAAAATTTTGGTTAGGAAAGTGAGAGCAGTAGACATTGCTTCTGATTGCATAATAAGAAGGTTGGTGGACTAGGAAGGGTCTTAGCCGCCCTCGATAGGGAGTTGCTAGTGGGAGGCATCGTACGTGAGAAAAACTAACTTTTCCGTGTCTTCCCGTAGTAAACAATAAATGTAAAGAACCCTTGAAATAAAAAGATCTTTGTTCGGTCTGAAAGACCTTAGCTAGAAAATTCCTGAGATTTATCGTAGGTCCTTAAGACTATCGAGGGTACGCAATAAGCATGTGTAGACATCTGGTTGCCATCTTGCCCGCGGTGTGTGGCCTGGTTTAGGTAAAGAATCGTCCAACGCAACATTAAATGAATTATGGTGTGATCTTGACGATTCGTGAGAGTTTGCATCTGAAACAGCGCATCGCTCTTTAAATACGATAAGATTAATTTTGTAAGCAAGCAATATTCTCGCGATAGCCGCAGCATCCTTGCGATGAAAACTTTCCGTTTAAAAGCAACAAGTCTACTTAAAAGTTGGTTTCGTGGCAGCCCCTTAACAAACCAATTCTTCAAAAGTAACGTCTGAATTAGTTAGGCATCTGATGTGCATTCGTTCTATTCACGTATATCGACCTGGATAAGTACTTCATAAATCGCTGAACGCATCCGAGGTAGACGAGTCACCGCTGAAAAGACGAAAGGTCGCGAGAAGTTCGGGCACGCGGACGTATCGCGGTGAATGAACCCTCTCTCGCTAACGACTTTTGCTCTCGTCCCTTCAATTTATTCATTTTCTTTGCCGGTGAAACAATACTGGCCGCTCTAAAGGCGAGAAAACAGAGAACGGGCTACAAGTTGGCTACTCGTAAATTTCGCCCTGCTACTTAAATCGTTCGCTAGGTTAATTAATTAAATTCACTACCTTTGCGCCAACTTGCTAAATGCGCTGCCAGGCAACTTTGCCTTTACTCCCTGTCCCTAAACATCGAATCTGTTTCATTAAAATGTTCGAGTAGATCGTTTTTCAAGGCAATTTATAACAGCAGCTGCAATTAATCGATCGATTTCCGAAAATACTGTTACGCGTTTCAGGTTACAAATTGCAAGAACTCCAACCCGACGCTGAAATCTTACGATAACTTTCCGTTTAACGACATGAAGTTTAAAAAGGAACGAAATTGAAGAAAGAATAGAGAAGTTCAATGCGACGATGTGTAATTGAAATATTTGTTTAAGGGAGGGGCAAAGAAACTTTGATAGAAGAGAGGCAATGAAAACTGAGTAAGGACGCGGTGAAAGGAAACGGAAGATGCGAAAACGAACAAAATTATATCCAGAATAGAGCACTTTTTAAGTCATTATACCGGCAACCATACCAGAGTCCGTTTTACAGCTTAATGTTTCTTAATGTTTCCTCAGCCGACATAATTAATTTATGCCTCGAGTCCCGGAACTTTCTAATTAAACTTCACTCACATTTCGCTTCAGCAAATGAAACATGGAATTTCCAGCGATCGCTATTGCTTCTATTCAATTAATAGTATCTTAAATTAATCTGCTGTTACGTTCATTCCAAGCTCCGAGGCTACCTTTGTTTCAATTTTATTCTTTACCTCCAGTCGTATAGTGGCGTAATATTTCATCGACATGTAATTAAAAACAACAAACAAAACCACTTCAGGAGTTGTTCAGAGGGTCGTCAAACTTGTAAATTTTACGCTGACGCTAGGATATCGTAGTTACCTCGTTATATGACACGACATCTACAAGAACGATGAAATTGTGCGAACTATTTAGCTAATTAAAACTAAATGTATTCCTATGGAAAATATATTAACTTTTCAATTGAAAATTAATCTTAATTAATTTAATCGACTTATTACGTGAAATATTGCGAGATACCGCGATTCATACGGGACTTCTATTTGCAAGGAAAATATCGTTTTCATATTTTTCCAGTGAAATTCAAATAATCGAAACATCGTTGTTGTATTGAAAATAGAGATTGCGGTCGAGAGTTCTTTGAAATGTTTCTAGCTTGTTCGTAACGAGCTTAATTATAGGGCAGCAGCATGGATGCGCGTTAAACGCGATGTGGCATCGCTAATAGACTTATTAATACATTAACTAGACTGCAAGCGGTAATTCATTTTCGGGGATCCGGCTTCGTATTTTCACACTGGCCATTTATTATAATACTTTTGCGTGAAACTCGCTGAGACACAATTAACTTGTGCGAATGTTAGCCCGATACCGTAGATAATTAAATCATCAAAATGAAGGGAGCGCGGTCACGATGCATTTAAACCTTATTATTAAATTTCCAAGGTTGTCGATTACATTAGAGTCTGATGCGATAAAGTACGAAATTAACACGATGAATATTGTATTAAAACGTTTTCAAACAAATATGCATTTTCTGCGTTGGCAGGTTAACCGACGGATTCGCTCAACTGTAGGTAATTAAATAATTAGTTGATTAAAAAATACTACCAATACAGAGAATGCATTGGAAGAAATCGAATTAATACGCAGGCTAATTAAACAGATAGAGATCCCTAGTCTACGATATTGACACTTGCTCAAAAAATATTTCTATCCGCGATACATCTTTCGCTAATTTACTCACTAATTCAGTCTTCGCTAAGTTAGCATTTTTTCAACGATACACGTTGATGCGAGAGAAGCATCGTTTACGACGGAATTTCGATCGATAATCGCCTATAAGAGAGGATACGTATCCCGATCGATAGTAAAGCCATGGATACGATACAGTTTTAAACGCTGTATGTTTATGAGAGATACGCGATAACGGGTTGCTATTGAACCCCAGTTGATCGCAGTACCTTAAAAAGTGTAATTCGAACAGGGGTAATTAAAACGAAGATCGAAAAAAATATAAGGACGAATTTTATCGGATCGCGAATAATAAATAGCATTATGTTCGAGTGAGACTTCTAGGACGTGGGATTTACGGTTTAATCGGATAAAAGATAGTTGGAAAAATCATTTATCCGTCTATTCCAAATAGAATTTCGACGTCGATGTTTCATTGCGTTATCCAAATAAATCGATAAATAACATTAATTCTCGAGAGAAAAACACAGGCCAAGTGCCAACTGGGGCGTCACAATATGGATACAAGGATTTCTCGAAAAATATCGCGTAACTGGCTGATACGAGATTCGCAGGAACGTCGAGCATTATGTAGGTACAATGACTAATTATACGAGTAACGCTGGCAAAGCAAATGATCTACTGAAAACAGAGATACTGAAACGTGTCACTATCAGCAGCGAAAGTATCCTTCAATGATTGATTGACAGACAATGGCCGGCGCTTATTCCCATGGCAGAATATGACCATTCGCAGCGTCGATAATCGTCATCAGGCTTTTTTTCTCATCGATAATCGATGCCGATTGGTTCGCAGCAACCGAGCAATGCCGAGGAAACGCGAGCGGCAGCTTGTGCAGAGAGGTCGTGAAGGGTGGAAGAGGCGGTGCAGGTGTCGATCCGGCATCGTATATTTGCGAAAGGCAACCAGAAAACTGGAGCACGGTTTAAATTACGAAGCGGTAAGCGATTAGCGATCCACGGATTCGAAATCGAGGCTCGCCGTCTCGATTGGTAAGTGCGACGTAGTAAATGGCGCGATGGCCTGCCGGCAGATTGGCTTTGCACGGAGAAAAGTTTTGTTTGATGTTTCGATAGCCGCGCATCCAATTGGCCATCTCGTGCCAGCAACCCGCACACGTACATCGGCCTTCGTTGCATCGGGTAATTTCGTTTCGAGTGGACTCGTGTGACGAGCCCGAGCCTGGAGGTCGAGAGAAACGACCAGAGAGGAAAAGGGAGAATGCAGAAAGGAAAGAGAGAATACCGGTGCACGGTGGAAAAGAGGGCAGAGGGAGGATGCTCTCTCGAGTAGTAAAACTCCATCCAACGCGACTAAACAGAGAAACAGAGAAAGAGAGTCCATATCGATCCTATTGCTTCGTGGAGTGGAAACGGAGGAATATATAAAATTTTCTCAGCCCAAGAGGGTGACAAGGCAAGAAAGAGAATATCGTCGACATGGACGATATCGTTGGTATACGTAAAAGGAAGCGCGAAAGCATTGATATCCATCGCGGAGAGATTCATATCCGAAATAGGGCGTAGACGTCAATAGCCGTGAGGGGACTAGCGTTGTAAGCTCGAAGCACTCGTTACGCTCCCTATCTATATCTGTCGCTATAAATATGTTTCAAATGATTTGTCCGCTAACTACGTAACTTCTTCTTAATCTCACTTTGCACGTTCGTTACCGCAGCATGAATTTTCCTCATTGATCATCGATCGCGGCAAAACAAAACAATAGAAACGCGTGAAATTCGGCTTCGCGTATCATGCAATGGTCGTATTTTACAGCTTAACCGATATTTATTTAATATCTTCCTAGTTGATTGGTCGTATTGAATATTAGAGAACTTGGCGTTGGTCTTATTTGTGTCCGATCGAAGGAACCGAACGGAGTTATCGCAATACCTGGCGTATGAATTAGAGTTGACTCTATCGGTAGCTGTGTGAAAAGGCTATTGTCTCGTAACATCGGTTGTAAAAATAAACAATCTCATGCATGCATTTGCACAATGCTATAAAGTACGATACGAAAATTTCAAAAATATCAGCGACTGAAATGGCAGACATAAAACATACATCGGTAGCGTAACGAGAAAGTCATGGAAACAAACACCGTGCGCGTTAAATCGCGAAAAATAGCGATACAGCGATAGACATCGACATTTTGTTTCGTCGAAATTATTGGATTAATAAATTGATACCCAAAATTTGATAAGAGAGTGAACACAGAACAAGATAAACGCGCTTGAATGAACATATTCTGACATTGTGGGTTTGCAAATTGCTACGATATGTGTCGTCGCGTCGGATTCATTTAATATCGTCTCCTCGGCGTCTATAGCGAAACGTATGACATCGCACATTCTCGTATTTAAAGAATGGCGTACTGAAAAATGATATCAAATTCTTGGAATGGAATAGCACGTTGTAAACGAGCGACCGACGTTGGAACTAACAAATCGCGTTCACAATTTTCGCTCCTGATGAGCAATGGCTCGCAAAAGGCGTCGAGTCAGGGAGCAGAATAAGAAGAAGCAAATCGGAAACGAAGAGACGTACCGCGAGTTGGCAGACGCTGTGTTTAATAGCGATCGTAAAAGCCTTTAATCGTCTTCTTCTATCGGAATCTATTTCGCTGCGAAGTGATCGCGTAATTCGAGTGCAAAACGATTTAATTAAGGAAATCGATCGCGGTCGAGTCGACTGCTGGTTCGGTGCGAGTGTATAACGCTTTCGCCCTTAAGCAGCTAGAATCGGACACAGCAAAACGACGAAGAAATCGTTTCGTTAGCGTCGATTGGAACTCTTCAAGACTGTACGGTTTGCAATAGCTTGTCCCTCATTTATCTACCCATTAGCAATTTTCTATTCCCATTCCTGTGAACCAAACCATTGCTGGCTTAGGCTTCGTCAATTGTTTCAAGATATGCTTAATATCATCTAGAAGATTACCTTGATCAAGTATCTCTCGATATCGCGTTAAATTTTGCAGAAAGTTGAAATTAAGATACAACAGGGAGAGCTTCTAACGATTTTGTATTTCATCATATCGCGGTATACACGCGTGTCTTCTTACACATAATAATTCTTAATTATTCCACCAATATTCGGCTAAGTTGAATGTTCGTCGTGCACTTGAAGTACCCATACTTGAAGCGCAACAAAATGCTGCGACAAGCGAAACATCGAGCCCGCGCAGACACAAGCGGTAGAAAGTGTATGCAAAATCGATGCTGTCATTCCCGAAATGGATTTCAAAGACGTTTTAAAGTCGCATAAGGATCCTTCATTCTAGTTACCTCTTCCTCTTTCAATCCGGCGAAGGTATAAGAGAAAAAGTTACAGAAGTAAAATATTGTAATGCACGGTGGGCCTTTCAAAGTGAAAAGAAAATGAAAAGGTAGGGTAGTTAAATGTGAGTACATTTCAAGTGGCAGAAGAGAAACGGGAAAGAGAATAAAAAGAGCTCGTCTCGTGACACTGTCGATTCTGGGATTACAGTCTCTCGCTTGACGACCCTTTTCACCTTTTCAAAGTTCAAAAGAGGGGTCAACCCCTGAAGCTTCCTAGGGGTCATCGAATTCGTCTCCACGGTCATGAGTTAAAGCTGCGGTTTCAGAACTTAAGCTTCCATCATGTTCAATGGAATCTTGAGAGTTTTTATGACGAATGGCATACTCATTTGTCGGTACATTGAAACTGTATCTTTTGATTCAGTTGCGATAACGTTCAACGCTACTTGAACGTATGAACAGACGAATATCAATCGACGAGTAACATCGCGATCCGGAAGACATCGAACTTGAAATTAAAAAGAAAAAGTACGTCTTCCTTCGTCTCCCTTCATTGCTTTCTTCGTTTCTAAAAACACAAATTACTTACGAGTATCTCTGCAAAAGAGTCTAGCAATATCAGGGAGCAATGAATATACAGTGTAGTATATAAGCATATAGCACATGTATAATGTGTAGCATATAGATTAATAGGGTTACTATATATCTTGTTTCAACTGTCGTCCATGTACAGCAAGATCTACATCCTCTTTCCTTTACATGATTTAAATTTCATCCAAAATCGCGTCGTATATATTGTTCTATCGTAACATTGTATCTGTTAGATTGATATATGTCTCATATTGTACCTTCGTGATGTTGGGATGGCAATAATTTCGACAACAATTTACCACGATTGAAAATTGATGGTAAATTTTCGCGAAACATGGGTCAGCGTTACTCGCGCAAATAGTTTCTACGCGTTGTCTCGCGAGATTGTCCTTGGAAAATTAATTTCGTGTCAGCAAGAACGAAGAGCGCGTCACAACTCACGACCAGGATAACGGGGACAACAGCAGGAAGCGGCACGTAACGCTCGGGCTCGCCTTCCACCCAGAGGAATTCGTACTCGTGAGATATTTCAATTTACCCTAAAGCCGTATTAAGACTCGGCACTTTCTTCTTGATTTTCAGCCTGTCACACGGTCCATTTGCATTTTTTTTTTTTTACATCGCCTTCCGTATTACTTGAATCGTTTAAATTATTTAAGAAATGTGAGATGGAACACGAATGTAGACGAGTTGCTTGGAAAACGAAGGAGCGCTTGAAATAGCTTTGGAGCTAAGAGGAGAACGCGTGCTGTGAACAGCGTGTCAAGATCGATAGGAAGTTCCGACAACAGCCGTTCGAATTAGCGAAGGAGCAACAGGAAACGATCTCACGGTAACCCGCTAAACCGACCAAGAACTAGCAAATGCGCAACGCTGAAACTTTGTTGACACCTAGGTGGCGGTTTAGCCGGCGCTCACGTAACCCTAGCCAATTCCTGAGATTCTCGGAGTGCTTGGCTACCAAAAGTCCATGACTGAAGACCACTCGGCTAGTAGGAACGTCGCTTCTCTGCCGGTCGAAAGAGCCAGAGTGGCAAACGTTTCGAACGCTCTTTCACCAACCTTCGTCATCGCGTCACATTCACGCGAACGCTCCCGAAGTAGTTAATTCGAGTCCTTGTGATTTGTATGGAGGGATGAAACAAGAGCGTCGCGACGAGAGGCTAGAGTAAAGCGGTTTCGGCGACAGAAAGCGAGAAAGAGGAAGATTGAGAGAGAGAGAGAGAGAGAGAGAGAGAAAGGGATGGAAGGTAAAGGGTAGGTGGAGAGGAGACGTAACGGGGCGTGTGCTGGCGTAGAACTGGGCGCGAAATCACAAGTTGCCAAGAGGCATGTAATGTCGTTGGATTTGCAATTCCATTACCGGCTGCCAGCGTATAGGTAAAGGGCGAAAACGGTGACGACGCCGAGATTCTCGTTCCCATTCTCGCGCTCTCTCGCTTTGGATCGTTTCTCTTTCCCTTTCCAGTGGCGTTCGCCTCTCTTCCCCTCGTTTCTTCCTGTATCTCATTCTCCTGTACTTCTTCTCTCATTTACTTCACGCTCTGCGAGCTTGGGTTCGTTCCCCAGTACCGATCTTGATTCGCTCTTCAGCCTCTTCACCCACTTTGCCGTACATTTCGGTTTTCACTGGACGATGCCATACATTAGTCATTATATCGATTATGCTGCCGGCTATGAAACCCCTGTTTCTTTCAACGGTGATTACGATGTCCAGAGTATCGGTTATCCAATGTCCGGAGTATCGGTTATCCGATGTCCAGAGTATCTCTGGACAAGGTGGGCGGAGATGAACGCCGAGCGGTTTCATCGCATTACTTTGACCATGATATCTATCCCCCGGTGTAAAGAAATACGTGATCCAGTTTTTTATGATGGTCAACATACTTGTCACTTCGCGTTACCTTTTTACGAATTAGATCACGAACTATCGCTTCCTACCAATTAATAATGTACGAAAGACGGATGTCGAACACGGTCAAATAACGAGCCGTAATTCAGTGGGTTGAAGTTAGCTCGACGTTTCGCGAGCGGCAGCCCATTTAAGCAAATCTATTATCCAGGCTATCAATCGTTATATGCTGGACGCGATAATAATTTACTTTGTGTTCCAAACAGTTTGAAACGTTTTATACCTTTCGATATAACGTTACGTGAATGATGGCTGATGATAGCGGGTCGGTTTACAGCAGCTTTTTTGATATAGAATGAATATCAAAATATCATATAGCGATCTCCCTTGATCATAGAAATCGCAATACTTAAACGATCTTCTGAAATTCAACGTGGGAAAATTTGGGTTTCCGATTTCCAGTTAATTATAACTGGCACGCTAAGCAAGTAGATCGATTACGTCTAAATATTTCATGGTATTCGTCGCAGTACGGTTAACCTTGGTGGAATAGAGAATCAAGTTTCTACACAGGGTACGAATGTACAACAACGCCTTAGTCTATACATCAAACCCACGGATCAGTTTTCAGTCATTTTGAATCGGTTTGACAGGGTTGATGTGTAGTTGCGTGATCGTGACGAACCAGAATTTCCAAAGCAAGTAGCTACGGCGTGCAGTCTCAGTTGAACAAGGACAAGCGTAACTCCGCTAGACGCTAGTTGAGAGAGGGTTAATTTAACCCCCTTAGGGTCGTAGGGAGGTGTGGGAAGTCAGGGGTGAGCACCGGTGTCACGGATGTATGCTAATGGAGACCTCGGGAGATGTCTAACATCCACCATCCTGAATTGCTTATATGCAACTAACTGCGTTTCCATGTGTGTAACCACACCAACGCGACCCTCGATCCGTAATGGAATTTGGTCGCGTTTCAAATCGCCAGTTTCAAATTTATTGAGTCCATTAGAAGTTCGAACGTTTCGTCCAATCATTGAATGCACTAGTTGATTAAATTTTATAATTCTCCGATTCAACAATAGTTCGATAAAGTTAAGAATAGAAACGCGAATATATACTGGATGACTTCGCTTTCTATCGTACAGATTTGTTATCGTTGCGTTTATTACGTGATATAATAATTATTCGCTGAATTTGGGAGAGCGTAGATATATCATAGTACTTTCACCTTCTCCATCCTTCGGTAACAAATACACTGTCTTAAACGTCACAGTTTCTGGAAGTCACGCCACGATGACCGATCGCCTAACTGTTCCTGAAACTTTTCGCAGGTTTCACCGAACTGTCGTCCACTCTTGTAACAGAGTACCACTATTCCCGTTCCGGAGTCACCCAGAATGGAATTAGAAACGGAGCCGAGAGGCAGGAAGTCTTAAAAATCCTTAGCGATATTCAAAATTGTATTGACAAGTTCTTCATAGAATAGGATTTAGCAGAATTCCAATATAATCGCACAGATTAACATAAGAGCGTTTTTAAATGACATAACAAAATATCTGAGTAGCAATAGAGGAATTTCAAAACAGTAACAGAGAATATAGAAGACTCATCGGATAGAATTTAATAAAATAGCGATGAACAAATATTTGTCACCAGCGCTCGTCATTTATTCACAGTCCCAGGTTAATCGTTTTGGGTAGTCTTTTAAGTTAGTAGAAAACAGCGATAGTATATTCAATATTCAAGAACGATATATAACACTAACGGGTTTTACTGTAATTAATTTCAAAAAGACGGAGAAAAGCACATCTAAGAAATTCATTCGGCGTATTCGTCCAGAAAAAATGGCGCTGGTGACGTGAAGTTCAGAAGAACTGGTAGCTTGGTACAACATAATGGAGAAGAAGCCTTTGAAAGGAGGATCTAAAAGGGCCACCGTTAATAATGAAATTACGTCTCTCGTAAAAGGAATATATACCGTGAAGGGACATAGTAGGAACTACGGACTGGCGCGAATACCACAAAATAAAACTGCATCTTAAGAAATAATAAAATGCGAATAAACTGTTGCGGTAAAATTAAGTTATATCTCAAAGAATGACTGCTCTTACGAGTCTTGACCAACCACTGTGTATATAATGGCTATTAAAGCGTACCGTGAAGCCTATGAATTTTGCTATTCAACGTTCCGAATATCCTGCTCGTTGTTACGTTCTTTCAGCGCGTAAAGACATTTATCCTATGAACATTTATTCTAGTTCCTTGATAGTCGCCAGATTCGTTGGCCACGAAATTAAGCAAGTTATTTTCTTGAATTTGCTCCAGGAGAAGATAAAGAAGAGATAAGGAGAAACAAGGTATTAGACAAAATGGAAGTAAATCGCAGTATCTTAGAATTACGTCTCTGAACTATTTATGATAATATTTAGCAAACATTAACGAGTAGAGAAGACTATATGTACTACGCCACTTTCAACTTTCAACGCATTGGGTCTAGTTTCCAGCAAACGTAGTCACGACATGACGTTCCATTTCGTAAATGAAAGATAATATGATACACCGATGCTTATCTAGAACCTACAGTAATTTGCATGTTAACTGTTTGCAATAATGTGATGCAGTTTTAAATGAGTGCATTTTATTGTCGAGTCAAGCTCTATTTCGAAGTCGTGAATCATCTTGAATGAATGCGCGATGAACTGATAACCAGGGGTAATGCGATTTTGCAAAAATCGCTGATCCACGTAACTAGCCTCAGTGTTGGCTACGTGCTCAAAATATCAGCGAACCCGAAAAAGATGGTAGAGAAAACCTACGAAATTTTGCTTTCGGTCGTTCGACGTCCTCTGAAACCCACTCAATGCGAAGGAAATTCAATTGTTAGCTATCTCTCGGCTACTCTCCTCGGAAAGGAGAAAATCTGGAAAGTAGTCGTTAGCGTGATTGTTAAGTATTTTATCGGAATTTAATTTACACTCCGAAGTTTGAATATCATCTGATCGATTTTTCATCACTGTTTGAAAGCAAAACTGTGGTTTAAGTTTGATATTTCGATGTTTTTACTGCCTCGTCTGTTCTATTACTTTCATAAACGCAGAATGCGCTGAAATGGATTGTGTTATATTGAAAATGAGCATAAAACGTTTGCCTTTTATAACTTTCTACAATCCGCGTCATCAAAACTTCGTTAAATGACCTGAAAATTTCACAAATTCGCTCGCTTGCTCGATTTTGCCATACAGCTATGAAGATTTATTGATATTATTTCGCCAATATTTTTGTTCATTGTCGCAATACATTTATTTCGTTTCGAATGAATTTTCATATTCGTTCTAACGATTTACGTCGGCGAATAATTTGCGCAAAATTGTGAAATATCATATTCAGTCTCTGAGTCTCAGACTCTCTAAAGGAAGAAAAACGAACGTATTGACTGAAAAAGAATCGAGTTTATAATAAGTATTCCCGCTATTTTTAAATGTTTCCCGAATTACCATATCGCGCGGGATTTGCATCGCATTTACATTTTACGACCCGCGCGACCAGGTATCGCAATTACATAGTACCTTACAAAGTTATTACTGAATTTTCAAAACGCGAACGCAAGGAAACCTCTCGGAGCCGGCTCGGTACATTGTGGCATCGTGTTCGATTCTTTACATTCGCGGTTCGAAAGTCTGCATCGATAATCAGGAATATCGGAAACATTCTATTTTAAATTATCTTCGCTTCCAGATAGAATATTCTCAACGCTTTGTTGACAGTATTCTAAAGAAACAAAGAAGATAGGAAGTGAGATAGAAATAAATCAGATTTTGCATCGTTTGTTAGCCGATATTAACCTCGCTTGTCAAGATCAATTTATTTACTTACTCGGAGTATTACGTATACATTTCTCAGGCAAAATAAATTATTTCTTTAAACTTGTGAATTTCTAACTCAGCACTTTGCATACAAAGTGTTACTATTATGTGATGTTTTCTTTTAACAGGAGACCATTTTTTTATCTGACGCGAAAGGATGTTAGCTGAAACTGAAAAGTCAACACCAAACACAATAACACCTGTCTGTCATTAATAACGTGATACATGAGCCAAAATGGAAAAACGGAAACAGGTCACAAGGTGCCAATGTCCCGCGATCAGTGAATTTAATGGAATCGAGGTCACTCTATTGAATTTGAAATTCGTGCATGTTCTCGCCGTGATCCGCATGCTTTTGAATGGCGCGGAGATATGGGCATCAAAGGACGATGATTGGAGTTATATGAAAGCCAGAAAGGGGTTGCGTTCTACGCAAAGAGTCGTAGCATTGCTGAATACGTGGACAACCACATTATATGCATGCATTTTTTAAAGAATAGAATTTAATATCAAAGTGTTGTCTCACTGAAAAAATAAAGAGAAAAGATGGGATAAGCTTAAGTAGAATTTCGACATCGACCATTCCAAAAGATAAATCCCTTCGGGTATCATAAATATGTATTATTTTATTAATTAAATTAAATTGGAAATATTGATGGTTAATGGATGAATATTGAAAAATCCTGAGTTGCAATTCGTATGAGGAAGAGCTTTCGTTTCGTGGTGTAATTCGTTGACTTTGTTAAGTAGAGGTATGCTGCAAAATTGAATTCAAATTCTGTGTATCGCATCGCGGTCGTAGCTCGTATCCTCTGAAAGTACGTGCATACATACGTTCGCCTCGGGAGGTTTCAAATAAGTTTAATGAAAGGGAAGCTCGGCCTCTGCCGAAGAGAGTCGAAATATCCCCAACAACCATTCAACGAGAACAGCGGCCATGGAATTTCACGAAAATTCCACGAACGATATCGTATTCCACGAATGGTGACGTCATTCGAAAGGTAACGCTAAAAGAAGCGAACATACGGGACGCCTGAATTAACTGTCACGCGAGAGAAGGATATTTTTTGTAGTGGAGCTTTCGGTATAATAAAATATTCGATACAATACGAAAGAGAAGGTCGAACGGGATCTTGTTTCACTGCTTCGATAAAAATGTAAAACTTTTCGAATAATTGGTGTGTAAAATTAAAGGAAATAGAATTAAATTATAATATACGGTCGCATTGAAAGCTGGTCTCTAGCTTGCAAGCATCCTCTGCCATCTCATCAACAGCTGTTTAGGCATACACGTTAAAATATTGCGGTTGCAGTTATAGAGTAGGTAAAGAGATAGAAATGAAGGTTTACCGAAAGAGATGGTAACGAGGGTAGCCGGTGGTGTTAGAAAGGTCGACCTGGAGTCGATGGAGGGGGTTGCCAGCTGGAACGGGTATACCAACTTTATGATGTTTTTTGATGCGACAGTACGAGGCCAAGAGTGGAACGGAAATGAACTCGAGAGTGCAGCTTCCTATCTGCTTTTCAGCCTTGCAATGAAATGGACACAGAAGTACTTTCGTACTCTGTAAAACTAGGAAATACGCGCATACTATTTTCATAGGAACCGACTGCATTATGAATCGACCGCCTTCATCTCGTTTTGCTGATCACTCAGTGGTTGCACAGCGTTGTACGCTTCTGCACCTCACGGATTGAAATACCACGAATAAACGGACTGCCGTCGTATTTCCATGCCTCGCGTACGACCGCCTTTGCTTCTTAACGAATTATTTCCTGCAAACGTGTCTCTCTTCTACTTCCTCTGACTACCGTTTCATAAATAATCCTAACAAGGTAATTGCTTCAAGCCTTATGGGACGTTCTCGTTACTTTGAACACATAATTTTAACGTAGCTCTAAAATTTCGAATGAACTTCTCTTCTTGAAGGTAGTTTGTGACGCAATTTTACGTGTTTTGGTAACTCGCTGTAAAAGGTGCCTTCTCGAGGGAACAAAGCAATCGTTATTGTATAACACACAAAAGTGCGAATCATTCGCGAATATTATAATATGTACAACGTTCATCGAAATAAATGCCTCTGAATATGAGTTTATTTTAATAAAACGAAAGAAAAATTCCAATGATATCTGCAGTATTAAGTTACACAATTTTTGTTTATAATTGTGCTTCGGTTTTATTGCGAAGTAAAATAAGAGAAAAAGAAAGAAGGAAATATCGAATTACTTAAAGGACAAGTCAACACGAAGCTTGTGTCTATATTCTACATTTTGTCAATAAAAAGATAGTATACGTAATTTTTTACTGGAACTAGATCGTATCTCGTGACGTTCGATCTAAAATATTCCGGTCGAATTTATATTCCGCGGAAAAAATTTAAATTTGAACCCAGCAGAATGTCAACAATCGTGACTGGTGGTTACGCAGAAAAGTAAAAAGTCAATGAGAAAATGCCAGTTCCTTTCAACGTAAGGAATTATCCGTGGTAGATCGCAAATTATGTAACCGCAAAATATTAATAGGAAATACCAGCGGCATAGGACGTATAAAAATTTTATACGTCTGTGAAAAAGTTTCCGGAATTTCTGACGATGAAAGATTACGCTTTACGAGATTGCTGCGTATTTTTCCGGAACTGGTTAAATTATTTTATACAGCGAAATTTTTACTTTTGACGAAACGATAAAAAGAGGTAACTTTATAACATGAAAAGTTCTGAAAGAAACCTTATGAATTCGTTAAATTACATTTATGTATTCACGCCAAAAACAAGCAGGAGAATCGCGCAACTTTTTAAGAAACAGAGAATTTTTGAGGTTGAAGGCGAATCCCTGATTTGTTAAAATTTGAAATTAATTCTACATGTATGTTATCACTGAAATAAACGCGATAATTTTTTGTCTTTTTGGCCTTTAATGTCGATAGAATTGCTAAAAAAAACTTATTACATTGTAAGTCCTACTGTAAATTTATTAATTATACACTATTTATGTAGACATACAAACTTGCGAAAAAATTTGCATTGAAAATTCAGTAACTGGCATGGCCAGCTTTTTCCAGTCTGAGTATGATTTGACTGAACTCTTTGAGTGCTTGTATCTAGCAAATCCGAAAATCCGATTTACTGTGGCAGGTAGCCCAGAACAAGGGCGACCGAAAATGCAATTTTGCGAGCTTTTATCTAATATTACGACCACGTACTCGTGCCTAGCGTATTTCCAGAAAATATGGAAAGACGAGTTTCCATATCCTCTCTGTATAACTTCACGCTGCGAGATATAACTACAGATCTAGCGGGCACTCTGAAATATGCTTATCGTAAGAAACGTTGAACAGCATAGATTATAATCGTGGACGATAGAACTGATTCGTTACGTTTTTTCGCGGGGCGAAGGAGAAAGGCGGAAAAATATTAAACCTGTAGCTGGTCTCGAGTCACTTGGGATTCACGTTCGTATGAGATCTGGAGGGGCAGAGAAAAGATGAAGATACGTCGAGAGAGGGGTGGAACTGGATTTCACGAGGCAGAGAATTTCTCGATTCATTTTTTACAATGTCCTGACGTTACGATGCGTTCTTGATAAAGCTAAAGCGTGTCAATCGCAGAAGTAATATCCGAAAGTGGGGTTAGATACAGATGGGTGAAAAAGGTGAGAACAGGGTAGTGTCCGGGTAATCTAAATGAAAAATTTTCCATTTCGTCGCTACAGCTATCGAAGACGGGTCAGTAAAACGTATTGATATATGGAAATGAAGAATTCGTTTTCGAGGAAGCATTACGCTTACTTGCTGCTGAATTATAATATATTCGTATGCACAAAAGGAGAGAATTTTGAAAAACAGGCTGAAAGCATCAACGTACTGACGCGATTAAATTTTTCTCTTCTTTTTACATATCTTTGTACGTGATGGAAATTTTCTAACTAATTTTACGTTCTCGTACGAGCTTCTATTCGAAGATTAGCTCGGAGAATTGGAAATTCGAACGCGTTGCTTGGTTATAAATTTTCAGTACGTAGATTAACTGTCGTTATGTTTTATAAGTTTTCTATGAAATAACATTTTGATGGAAGTAATGCATGAAATTCACGGTTGCTTGGCTATCGTGATATCGATACAGGGAAAAAGTGGAGCGTCGTTTATTAAATTGCTGCGAGGTCGCTCGACTATATTTGTTCGGCAGTAAAACCAAGGTTTTGGACTTGCCACTGAGCAGATGGGGCGGCCTGGATAGACGAAATGAAGTGGAATTTAACGTTTCGGGGAACGAAGAACAAGGAATGTGAATCAATTTCACGGAAAGTCCTAACAAACCATCAAACATTGAGCTAAGTGAAATCCGCCACCAACCTGATATAAATATATCAAGCTTACCGTACTAAAAATATTGGTAAGTTATGTTAAGGAGCTGAGATTGGAAAAGATCGAAAGCATTTGGAGACTTTCGTAGACTTTCGATACTATAGAAGGTAACAAAACGAAAATCCAAACATAAATTTTGTCGAGACGGCTAAATGATCTAGCCCCATAGCAACGAACATTTTGTTTATTTGTCACGTTTTTTTTCTTCTCGACAGAATGATTTTGATTGATGCTAGCTGAATGGTAAACGTACCGTGTCGCAGGATACGTCTACGGTATTATATATCGTATATACCGACGTGTAAAGCCTTTTGAATAGAAAAATAAGAGAGATACTTGCCTACCTATCGTCCCTAGTTTCGCATTCAAGACGGGCGCCACGAAATTAAATTGAAGCTGTTTACGAATGAAGTTTATCTCTCGTTCCTCTCGCTCCTCTCCCTCTTGCTTCTTTGTACCACTTATTTGTTCGCCTGCTTTTGAAGGATAATCTTTTGATCTCTGGCTGACGTTTTCTTCCCGACTCTCTTTCATTGTCCATGCAAACGTTATCAAGCGTCTTTGGATCGCAAAGTCCCGCTTTCGCGACCAGACACCGCGCGATCGTTCCAACTTCGGCCAACTGTCATTGAAAGTTAGCGCACTGCAATAGGGAGGAAACAAGCAGCGGAGAACGATAACGATCCCGTTGGTAGAAAATGAACCCATCCCAACTCGATATGTCTCGCGAGTAACTTGGGATATTTTTTAACCGTGATACATACTACATCACCGATCGTGTATAATTCACGTATATCGTGTCACATCTGTCTGTGGCATATTTGCCACATCTGTCTGATGTTACTTTCGCTACTTCTTGTAACATTTTATTTGTATTTTATTTATAACAAAGATATACTCCAGAATTCCTGCGTCGCTTCCCTTATCGCTAGGGTTCTGCCTTGGCGACTTTATCCTAACTCCTTATTTTAATTTCTTTGACGCGTATTTCTATTTTGTGAATTTCTTATTAAAATCATTGCGCTGCCTTTCATCGCGAGATAATTTATACCTTTCTTTATAATACCCTTTCGGTATTCTTTCGTTGCTTGGATTTCTTCAGAAATCCAGATCTCAATTCAGATTTCCTATTCTTCGTAGTAGAATTATCTTTGCAAATGTGAATATCTTTCGATCCTTTTGTACTCGATATTTTTATAAAATTCATGGAAACCAACCGTACGGAATGTTATTAAAAATTCGTCGCACTTTGCTTTGCTACGTTTAACGACCGTAAAACGATATTTAAATAACCAGTTTAATATGTGAATCCGTGCTATTTAATGGGTTTATCACGCTAGACTAAAATATTCATCAGAATTCTACTTTTTATTTATATGGCTTATAGCCGGAGTAATTTTTGTTATAAATTTCTCGTAACAATGTTTATCAAACAAAAAACGTAACGTTTTATAGATGTTAAATATAATGCAACTAGCAGAGAGGATTATTCATTCGTGGAATTGGCACAAAAATGTTGATCGAGAGATTAGAATTTTTTTGTATAACCGGTTTTTACGTTCGATCATCATTGACCGAATCGTTGATTTTTATTGGTTTCTCTGTACGATTATTAGAGCGTAAATGCCGTTCAAATATTATTCATCATTGCAAAAAACCAATGTTAACAAGAACGATATTATTGGAAAATCCTATACACTTTTACGAATAATACGGGTAAAAAATTCGAGTGTAAAATACTCCTCTTTTTTCCCATTGTTCTTTCGCTGCTTTTTGTAACTTGTAATGATTATGAATGGGGGAAACTCGTCAGAGTTCCAAACCGATGAAACGGGACAACAAGTAACACAGGCCAATACGAAGTGATTGCGCAAACGCATTAATCAATAAAACGTCTATCGAGGACAATTGTGACTACTTTCGTTCGTGTGTTTCTCACAGTTTCGTAATCGAATCGCCCTCGGTGGATCGGCAACGACACGGGTCGTAAAAAAAATTGGCACCACCAGTGTAAAATTGCCAGAATCGTGGTCCCGATGCGACCAAAACGACGCAATATTTGCTCGGGCAAACCATATCTTGTTTAATAAATATGGTATATCCGCGATGGTCTAACCTACTCTTCACTCGGTCGCAGGATATAACGCCGGGCGATAACTTCGCCAAACCTGACTATTAATTACCTTAACGGCCATGCTTATATGCTTATCCAGTTCTCCTTCCTCTTGGCTTTCCCTGGAGACCGTATGTACCAACCGATACGCGCCGTATTTGGTACGATTTCTCCGTATCGACCCTCCTTAGACATATGATTACACGATATCCCTCGAAACGACCGACTCCATTCTCTTGTAATTCCTTGGTCTTATGCGCGCGTCGCGATACAATGACGATGTTGATTTTACCAACAAATCTCACAAGGCTTTTAACGAACGTTGCTTAACAGGTCGCGATAAATAACGCGAGCGTGAAGAAGATTTATGCTCTACATTGTAGAAGCATTGTTACACGATGTGGAATCTTTGTTAGCCAGTGGTTCTTTGCGTAACGGAGAAACGATTTGCGTCACTTGAATGTGGTATTACAACGCAATATGTTACATCGCGTCTTTTGTCTTAGCCGTGTAGCAACGAATGGCTTGGTTTATATCAGGTGAAATAGGAAACCGACCTCGACAAACCAATATTACCAGACAGAAAAGAAATAGCCAATCCCTTTCCTTCTCGTATCGCCATTAATTTCAATTTAAATCGAAATACTCTTTCCCATCTTTCCTGAGAAAAAGCAAGCAAAGGCGAAACCTCTATCGTCGACGATACGTTATAGTGATGATACAGTTGCAGCGATAAACACGAAGAGAAACGTATATATATGTGTGTGTGTATATATACTGTATAGTATGGCGATATTCTTGTGCGTTTACATGGGAAATCGGAGGAAAAGTCAGTGAGATACAACGTGATCGGCAGATGAGCCTTCGGCTACGTAGAACAAGTACCAAATGCCATGATAGAAGATATTTGAATACCAGAGCACAAACCAACCGCTTTTATCAATAGCCTCCGGCTTGCAGATCGTACCTGTACCCTACGGCTAAACCTTCTCAACGATTTATGCACAGCCTAAAAGAAACACTTTATGTACTTTTGCCGGCACGTTCGAAACCAAATACCTTGCCTGCTCGAAGGATTTTTGTACGAACCGCGTTAATCGTGTTGCTCTTTCAGATATATAAATTGAAATTCCATTTGATTGTGCATACAAGTTGAATGAAGTAATTTGATAATAGGTCCCGTTCATCCCCGAGGCTGTGTTGGCTCCGACGATAAACCAGGCTAGAAATGAATCAAATTGTGGAAGCGATGGCATCGAGCGTTCTTGTTACAATCTACATCAAAACTTGAGTTTGCCCACGCGCTTCGTTTAACGAGAAACAGAGGACCGTTTCCGGAGTTGTCAAGGCTTTCAAGGTTACAGTGAGTAGGATGCTCTAAGGTTTACTTTAATCCTAATTGCAGGACTTTAGTTCCATCCACGTTCATCTTGCACTTCTGTAGAACCGTATTGTTCGCGAAGTTCTCGATAGATTACCTGTCACGAACGTGCATGGTTTAAAAGCATATGAAATTTACACGTGAACTTTACTCCGTGCTCTAGTAGAGCTTAATCCATTTGAATCGGTGCATGAAAGTTCTTGCTGCGTTTCGGCTGCGGATAACGCTAGCCGATCTGTCGTATGCCCGAGATAATCTATGCAGCGTCGCAACTCGTTTATATATGACTAACAAAGACTGGAAACATTTTACGCACAGCATTGAGGAACTGAGGATGAACGAGCTCCTGCTGATACTGCCTTCCATTATGCAACGCAAACGAGTCATTGTTGTCAAATTCTCTCGGGGGATTCCTATGACCTCGTTCGTCAACGTGAAAGAGAATTTTTTTAGAAAGGAAGAAACAATTGTCCGACAACGCGGCCGCACTTTTATTATATGGCCGATTGTCTCGTGAAGAAGTTTTTAGGCATAGTCAACCAGTATCATCCGATTTAGAACAAAAACAGCGTTTTGTTGAAAGATTTTTTCCATTCTCCGTCATCTAGACAGTCATTCTTGCGATCATCCTTTCCAGGGACAGCCGTGTACGATCTTCGTTAACGAACGGTTGCATTAATCGAGACTCACGGTAGAATTTCCAGCTCTGGAAACAAACGAGAGGAGCGAATAGATTGCAATAGCCAGGCACAAACCTACCAATAGCAGCCGTCGAGTGCTATGTCAGCAAAGCGTGAGGGTGAGGACGGTGAACAGCCACAGTGCAAGAACGATTCGTAGGTGACCTTATCGACGTGATTTAAGCGTGGAGCGGGTGGAATGATATCGATTGACACTTGGTTCTTTTTTCTTCGTTCCTCCCTTCTTTCTTCCCCTGTCGTCCCGTCTCGCCGCCACTTGCGTCGCAGCGGCAGCTGCCAACTCTTCGAATATCGATGCCAGGACACATTTCGATATTCGGTAAACCCGGGAATGCACGTCAGCAGGCCGACTTCCACGCATAGTCTTCTCATTGTTCTACTTTGATATCGTTACGACAGGCCAGAGAAAACGTCTGAAAAGTGAAGACAGCAAAGCGAGTGGTTCGTTTCTTGGACGATAGGGAGTAAGGTGGTAGCAGGAGATAGCCGAAATGAAAGACCCGCGTTTCTCTACATATGAGACCACGAATTCTGTGCAAGAAGTTCTACAGATGGACATTTATTTTATCCAGCAAAAGATAAACAACATTGTTACAGTACCAACGAAGGAGATTCCTTGGTTGCAATCTCGTTAAGTGGCGACGATGCTGGCGTGCAGCTATTAAGACGTAATGATCTCTAAATGGATTTCTTGAAAAGTGGAACAACTTGGAATATTGGCGTCCAGTGATTGATGCGCGAGAAATGGAGCACAATGTGCGTTTTCCTTTTCTATTTTATCGCTACGCCTGTAAAACCGACTATACGATTATTTCTCCTTTGAATAATCGATGAAACTACCAGAGAGGTTACCGGCATTTTAACGTATGAAAGTATACGACAACGAAATTACGAAAACAATTACACGAACGTTGTCTTTGCAGAATAATTTTAAACGGTGGAAGTGGTTTCTCTTTTTAATTATTCAAGGGACGCTGTGCGTTCGTGAATTTGCCGGCAACCACGGTTCATGCGAAGCTTGACGCTAATTGTATTAATCCTCTCATGGAGCAGACGCTGTAAATGAATAAGCGTAGATCGTAACAAAGAGGATCAACATCGGCTTGGAAAAGTTTAAAAACGTGACGAGTTGCCCCTTTCCTTTCTGCTGCCACTCGTACGACCAACCAGTCCCGAATAATGTTATTCGATCAGGGTACATATCCTCATCGATCTTTGCTTATCCATCTATGTACTTGTTGGTTTACCGGTTGTTTTCTCTCGTGCCTACGTTCTAGTGATTTTACTCGCTTGGGAAGCGACCATCGCTCTGCGAGAGTGAGATCTACGGGATTACACGCTATCGTTGCTAGTCTACAAGCATTTCGGCAACTTCTCCTGGTTTATGACGTCGCGTTAAAAGAACCTAGCAGATTTAGATAACGATACAGAGTGCGAGTCGTATGTTCGATTCACAGGTCTTGACGTGTGAATCGTTTCTTGCCTGTTCCTATTTCAAAATGTCGACAAGTCGCGTCGCGCGTCATCTCCGCTGAATTTTTGTTGTGTAAATTTAAATAAAGAAGAAACGACGGTCTGTTATCAGAAGGCGGATAACGTGATCTTCTGCAAACACACATAGACAGTTAACAGTGGCGAGCTCGGACATAACAACAACGCACGATGTTTCCCATTTGTCTGCATCATACGTCAACGCGTATCACAATCGTACACGTTATGTGTGAAAGCGTCTCACTAAAGACATAAGTACATGTGTGTACAGGTTATTTCGTAATATGTATGTGGGACACCTTTTACGAGCAATAAAAGTAGCGGGAATAAATTCATACGTTGTCGAGGAAACGTGATAGCAGTCGATGGGAGAGATACCGAGAATATCGAGTGCAATGAATTTCCTGTCGTGGAAAAGAAATCGCATTGGACGTACATGTGTACGGAATCTAGTTTAACAAGAAGAAAAATTTCTACGGGAGGAAGCAATTCCTTGTGACGACAACAAGGCAACGAGGATTCTCGATTCGGGGACAAAATACGTATTTGAAGTGTAAAGTTTACTTAAGCAATGGAAATAATGCGTCGGTGTGTTCGCCGTGTTCGGAATTTACGCAAGACAACGTGGATCGAGAGAAATTGGATTGCAACATATTGATAAAAATTGTGTCGGATGAAATGACGCTGAAAAGAAATAACGCTGAATACTTCGAATATCGCTCCACGAATGTTTCTTAATTCGAGCCACCCTTCCTTTCCTACGTACACGTTTCACGTGCAAGTTGCTTTTATTTTAAGCTTAACAATGAACCTCCAGTCAATGAGATGCAAATCGAAATGAAGCAAGAGAAAATCTGCCGATGTAATTGGAAATGCGATATACCTATAGCGGTGTTATGAATACATGAATGCTCAATACGGTTGACGGAATATTAATCAGAACAGTATTTGATGCGCCATATTTATCGGATGATTACTGATTTAAACGAAAGTTTGCGCGTGTACGAGCCTGATGTTTAAAATACTTTCGTTGACAATGAATCAACAACGTTCTAAAAAATTGTAAGTGCTGATTTTAGAGCGTAACTAACTTACTTTTTAACAATGAGAATTTTTCATTCGATAAATTTTTCTTGATTAATCCAGAGACTAATAGCTTAAAGTTTCGGTTCTTGATCCTAGAAAATATTATCATTAACGTTAAAATATTTGAGAAACTTAGCACGAGAGAATAATTACATTATACGTAAATTCGCATGCTTGCTGTACTTTTCATCGATCTTTTTCTTCGTACCGCTATCTTCCAACGTGAAATAACATTTTACAGGATCCTATATAATCTGTATTGCAGCAGTTTTATCTCTTACGAAACGGGATTCTTGAAGTTGGTTTCATCATGGGAAATTTAATTAACTTTTATATCATCAAGATTCACTCGTGGACGATTGCTTTGAATATCCATATAAGCATAGTTGTTACGTCAAAAAACTCAGAAGAAAGAGAGAGGGAAATATTTTCTGTATGATATCTAAACATTGTAATTTACTGTCTCTGCCGCATTGTTATCTCTGTTAGATTATTCCCAAAGGGAATACTTTCCTTCTAGGTTAGACCTGACGTTGCGCTTAGAGCACTATGTTGCTCGTTTGTTTACTTTTATACGTATACATACTTTGAAGAATATAAGATAAGACCGTGTACAATACCATCTGTTTTCTCGGTCACCTAGTTTGCTTTGAAACGAATTAAATTCCGCGCGTTCTTTTGAGAAATTGTAACACAGTGAAAGACGAAAGAATATCTTAACATTGTCAGCCAATAAATCACGACATAACTGTTCGTTCTAACGTAGCACTTTCAAGAGCAGTCAAAACCATTATGCCCAGCGAGAAAATCCAATAATGGTACTTGGTTTCTGGGTAACGCGCGAAATCTATACACCGATTCTCCAAAAAAATATTCAACTCTTCTATCCTGGTACATTTATCGAGGACGGGCGATCGATTCTTAAAAAGCAACAGAAATCCATTAAACGATAAAACAGTTTCTTGGATTGTGAGATATTGACGCGAGCAACGATGTATCCAGCATTAAGTGGAAGCCGAGTTAAATGGCCTGTAAGGGAAGGCGAATTGAAAAGAAAGCGGGCAAGTGGACGCAATTGTTGTGTCGACTGTGCAGATTTCAAGCAAGCACTGTAACTCGAGGAGAGATGCGTTAAGTAATTTAGATGAATCAGAGACATTGCATGGAAATTGTTTCTCGTTTGTTCGATATTTTTCACGGTAGATTTTGCCCGTTAAGAGCGAACGATAATGACCTAGGAACGTCGAGAAACAATGCTACGAGCGGTATTTCATTGTTCTGGTTTTCGCGACGTCGGCTTTTACACCGAGAACAATTTACTGCTTTGTACGTTGAAAGACGTTCGTCTGTCTCCTTTAGCGAGTACCGTTGTTTCTTCCATTTGATGGACGTCGTTAGTTGCTATGACACTAATAACGTTGCATCGAGGGAACGATATTACGCGAAGTGTCACATTGTGAGTTATCGTTGACTGAATGCTGGTTCATTCTGCTTTAATCATCCTCGATTAATACCCGAAAACAATGTACAATTTATCGTAGTTGCGTTCGTATTAATCTCCTCGCGTGCTAATAAATGTAACGAAAGAATCTTTGCTCTAGAGGAATATCAAGTGATAGTATCTTCGTAAAAATATACGAGTAGAACACTCGTGACAGGCGAGTCAACGGCCCGTTAGGAATCGTCGGCGTCGGCGTCGCCTCAGCGTCGAGCTTGGCTCGTCAGAATTTTTCCCGTTTCCCAGTGCCATCATACTCGACGAAACATCTGAAATAACGTCGACCTCATTATCCGCGCGTGCGGTTAATTAATTTTCCACTTTGGCCGTCCGCGAAGCTCAACACGTAGACCGAAATATATTCCAGCTGTTGCAATAATAATTATTGTAACCGTATTTAGGACCGCGGCACGTGAAACGTCACATGGGAAATCTGAAACTGCCCGTTGAAACTGCCGTCCCCATTATAAATTTATTTATCAGTAGATACGAATTTTGCACGGTTCTGTTGGCAATTAAATCTAACTTTTGCCTGATGTACACGTTTCGTTCTAAGTCTCATAGAATAAATAACGCGTTAGCTGAGAAGAGAAACCGAAAGGACTGATCGAAAGGCCTGCTGCTTCTAACAGATAATAACTTTCGGTTTTCCTGCCCCTTTCTGTCTGGTAGCATTCGGCCATCTTCCATGAAACTTTCGCGGAACTTTGTCCTCGAATCCTTCCACGACTACGTAGGTCGTAGGTATACGCAGAAGTTGGCGAGGGCATGAATCCCCAGTGAAAGAACGAATTGGGTATCTCCCTGGAGAGACCTACTTTAGCGTCCTTTGTTGCCGGTAGTCATCTAAGATTTTCTTACTTGTCCAGCTTTTCATTAGTGGTCTTACGCTTCGAAGGGACGACCGTGGAGGGAGCTTCGTATCGGAAAAACTGGCATTTCTGCCATTCTAATTTGTTCAACGTTTTCTTTATCTATTCGGAAATCTTAGCACTTTCTTCGGAACTGACCGATAATTAAAATTACGAGGACTTTATTCCGCATCGGAAATAAAACAAATCATCGTGTCTACTCTTGTCGGCAAAATTCCCATAGCTTTAATTCCATTTTTAAAAACGAACAATTCTCTCGATACCGAATGTATCTCAAGTACATGAAATTAATTTATGTTTCCGTTACCTACCCAGGGACTTCGGCCAGAACTGGAACAAGCTCCGATCGAGAAATTTAGGTTTACTACTCGCACGGCTATCAATTTTTATTTCCTTCCGAAAATCTTTTTACGAAAATCCAGAGGAGCTTTTTTTTATAGTGGTCTCCGTGTAGTTAAAAGTTTGATGATTCACACAGAAACCGGGTTATCAGAAGCCAAATACGGCAGCTTCTTAAAACTCATCGAAGTGTTATAGCGCATTGTGGAGAATAGGTGTTCCGTTTTGTATCGTGTATTCCCTGTTCGTGGTTTTATTGAACGATGTAACAAGGACGTAAACCAACGCTGGGAAAAGATTTATCTTTCTATTCGAAGTTCAGCGATTAAAGTAAACTTGTTTTATCCGTCTCCAGCTGGCACATTTTTCTTTCACGAACCCAGCTTGTTCCTCCCTCTCCTCTTCAGTTTAGATCTGTCTTTCCGACGTTTACGCCAATCTTCCTTAGATCGTGAGCAATGATCAGGTATCTTGGAAAACACTGTTTCAAAGGACACAAACAAAATTACTACAAGGCGATACGGATATGTCTTCCTGAAAATATATTCAATAAATTTAGAATAAATGGCGAAACAACATTTTCAAGATTGCAGCATCGGACCTGCGCATCTTGTAGTTTGCCATAATGTATTATATTATGAACGATATCGAAATTATTCCAAAACTTGGATTATAAGAATAAATCTTGACTATGTATTGTCTTTCATAACGTGATTTCTTCATGATGCAGAAAAAGTTCTCCCTCCTTCACATCTAGTCATTACATAACTGAAGGTAAATACAAATAGTTTCGTAGGATGCAACGTTCAAGCAATTTAACGAGCGTCCAACGGAATACGAGGACGAAAGGAATTCCGGTATTTGCCCTGGTAAAACTCTGTAATGATGTGCATTTTCAGGGCTAAAATGGACGAGAGAACGCGCGGAATGCGGGTCTTGTGCGGCGTGTATCGCGATCTCGGGATACCAGGTACGGATACTTCTTCGAAACGAGTTGAGATTCGTGAGGATGAGGAACGGTGTTATTCGTAAGAAAGAATCGCAAATCAAGAAACCGACGTGTCGCGGGTGATTCTATCGCTCCCGTGTTTGACAGTCCCTCGCTGGGAAACGACTTTATTCCGAGAACGGCGGAACTTTTTGCAATCCTGGCGACCGGCCAATTTTCACAGACAAATTAACGCCAGATTTACGAGGTGTTACGCAAATAGGATTTACGTATTTGTTAGCTAACGTTTGGCGCAATGTTTCAATCCCCTATCAACAAGGTTGTCCTGACACTTCTTGTTCTAGAAATCTGGAACAGCGTCTGTACTTTAGAAAATAATTGCGAAAATACGAACTGCTTCGGCGAATGGTTTAATCGGTGGAACTAAAGATATTTTTGCCATCGAAAGCTGAAACATCCTTTACAATCTTACAGCCTTCGATGAAAATCACGAGCTACTTTAAATCACGTTAAAAATACCGTACGTTGCTTTCAGAATCCAATGAGTCGGGCGAATCTTTCCTTTGCTTGCGGTAGGATATTTTAATATTTAAACGGCATAGCTCTTGCAAGCGGTCTCATTAGCAACGTTTTAAGAAATTAAGCTTGCGGTAAATCCTTGTTACGCTACGTCCTGGGCGGCTCAGAACTTGGCGAATTTATCGTACTAGTTCGTATAGCATTGTATAGTTCGTTATCTTGCATTTACCTATGATATTGCAAGCCTTGAAGCGAGGTCGTGTAAATTTCTCCTACTTAATCGTAATACACGTTTGGACCGACGCGTTAAACAGAATCAAATATATTGCCGCTTGGAGCTATGTGTTAATATCGGAGATTACACCATTGCAAGCGAACTTAATATCCACACGATATTTATACGCGGAAATAATATTTCCTTGTGATACAGGGAAGCTGGAGAAATCCTTTTGAATCGTGCCGAAATATGACGAACTTTTAAATCGCGCGGTTAGCTTTGATTATAATGACTCTCACTTTCTCTCTCTCTCTCTCTCTTATATTTTGTGTATGTTACTTACATACTTTCAAACATCAAATTATCAGTATTCCTGGTGTTCAGACAAAAGCTATGACGCATCTGTGTTCGCGAGGAGCAATCGATTTCATCGTATGTACCTGTGCTTCGCTCATGCATTATGAAGATTACGCAAATTACGAGGACGCGCCGCTTTGGTCTACGCTTTCGTCTCTTTCCCTCGATCCAATGCTGTCAGCATTTTTGCGCCATTATTCGTAGATTCCGTAATCTACTTACGGACATCGCGTCGTTTACCGAATCAGAGCGAATCCAATGATTTAACGTTCCCTCGTCGAACTGGAGACAGAGATACGAGGAACTTTGACCTTTCATTTGCTTCAAGAGCCTCCTTGACGAGAAATAGTGTCCATTTGTTTCCGGTAGTTTTTGCAGTTTAGGATTTCGCTCGTTTATTCGCGGATCCTGTTTTTCAAGAACGGATTGTTATTCAGTTATTCGCAAGCACAGTCGATGATTACGTTCCATTCGCAGCGTAAGCCAGCTCTACGTTTAGAGCTGCGTCGTGAATGAAATTTCATCGCGTGTCGCGATCCTATTTCGCGCGGCAGACGAGATGAAAATAAATAAGACCGAAAGGAGCCATTACGGCGGGGAAATTCGCGCGTCGCGATTTTTCTAGCGTTGATCGAGGGCCGGGAACGATGAAAGGGAGCTTTATTTTGCTTCTCGTTATCCGAGAGGAGTCACAGCCAGTCCAGACTGCGAGTCGAAGGCGAATTCAGGTCGTTTTCGACGAGCTGGAACCCGAATCGAAATGCCTGATATTCGCTCGCCCTCCGAGGCGGTTCCGTATCCGGTAAATCTCCGTGAGCGTAGAATCGACCGTAATGAATTCCTGAATAGGCGGAATATATACGCGGAAGTAAGCCGATTCACGTTCGCGTACGGCACACAGACTCTATGTCGGATATTAGACCAGTACCTACCTAGCCTGTTGACAGTCTGAATAAACAGCGTCTCGACGATCAACAACGTCGCACCGAACTGATTCATGGTCAACCCTAGCAAATAGAAGGACAATAAATATCGGGCTGGCTTTGAAATCCTAGTACATCCGTTCCATACCGATCGCCACTCCAGTCGATCACGTCCGAATATTCCAATGGTTTATGTCCTTGATAGACGACTAAAACCACTGTGACGAAAAACTGCTTTTGCGAAAGACAATGTTTCCTATCGATTCAAACGTGTTGCAAATGGAAGATACGTTTGTAGGATTTATCAACTGATTAATAACGAAACTCTAAACTCGGGCATTGTGGGTAACTATTATTTTAATAAATGGCTCACGTCAACATACGAGCGCATCGTGCGTATTGTAATTGAATGTTAGTATAATTAAATTCCCAACGGAGGCAGAAGCGTAATACGCACTTCGTAATACGAACAATAGGTATTCGGAGAGCCGTTTGTGCGACGATCGAATTTATCTCGAAACGATAGGGATTCGAAGAAAATGTTTAATATTTACTTGCTTTTAATATCAATTACAAACTCCGATTAAATAGTTAACTTGGAACGTGCTTTTAAATTATTTCGGGAAAAACGCGTTAAGAGGTATTACTAGGTATGTGCTCGTTTGGAACGTAAGATAATTGAAATAACAATGCAGCGAGGAGACAATTCTCGAAACAGTTGTAACTCGTATGTACCCTCAGCTGACGGTGTGCATGTTTCTGAACCCGGTAAATTACGGTGAAAATGTTGCAACGAGTATAATAGCATGTTGCATGTTACGGCGTGACGTGGGTGTATCTGAACATATGCGGCTGAGTAGTGGTAATAATCGTTAAATGAAATTGTCGCTAAGCTTGCCACGTTGAAAGCGCTTACGCCTGAATTAATATCATCGCCCTCGGTTTCTTACATTTCTTTCGTTGTTCTCCCATTTTATCCTACGAAGAGTTCATTGTTTCCCACCCGTAATTGTTTTCTTCCCTTTATATCGAACAGAGTAAAACAAACGCGGTTCGTGTTGTAAAATTCAATCCATTCCCGGTGTAATTGGTGTCGTCCTTTTCATCTCGACCGCCCTCCATTTTGCCTCTTCCTGCATTCACCGTTCGCTTTTACCGTAGAAAATTCATCAAAGAACGGAAGCGACGAGCTAGCGCACGTGCTCTGTGGACGTAACATTGTTCATGGCCATGGAGCGCATTAAAGCTAGATGATCCCTGGTGGACGACTAATTAATAATTATTATTCTATAATTACTTCATGCCTTGCACGGTTTCGGGACCAATTGACATAATATGTTTCACGTGCGAACGTTGCCGCCCATTTATACTCATTAAACATGCTGGATAGCATTTACTAATGCTTCGTTTAGTCGCATAAAGCGACTAATGCGTTGCTTGCTTGCTTGCTCGCAATTAAAGGATTGCAGGTGCGTTTTACCTTTGTTCCCAATACTACGGCTCTGTGAAACGATATTTTTTTGTAAGAGTAAGAAAATCAAAGTTAGCAATTAATTTCTTGATCATAGATGTAACGAAAATTACGTCAAGGGCTTCGTGAAACGATTTGCCTGTGAGTAACGAGATGAACGAGAGTTTATTCGAGCAATTAAGTAATAACGAAATCAATTTTAACGTAAAAGCATCGTAAAGACGAGGCAAATTTGCATCCCCGCGCTTCCGAGAGCAAGCCGATTCACGATCAAGCTTACGATGAAAATTTAATTGCTACTTTGTGCATTCGCGGTTACTTGGACGTAAAAGACGCCTACATACGCAAAATTTTCGATGATGTAATAAAGATTCGCTCGAGACAGTAAGCCCTTCGACCTTCGATAAAAAGCATCACGAAGGGGAGAACGATTCATTATGAATAGCCTTGAAGTTCGAGAGGTTGAAGAATCAAAGGATCATCCTTGCTTTGACAAAGATGTTTAAGGAAATTTCAAGCGACACGACAAGTACGTCATTTACATCTATTTTCACCGTAATGGCAAGTCTCTACGATGCTTGACAATTATAATATTCGAGTTGTTGTTAGCGCAGTGTTTGTCAATGGAGAATCTCGTGAAATAAGGTCCTCTCGACAATATTCGACGTAGAAGAATTGTAGCGAGAAACATGTTCATCGTTAGAAATATTTCAAAGCAATAGCGAAATAGGCTTGTGGGAAGAATGCAATAAAACGGACGCGTTCAAGGGAAATATTCCTTTCTAACAGCTGATAAATTTCAGCAGCGATAAATTTCGTCTCTACCCGGTGATTCTACCAGCCGAGAACAAACATCGAATCCTTTTCGATATAAGTGGTAGTTCCAGCAAGACCTGATCGTCAATAAAGGTGTCGTTACAAGAAAGAAGGATATTCCGGAAGAGTGGTCTCGCGACCTTTCCGAAACACGAAGATGTTGCTGATAGTAACACGAGTAAATGAAGTTAACAACGAGGAAAACCAATAGTAGTCGAACAAAGACGTAGAATAAAGGTGAAGACCTTTGGTAAAAATGGCTCGCGGTTGAACTTTTTACTTTTGTTTACGAACGTAAATGGATGCGGTCCATCGAAGCTTCTCCCGGTTCAAGAAGCGCTTCAATCTCAGCGTACTCGTTTTCTTCAAACCAGCGGTCGGTATTCACATATTTCGAGTATTCACGATCTTCAGCGCGGGTTATATTGAAATTTATGCCACGAGGATTCTTCTTCTTTTAAGTCACTCGAGGGCCGCATTTCTTATCGAAGCCTCACGGTACCTCATCATCTAGGATCCAGTTATTTTTGAGAATGAGAAAACAAACGCGTACGAGCGTTCGATAGCTGATGGAGAACGAAAAAGATCGGTCCTCTTGTCATTGATTCCATAAGGATTTCCCTTGGGCCAGGAGTCACGAGTGGCGTCGTTTTTAGTTTACGAAGCGGTTCGAAGCGGGTCAGAGTGACTTTCTCGTGGCAGTAAGTTCAATCGTCGTTACCGCGTCCGTTGCGAAAACGATTTACGTTCCGTATGTGCCACTTCTATGGAGTATCGTCGAATCACCAGTAAAGGAAAGAGCATCGTGATTTTACGGTTAGGTTTTACTACACTTTTCCGGAAGAGCAATGCGACAAAAGTAGCTTTCTAACAGCTCTTCTGAAGGGATTTTTTTGCTTTTATAAACTACACGCTGCGCGCATCTAATGTCCCGTAGCTTTTTATTTACTCCGGCGCCTACTACGTCTGCTATTACGAACTTCCCCTTTCGTAACAGCATGAACTTCGTTGGCGAAAAAGGTCCGCGAATTTGCAGACAGTTGGATCGTCGAACGTGTATCAAAGTTGTATTCGCGTGATCTCTCTTAATAACATTGAGATCTTTTGATTTAAAAACATTCGTATTACTCGTCAATAATTAAAATAAATAATTGGCCTTCACGATCTTACGTGCTAGCAAAGTCTATGGAGTAGATATCAGGATAAAGAAGGCGAATAAGATGAAGAAAGATTAAAAAGACCCTCGGTATCAGAAACGACGCGACAACTGGAATCTTTTCCCCTCGACATGGGCATCGTTAAGATCGATAAAAAGCCCGTTTGATTGAAGATACGTCAAGCTGCCGTTTTTCTATTTTTCACACCTATTCCACGGTCTGTCAGTCGGTCGAGCGCCAGTGCCATTAAATTCTTCTCAATAGACACTCCTTCACAACCGTCCGGTGTACAAGCGGTGGCAGCTGCCAAAATGTTTAATCGTTTCGATCGAATTTAGGCCGCGTGAAATATCGGGGACGTTACAGTGACACGAAATCGATCGTTGTGCACATTAACCAGTCGAAATGAAATTCGTGTTTCTCGAGGTGTTAACAGAAATAGAACCGCGGTCACCAAACTTTCTCGTTTCACGTTAATCCAGTGACTTTTACACTGAATATCGCGACATCGTTGGCGTTGCATTAAATTTAATTAAATGCTCTCTGTGTACAGCCATTCCGAACATTTCATCTAATTAGACAGGAGCAGCGAAGAAGTCGTAGAACGGCCTTGGCAACTTCAACTTCTGTGTAACTTCGATGCTGACGAGTAAACTGACTCGATAACTCGTTTGTCGTCGCGCCACGCAGTTAAAATGAGGGAATATTATTCCGATGTGAGCTTCCGCCGAGTTAGAAAATATTTCCACCATGGCAACAGCCTCGTGACGGCGTAAACGAGCGTATTGGAAGAAGAAGGAACACCGAACGTACTCGAGTGTACAGCATACAGACAGGCAAACCTACTCGACCAAGTTTACCAGGATTGACGTTTGACTTAAATACAGTTTGCAAATCAACCATGTAAGTTTTCTACCCATTGCCTAACGCATCGCTTAGCCATTCTAACAAACTTTGCGAAATCGCTTGCGTAATTCGGAAAAACTTCTTTCTCCCTCGCAACTTTCGTTTACTCCCCCATCTACGCATTTGCCAAAATAACGACGGATACAATTCGTGTTTCATTCTATCAGCTCGTGAAATCGAAATGAGAATTCTTATCGTACATTCGAAATAGGATCTATCGAATGCAGGGAAATAATTACCGATTATTTACGTCACAAGGTATTAATAAACTGACATGAAAGCAAACGAGTTTCAACAGCGGTAGATGATCGAAAATTATTCTTAGTTCCGGATTGGTCGAGGGAAGGGCTGGCCGCATCCGGTAGTCGAATGTTTCCGTTCTCGGATGGAAATCATAACGATCGGACCATTTCGGGTGCTTCTGTTGGTTGGTGTGGTCGACGGCAACATGGTCGTTCCATTTCATTAGTAGTTCGTTAATTGTTAATGAATTATAATGCGGCGTTTCGTGCCTGGCGCGTTACGTACGCAGAGAACGAGCGTCATCTCCGACGCGGCCGCGTATATTAATTGTTTCACATTGCGGTGCGCGAAAGTGGCTGCTAGCCCGTTTCATTCAATTTCCCCGTGAAACTTTATTGTCTGCTGGAAAACTGCAACGAACAATTTGACTTCTCGTTAATCTTTCTACGATTCTCTGCAGTTTTCGATTGCGGTGCCAATCGATCACAATCTGAAAGAAAATGATGTTTCTATTTTCTCGAAATACGTTTTCATCAGCAATTATCGAGAAACGATAATTCGCTTTGTACGCGCGCTCTATGCAATTTAATTGCCTGTATCGAGCAATAAAGTTAACAGATCATCGTACGAATGGACTAATTTCGGTTTACTAGGACGTAATCTACGGCCAGGCAACCGATCAGAAAGAAGTTTATTTCCCGCATTTGACTTCCTGTCGAGTGGGAAAAACAGGAAATGAAATAAAACGGCGGGACTTACCGCAAGCTGTCAGGTGAGGTAGGCATATTGGATTTCAATTACCCGATGCGACGAGAGGTAGGTGGCTCCGATCATACATGAGAAACGTTCCGAACAATGTAATGCTTAGACTAGAGAAAACCCGGAGAAATGAGAGAAAATGACAAAGAGACCGGAGGCAGAGTGGAATATCCGCTTTATTACCACCATTTTTTCCATCCCCGCTCGATATCAATATTACCATAACTTTACATTCATAATTGGTTGGCGTCTTGCCAACTTGACTTAACCGACCGTCTCCCTTCATCCTTTCTTTCTTCTTTTCTCTATCTTTTCTTACGATAGACGTCGAATTTTTTTCTTTATGTCTTCCATTTCCCTTTATTCTATGTGCTTTTTATATCTCTAATAAACAGAATCATAAATTTCACTACGATTAGAGTGGTATTTTACAAAAATTCATATATACTGACCGTCGTGTAAATTTACCAATAACTGTTATGCGAGGATTTCTAATCTGTGACCTGTATAACTTCTACAGTCACAGTTGCAGAAAGAGGGATTCGCAAGTTTGGGAATTCCCATGCCTATCGAGAGAAAATCAGATCCTCTTGAACCCCACCCCCACCTCCGACACTTGCTCGTTTTTTCTCGATCTTGCAACTTCGCTCTTCAACCGAGTCGTTTCCCCTAACCCCATGCGAGTCAACCCGCTCATTTTTCGTCTTTGTTCGCGAATAAAGGTATTGTTCGGTGAACAATCGTCGCGTCCGGCTTCCGTGTCCAATGACTATCAGCGACTGGCAAGATACGTGAGACAAATGCTTAAGTACGGCCACTTGGATTGCATGGAACGCGTACGAGAACGTTTCGAGGGCGCTAAAAAGAACAGCATCCCTCGTTCGAGAATCATCCTTCGAGGGCTCTCACGTATCTGCCAAGAATAACGATCTTTTTCTTCACGGGGCAGAAAGCGCTTCGTGACGAGCACCTACTCCAACTTAAATGGTAGGCAGCCAATAAATGCTTGTACGCGATAGCGACGAGAAATTTATTTTTCTTGCGTCGAATAGATGAATCGTATGCCTGTGCGAAATTAACAGAAACAAGGGAAAGAGGCGGTAGTGCGAAATGGGAAATAACAGGGAGCAATTATCGTGAATAATAATTAGGCTTCGTGTCTACGGCCCGATTTCAGCTACTAATGGCAAACAAGAGTTAATTTGAACGGCACGGTGCGGCGTTGGAATGAAGGTAAACACGAAAGTTAAATATAGATACTGTAAACGTTAACTTTTGCGTATGCATTGACGTCAATTTAATGATTCCTAGCTATTTGATCTCCTTTAGTCTCGCTATTTGTTAAAGAATTGTCGAGGTGTCGAATAAAACGTTGAAAAATCTCGTGTTAATCTTGTTTGTCGAAGGAGAGCTTTCACGTTTTTAATTCAGTAAGAATCTTTTATCGAGGAAACTTTATTTTGTTGAATCTCTGACAGCTGGATGCTTTTACTCCTCCTTAGAATAGAAACAGAAATCAAACGTCACTGTGTAATTAAGCTTCTCCTCGTTAAATAACTGATTGCGAGACTAGTTCGATGGAGTCGAAAATTGATGGTGATCGATCGAATTTACAGAGAAAAAAGTGAACCGAAGTAAGAATTCGATTGAATTCCCTGCAATACTGAATCTTTCAGTAGGTCTTTCACAGTTTCAAGAGGAACCACGCTTTAATGGAAAGAATTGCAACCGATTGGAATTGGAAAGTTTACGAAACATTGCCACGTATTTCGTAAATTCAGGTTACTCACAGTTCGCTGCTGTAGGACGTGAAAATCACAGAGGTATATTCTCTTTTGATCAAATACTTACAAATATTTATCATGCATTTATACCAATCTCTTTGACGAGGCTGCTTGCACGACATTAATTGATCGCGTATCGTCACTGGAATATTTGTACTTCGCTCAGTGACAAATTGCCAGTTAAATTTCTACTGGTCCGCGATATTTATTCGCAAAAATTTTGTAGAAATAACGTGACAAGTTTTGCGATTTGCATCATATATCAATGAAAGTTTCATCGAGCGAGCTGTGTAAATGAAATAAACAAAATTTATTTACGGTTACAGAGCTACGTTAACAAAAACAAACTCGTTTGACGGAATAATTTAATTTAGTGACATACACAAGTCTACTTTAGCCGTATATACGCGAGATACATTCAAGCAACAAAGGAGAAACGCATTAAATAACGTTGAAATATGTATGACGATACGATATATCTTTGTGTTTCTTTTTCGTTGTTTCGTTGTATGCAAAAGAGGATTGATACGGGAGAGAATCAGTCGGTATGACTATCAGTGTTGGAAATAGAAACCAATCTATAACCGCATAAACCGATATGATGTTTTGATGCGGCCGTTCAGCTAGGATCAACCGAAAGTTGATCCGTCGTGGTTCCCAGCAAGAGTGAAATTCGAGGGCGCATCTCTTTGATTAGAAATCGGATTGCACTTTAATATATCGGGTAGTTGTGAATATTTATGCGATTCGAAGAATATTTTCGCAGAAAAATATGTTTCCGATTCTAGAACATTTATCTAAATATACGAACGTCGAGGAATTGAATTCTATCATTCGCTAACCTTATATTTCCAACTGTACACTTGTTGATAAATTTCACAAACGTGTCATGAAATCCCATAAATATTTAATTACGGATGTTGGAAAAATAATCCTATATTGGACGTTGAAGTGTAGAATAATGTAAATCGAAGTAATTCAAATACACGTTTCGCATTTCATTTAAAGCGTCCGAGGTTTCATTATATTTAACATATTTTTGATGAGATTAAGTGAGCTAGTGAGCTCCTCACCCACTTTCCATTCGCTAATAAATTTAAAATCCTTTCGATGTATTCCGCGTTAACCACGCGCGATTCCATTCCGTTGTCATGTATTTTTCAGACGAGATTTAACGCGCGAACTGTCTGCTCGTTTCCCATTTAACAACAAATTTTTAATCCTTCAAACATATTTCCCTGCATCTATTTCACTTTTTTTCCATTAATACAATTGAGATTGTTAGTTCTCAAAGCGTACTTTGCTCCTCTTAATATCCTGTGCAGCTACTCGATGAAAATTGAAATATCTTTCCGAACTAGGGAACAACGAAATCTCTATCTCTTCTTTTTCCATATTTACAGAAATGGAATTAGGAAAGTAGTCTTAGATGAGAAAGTTGTATCGCTGTTGTAGCCATTTCGTCGATCGTCAACGGATTTCCTCTCAACTTGATACAACCTGATAGGAATATCCGCTCTATCGCTGCATCCTTTCGCGAAAAGGATGAGTTTCCTCCCACGGATAAAGACTGGAGCAGCAGTTTCCTACGATGGACGCAAATTCGGCAAACGGCGGAAGGTATTTTGCCGGCGCAAGCTCAAATCCCGGACGAGTAGATATCTTGACCTCGGTGTTTGCCAGTGCCGGTAGCGGAAACTCAATTTCGAGTGGCCCTCCCGCCACAGCCTTCGGCGTTTCAGTTCCACTTCCACTCACTTTCCTTGCCTATGCTTCTGAGCATTGTCGAGATGATATCCAAAGGAAACGGTCGGCATCGACGGTGTCTCGTTTCGAACGGATCTGCTAAATCTTTCCTCTGCACCATCTGTTAGGTGGTAGCTTACTGAAATCATCTCGAAGACACTGAGCCGATTGGAAGCAAAAGCTCAAAAACAGATTTGTATCGTGCATCGTAGAAATTTCTTCCCTTTCTCAAGGATTCCCATGAAAATCCATGTGTACGTATATCCATAACGAAGATAGGGTCGTTGAACGATAAGCGTCGAAATGAAAGGTTACTTTAATCTAAAAATTACGCACTCATATGCGAATTGCAACAACGAGTACCCGAGCCTAAGTTACAGTAGTTGTTACATTGTTGGCTCTAGTGTTGGTCGAAGATATAACGATGAATCTTGCTGGATAGGTTATAAGTGCATTTGATTGAATAACGTGACCGAGTAACGCGGTTTGCTCCATAAACAACGTGTGAGAAGATAAAGTCATGTCGCAAATTCAGCGACTACAGGCGACGATTAACTGTTGTTTAGCGACATCTCACGGCAACTTTGCACTCGCTGCTAACATCCATTCTACTACATACAAAATATATATAAATCACGAGCAACTGGTGCAGCATAACGTCTCTGCGCACTTGCTCATATCCACGGTACGTCCGATTGGAGCGGAAATCGCCGTTCATTCTCGTTACAATCTCGAATACACTTGATTGCCTCCGATTTTTAATGCATTTGAATCGTGTAATGGGAATCGAAGCAATTTGAATAGGTTGCCGTAGAAATCTTGTGGTAATCTCTATTACCGATATTTCTCCGAAGAATTGTGCAATATTATGTAGTATAGCGAGATGAGAAGTCTTAAGGATAAGATTTAAATGCAGGTAGAATACATCCAAGCGAAACACCGCCTTGGCTCTTGAATCAGTAAACGACTCGACCGTAGATAAGACCTCTCGAGAATGAAACGGAAGGAGCCTCGACAATCGAGCTCGGGACACTGATCGTTTTGAAGTCATTCAAAAATCAGGAAACGAAAAAGCGAAAGTTTTCAAGCTAAACCGATCTCTACCTGACCATAGAGTATGGGTGGATGGTTTCAAAATTCGAAACAAATATGTTTATGATTGCAAGAGATGTTTGCTTACGCACATCGAGTGCTCGATAATATTCATTTTTCACACGAAGAAACGACAGAAATGTTACACAATTGTTTTGCATACACTGAATATTCTGAATTTCCTGTGTTCCTTTTTTATTATTCAAATGTTACCTTGACTGTGCGTTTATTTTTTCAGAATACTATTTAAGAAGAAAGTCTAGGTTAGCTATATGTAAATAAATTATGTACGGTCGAGGTAAAACTAGCATTTTCCTAATGAATATTTAAAGTTACCGTGTCCTTTTGTTCTTTCTATATTTAAATAAACTAGGGTAAACTAAAAATAACAGGCAGCCGTGAATTCCTCTTTATTTGCTCCAGGCTTATCCTACTGCGAACCTTGTCAAACGGAATTCGAAGGATTATCGAACGAAACAATTTGTAAATACGATACAGAGCTACCGATGATACTTCGATTTTATTCCTAACAGCAGCTAATTTGTGTTCGTAAAAAATAAAATCAAATGTTATTTGTAGTCTAGCAAACAAGATCCATAATTTCTTACGTATTTTATGAAACTCTAAGATTTTTAATAGTCTTCCTTATTCCAGATTTCTTCAATCTGTTCCAAGCATCAAATATATTATATACAAATACTCGACAGAGGCGAGAAACAAGATAGATGCAGTTTGCTCATTGATCGGAAGGAATTAGGACAAGAACGGTGATGAAGATCCAGAATTAGAACATCACGAAATAAATGCATCTTCTGCAACATTGGTATACGTAGTTCGTTGTCTCGATGATAAACGAAGACGTTTTTTCTACGAGAGAGACAATTAATTATATTATATAAAGACTGTTGTCTTGCCTCGGAAGACCAATGTTCAGATCCATTAGGGCACGCTCCTCAAACCAACGATTAAATAGAGTGTACGTATCGACAAAGTTTCTAGTTCCTGAAAAGTTTGTTTCTCCCAGTTTGTTACGCAGTCGAATCAAGGGGGTCAGGGAAACGCCAATCGACAGGTTAACTGGCCTCAAATAAGATAGCCGATTCGAAGGAAGCAAAGTTAACTCTGGCCGAAGGCGTTCTTTAAAAATTGTCGGTACAATTATATCTGGTAGATCGTGCGGTACACGGATTATACGTCGTGTGAAAAATGCCGGAAGAGCTAGCTGCCCCTAATTGTGATACATAGTAACGGCAGGGAGTGTGGCGGTAGCATGTACTACAGTACTGACAAATAATTCAACCCGGCAGCGGCGTGTTATAAAAGCAATATCGATCGTCCGGCGAACGAATATTGCAAAGGGGGCGTAGAAAAACTGGGTAAAAGAGAAAATGAATCGGACAGGGAAATTCGAGCAGCGGAGTGACAATAAAGCACAAATCATTGTTTTATGAATATTCAGGACCGACCGCGAAAATAACGTCGTTGGAAGAGATCGATCGGCATTTCCTTCCTTCCTTCATCCTTATGCCGACGTTTCAAGCTCGCCTTATGCAAATGCACCTGCTATGTCACACCCCTTCACATCTCCTCCGTTTACGTCTCCCTTAACCGCACCTTTCAGCTCCTTCCACTTTCTCGAGAAAATCCTGTCCGACGTCAGAACACGCATGCACGCTCGCGATACTTCGCAATCTTCTTACTAAATGAATCCAGACAGGTTGTCGACTAAAGCTTCGCTGACACAATGCCGACTGAAGTTTATCTCTCTCGGATAACTTAATGTCGATGAACGTCATGATAAGATTGCGTTGCAGGAAATCGCGCTTACATTAAACGAAACATCGCGAATGTTAAATTCGAAGGACATTGAAGGAAGATTGATACCGATAGCTTCGGTTCCTTGTAACAAATGGACAGGCGAATATTGGTAATGCGCACCTGTAACAATTTATTTCAGAGCAACGTGAGTCGATGTGTAATATCGATTCTTGATGAAAAAGAAAATCGAGCGAAGAAAAGTGGCGAGTAACGATCTCTTTGTGGCCAGCCGAATCAGACGAAGACCATGCTACGTACATACCTAGTAGCAGCAGGAGGAAAAGGAGGAGAGATGATTGTTGGCTTTTCCTCGATTTATCCGCCGGCTATAGGAAATAAAATTACGAGACTTCGTTGGAAACTTTATAAGAGAGAAAATAGATTTCTAGACCCACGCTCCAAGTGTCATCACATAGTTTTTTCAATTCCCTTCACCTGCAGAAATACGACGTATATATTACACCATCCATCGACTGATTGTTCCCGTTTATAAATTATTTCGAGTAATCATGAAACTTTTAATGGAAAATAAGGTGGTTTTGTACAGGTACGATATTGATAAAGATTAGTTTTTTATTCCTAAAAAAAAAAAAGAAAAAAGATTGCAGCAAACTTATTCGCACGTTGTAAATAGCGGTTACTGACGATCAACATTCGTGACGAATGACGACTTTATTCGACTCTCTGTTCCACGCACTTTTACCCTGATTTGGGAGTATATTTATGGTTTGGCGAATTTACACGTTGCGATTTGTTACTGGGTGCGATGACATAATTCTTTGTTCCGAGAGAACGCGCATGTAGATAGTGAACGCAGAAATATCCACCTCCGCCCGCCACAAAAACATCGAAAAATATATTAAATTAATTCGTAACAAATCTTCGATCAAATTTAATAGGAGAAATATTAGGGTCAAATGATTCTGAAAATTTCCTGTTCGATACTTAATCGTTCGCCGGAGGCAGGAATTAAATGTTCGGTCACATAGAAGTATCGCAGAAAAGACTTTTAGCAGTTTCAAGCCCTCGAAGAGTTTTAAGGTGTTCGGTAGTTGCGAAACCTGCGGGACTCCTAACACTTGCGAAAGTTTCCGGATTTTTCAATCTCGACAAAATTTAAACCGTTCTCCAAGCACCGCCAGTGTAAACGAATCGTTCATTAGGATTGATTTTAGAAAACTTTCAATCGGATTGCGCAAAGCAACGATAAAGAGAGGACGGAGCAAAATTCGATGAAGTTAAAAACCTATAATCTTCGAATAATTTATGAGCGACAATGTAGGTCGTTTTTACGTGGTCGTTTGATTAATGATTCTTCAACGATATCGCTCTATCAACAGTAAATTCTTAGGCATGACTTAAAACTACCGCTTTCACGGGGTTATTAATCGACAACAGGTGCAGAATATAAAGCTTGTTAATATGCCGCGCAATTCCCGTACGAATCCAAGGATCTGCGCTTAATTTTTCGGTGAAAGCTCGGGGGATGTTCGGAGCGATAGATATTTGCTTGGAATTTATAGTCTCTTTGATCCGGAGAGAATCTCGATATCGGAACAGATAAGATCGAAGAATCGATCCCTTTCAGTATCCCTGGAAGCTTCGAACAAACTTACGATATTCCTCGCATCCGCAGAGGTCACAGGTTAGGTAAATAATGCTCCTTATTTTGGACGGTAGCGGATAACCTCAGAAGCTACGAGACTCCATTCCTGTGTCAGCAGATTTTCGACCTGGAAGCTAAAACTGTCTGAGTTTCGGATATGAAATATCGGTGACGGAGCTTAACATAGAACTCTCACAGCAGCCAGGATATCGGATATCGCGCCACAAATGTCAGCCCCTCATTTTCCAAACGAAATCCTTCAAAACTACTTTTCTCGTGAACCGAAACAAACTCGGACAAATTGTCCTATATATACGGTTCGATTATTTTACCACGAACAAAGAGATTGTTAAATAACCAACGGAATTAACGGTTATAAATCAAGAATTTAAAATACCTGGCCGAAAGCAGAAAACGTATGAAACGTGCAACGATACAAGAACGAAACGACGAGAACGTTCCGAATGCGAAAGTCAAATGTTTATTTAGCCTTCCCGCGGGAACTGAGTTTTCGGTTTGACCTTGAGCTTTCAATATCAAATATTTATTTAATTAACTTTAAGCTTTCGACTTGACGTCGGAATTTCAAGGTTAAGCGCTTAGTTATTTGTGCTTTCTACGAAACCGAAGTATTCAAACATATGTTTCCTTTTTCTCCGCGAAAACTGTAATTATGCTATCGTGGTTTGTACGTTGTACATTGTCTGTACAATTTGTGGCTCCTGTATTCTTTGCTTCCTTTCGCGGATATTTCTTTTCGTCGGTTCATAAAAAAGTAGCAAAAACTTTTTCGATCAAAGTTACATTATACATGACAGGGTATGTTGCGAGGCCGACAGTGACAACTTAGTAACTGTACGTTTTATCATGAAATAGTGTCCAGGAACTTTCTGCTTTTCGCCTTCCTGTTTGTAACGCAGGTAGTTTGTTCGGTTTCATTGGTCTGACGAATACAGAATTTCTCACGGATCTGGTTACGTATTGTTATAAACATTTCTGTATATTTATTACTTCCCTAAGCCTAGTTTAAAGATTAGTTATATTGCAGTAGATATATCGCAATTAATCAGACATTCTAATGACGTAGATAGTAAGAAAAGAGAAGATTTCGTTATTTACTATATTGGATTTTCCTGCATAATAAATGAATACTTCTCTGCTTTGCAATATTCACTAATGTGGTCGGGAATATTGTTGGGAATATTCTGCAATATTGCCTGTTCTCAGTACACTTTTTGTGATACTTGACAGAGTACAAAAATATGAGATATTAAAATTTATACCTACGAACAGCGTTTGGGTATGGCGATGAAGTACAAGCATGTTAGTTGCAAAGGATAAATACATGTTTCATTATTTGCAATGAGAGAGTTAAACTTGTAAGCGAATTTAATGCTTTTAGTTTTGAAGCAACGCGTATTACGTGAATTACAACTCTCTTTAATTCTAACAGTATTCCATTTGCTTTACCTTTATTTCTTTGAACGAGAAAGAAAGATTTGCATTTTTTAAATGAATAAAAATCTCTTTCTGCTCATATCGGGTACATATTATGCGCATAAATTAATTATAAGGAAGTCAGGAGGTAGAGTCAAATTAAATTATGTATACTTTTTCCTCATATTCGCATAAGCTTGATCCTTTGCCAGCCAGCCTACCCATAGAAATAAACGAGTCGGTTACCTGCAAAGTAAACGTGTAAGAAGTTCACGCGTGGAAATTAGATTGCGTAGAATTAAACTCGATATGAAGGAAGTAGTAACACGAAACTTATGGGATGACTAGCAAACGTCAATTTCGACGGCGATCGATCGACGAAGCATCGAGCTTCGAAGCGACTTCTAGCGTTTATACCCTGCAGACCTGCTGGAAACTTGTTCAAAGAGAAGCTGCAACATCATTAAATGGTGCAAGAGAGCGACAATGGCCGTAGCGAGACGATAAAGGTGATCGTACATGGTGCTCTTTCAGTCTTCGCCTGCCTTTCTTTCTTTTTGCGGTCGTCGTCAAGAGAAAAGGATGGCACAGGAGAAGAGACAAAATCGTTGGCTGAAGCGCGTTCGTGGCGAGGGTGAGTATCAATTATACGGGTGCCTCCCGTTAAAGTTTTCCGGAAATTCGCGTAGTAAGTTAAGCCCAGGGACAGTGGAACTCCCTGGAGGGCGAACAATGCCCGGAGGTCGGTCGCTTTTGCATTTGCATATGAATTGGGGGAGCGCCTGACAGCCGTAGGTCGCCACCTCGACTACCACTCGCAGCAGCCGCAGAGCACAACCAGTCAACCTCTCTGCTCGCCTTCTCGTGCAAGCCATCGTGGCCGGGAGCGACGAAAATGAGCGTGTGCTGCCATTAGGAGGTGAACAGTTGCCCAATGGATAATTCGAATTATCCCAACGTTGTCAAACGGATACTTTGTTTGGCGGATTGTTTCCTTTCCCGTTTGTATGTTGTTCTCGTTCGTTTTTGGTACGTTGTTGTGTCTATGATTTTGAATTACACCTGGTTCACGCAGCTAGAATCAAGCTCACAGTTTTTCTTGTCACCTGAAATTGTCTTTGGAGAGGAAAAAAGAAAACCGCTCATTCCATATGATTTAGAACTACCAAGAAATTCAATTAGGGGAAATGTAAAGAGTAACGAGTCAGGGAAGATGGAAGAGCGGGTAGATTTATTACTCAGACGCGCGCGTACGTGTGTTTAAACGGAGAAATGTCAACACCATTGCCCATTGAAATCTGTATAGAATACGATTGTGGAGAGCGTGGAGTAAGAGTTAACGATTCTATGTAGCCTTCAACGTTTACCGGAATGTGTGATAAATTTTATTGCTTGGCGACGGCTGTATTCATCGTTTTGGAACGCTCACTAAAATAGGCGAGTAATACTCCGTTGTAGTAAATACGTAATTTCGAGTGCTGGCTTGTTAGTAGCGAAACATAATATAGCTTTTCGATATATTTTCGCGCCGTGCTATCGGAAAACGCAAATTCCGATAAAAAGGAAACACGAAAAGTCAATACAGTTTTCTAAAAGTTTAATAGGCTACCACGGTTACAAACTTATACCACACGGCAGACTCATCGATTATCGTACTGTGTAATTTTATTCCAACGGCAGGACTGCACGGATAACGTAACCAGCAGAAGGTACGGCTAAGCGCCTTCATGCATATGTACCTTTCGTCAGCTCTCCGAATTGCACCAGCCACGGCGATGCACTTTAAAGACGATACACGCGCGCCTCGAGAGACGAACATCCGCAGAATATGCAGAGAAGAGTTTACCATTCATTATTCGAGCATGGTTCCGTAATATCCGTGGAATCCTGACAGTGATTACGCTAGCGTGCAACTTCCTGTTGTACCGTGTACCGGATGCGCCGGTTTATCGTGTTTTCGGATCGGCCAGAAGAAACGTATTCCAGAGATTGCTTTTTACATGATACGATATTGTAAAATCCATACGATATCTTGCCACGAGATTGTTCTACTAAGCATTTCGGAAAATTACAATGCGTTCCTTTCTAGTTTTCTTCGAGGAAAACGCTTCGCCTTACGAAAGATAAATTCGAAGCAATTAAGTAGTAACCGCGCAAACAGGGTAACGATGAAAGTAAGTACAAGCGCGGGTGTTTCTTCCAAAACGAAAACCGAACTCCTGGCTCCTTCTGCGGCGTATCGTGGCGAGACCACTGTTTACAACCCGCGATAATCCGAGCCGGGTATTCGTAACTTCAGCGTTGCCATGAAAACCAATTAACCCGGCGACACCAGTGTGACCCAAGCGCCAGCTATCAGCCTGTAATCGGAACGCTTGGAAAATTAGCAAGGACCCGGAAAATGCTTCGGCTCGTTAGCGAAACCGACGCCGTGAGAGGTGTAAACCGAAATGTCCGAACCATACTCACCGGCAAAGATTCGCGTGAGAACGGAACACTGGAACGCATCCAATTTGTTCCATTACACCTAAAGTACTAGTGGAATCTTTCACGATTCTTTTTACTCTCTCGTATCAGCCAGTTTCTCTTCGTTCAATTTCCTAATCGTTTATTCGACAGAAAGAGATTTGTTCTTCGATTTTCCAGAAGAATTAATAACGTTGATAAAAGAGAAAAGTATTGCTATCATTTTCTGAAACTATGAATATTATATTGAGAAACAAGTTCCTTCGGATTTCCCTAAAATCATCCGAAATCAGATGCATTCGTGCAAACGCGGTGTATCAAAGTATTCTATGATCGTTGCATCAGAAGTCAGGACGGGTTTATCGAACGTCGTCGAAGCAGTAGCAGGCAGCGGGAGGATGGGATGCACGGTATCTTCGTTGTTTTGGAATTTCAAAGCGCAGATGGAGGTCAAGGAGGAATTCTGGATACCGCGTCCGTCTCAAAGGTACGGAATAGATCGTGACCTATAAACGAATAGAGGTTGTCGACGCCTTGGCAAGCGAGATGGCGGTGAGGGTGCCGCGTTCCTGATTTCCCGTGAAACCAAAAGTAACAGAGGCAAGAACGTCGACGGAACGAAGAAAGAAAAGGAACGACGAAGAGGTTAGTGCACCTTGAAATTCGCGAGCAAACAGAACTATTCGTCTTTCTCTACCTAGAACTATCTGCTTGGAATTTGTTCCGAGGATACTCGAAACGTAGTCATCATCTCGTGGAGGGTTCGTTACGATCAACTATTATGTATGCGACTGAGGATGAAAGAGCGTATCCACCGCGTTATGTAGACAACAGCCACGACGTTAATCTCGGGATTTACCCCTCGGCTTTCAGCCTCCTTCACTACTATCTGTTCTCGTATCGCGATATTACCTGGTAATAATCATTGGTCTTGTACATAGAAGAGAACATCCGCTCGCATACAACACTGCTAGGCTTCTACTTTCGATTCTCCCCCGTTTCGTTTCCGTCTCTTTCTTCACGATGTGCACATTTTACCGTGCAACTGCATGGCATGGTGCGCTCACAAGACAAAGGGTTCGTGCATCTGGAAGATGGTTAGGTACTTGCGCTTTCCAGCGCAGTGCTGATCGCGTGACTTCACGTTAAGGCAGAGAATCACAGACTGCTTTACGACAGGAGCTTTTTACATTGTTTGGCGATCGATCGATTTCGAATATTAATTAATATTGACTTTCCCGTGGAAGATAGGGATCGAGAACCATCGATGAGTACACGCTTGAAGAAAATTGAGCCTTTAGATAGACCTCGTTTAATTAAAATAGATCGGCTATATATGAAAAGTTTTAAGTGAAGGGTCGGGAAAGTCATCGAGCCTTCTGATCACGATAAATTCTTTAATAGAATTCTCCCCTGATAAATAAGTAAAGAAAACCTGCGCGCAATACGCATGAGCATCGTTGAAGCTGGAAATAAATAAGGCGGAAGTAAGGAGTATCTGGAAATATACCTATCGCTCATAGAACGCTGTGATTTATTGTGTTAGCTGTGCCAATTTCTCGTTTGAGAACATAGGCAGGGAGCTGTATTCCAAGAGCTCGTCTCGTGGGATTGAAATATGAATACGATTCTAGCATCACGTGTTTGCGCGTGTAGTAGGAATTCAGAGGCACGTATGCGTCATATGAAGCATAAGACACGAACCAATGAAATTGACAGCTAAGCATCGTGTTTCGCCAATAAAAAAAATTCTACGAGTTGCAACATACCGGCAAATTAAACGAAAGTGGGTGATTAACCATCTTATGTAGCGTAGCTCGAGTCGAAACTTGCCATCAAAGTTACCTCAAAATTTAATATTTCCTCAATTATCGAAAATAGTCGAATATGGTCAAAGGGTATGATACCTTGTTAAACGTGATAGTTCTGTTAAATTGAAAACTGAAAAATAATAATCAAGGGAAAGAAAATTACCGTGTCGACGAAGCGATATCGAAGCAAAGTAAACCGTTGCTGCCTCTTGAATCGGTTCGTTCGTTTTATTTCGCTAGAGTGTCGTCGGCAAATCTTATTTAAGGCAGATTTATCGCTGGCCCAACCCTGAGATCGAGCTATGATATTACGCTGGACTCGGATGCGCTATTCACATCGCGACTCTTCGGCTCAAAAAGTGTCATAACTCAAAAGCCGAGCGCCTCTTCGAGCACTTCCGCCGCTCCAGCACATCGTGTGCCAAAATCCATCCTCTTCTCATCTCTCTGTCCCGTTTCTCCGTCGACGAGAATCGTCTCACTCCACGACAGACCAGATAGAATTCTGTAGTTTTTGTTAATAACGTAAGGATCGCTTACGGAAATAAAAAAATTCCCCTGCTTCCTGTGAACGTTATTTCTTCGAACTCTAATGCATTGACCGCGAGTTTTTTACATAACGATATAACCCGTCGAACGTGAGAATGGTAACTTTTTTGTTCGTGAATTTCGTCGTTAGTCTTCGAGATTCGTAGAAGCTGTATCTCGGAACTTACTCCGCAGATAGTTTGCCATACGAAGAATCTTGATTAACTCGAAGCTTCTTTATCCTGGTATACATTAAGAATAGGGATTTACCTGTATCTTTGCTGTAGTAAACGGAACTTGATTTGTGGTTCTATGTTGACGATTACGTTGAAACGTGTCGCGAACAGAGCCATGCTAGTGCGCGTATTTAAGAGGATGCATAATACGAAAGCACACGGAACCGATGGAGAAGCAGCTTTCGCAGCGCGACGTTGAGTTACGATATAATCGCATTTCTATACAATCTCGATGTAAGATGGAGTTTCAGCCGAAATGGAGCATGCGATCGCGGCAGAGAGCTGTTTCCACGAAGAAAGTCGTAAGGCAAATTCGTAACGCAATCTGTAGGATCTATCGTGCATGACGAGCAGGCGATGCCATGATCGATACGCGTGTGTCGCCTGATTGAAGAAACAAATGCCTTTTGCCGGAGTTTCATTTTTTCGTACTCTTTCCCAACGAATTCCATTAGTACGACCGGATTGGCTAATGTGCGCTCGAGCGAGCATCGAGCGACGCTTTTTGCGGCCACGGCCCGCTTGAATAATTGTGTTTTGCAACGTCTGCAGCGACAAAGTTCCGGGCATGGATCCAAAGAAGAATTAAGCTGAGGGAAACTTTTAAAGTGGACCTATAAAAGGAACAATATCATCGGGCCGACCTATTCAGTTTTCGAACGATCGCGGAGGAATCGTATCGATCGTTCGATCTATTCTATCTGTTTACCGAAGTATAGCACGACCATTCGACAGTGATATGGCTTTTAAAGTGAGTGTACATCGCGTGATTGACCATTCTTCATTTTTTGTCTAATCGTGATAGGCAAACCCAGAATTGTGAAGTGGCGCGACCGATCAATCGTTTCGTACCATTTAATTATAGGTCGGGACGCTGGTACGCTAACAGAATTGTCCTGTCCTAGCCTACCGAAACTTCTATCGATTCCTCGTGACATTGGTTAATCACTTTGTAAATTGGAAATTCTTTCCAATATGGGAACGTTTCGTTCTTTCCGAGCATTTTCAAAATAATTCCTTTTCCAGGCTTTGTTGAAATAGAACATGAACAGTATAGTACCTTCACTCGATTTTCAATAAGAGAAAAAACAAATATTTTTGCATATAACTGATGCAAAATTAATTGTTTTCCAACAGATTTCTTTAACGGCAATTCTGCTGCTGTTGGTTTTATTTCACGAGAAAGCCGACGCTGGCGGTCACGCGCACTCTTTTCAACATTTCCACGGACCCGTGATAGGCGATGCTCGAGAGGTGACTTGGAAAGACAAGCACGGTCACCACGATCATGATTACGTGGCACATCCGCACTACGAGTTCTCATACGGCGTCGAGGACCATCATACTGGCGATTATCATGGCCAAAAGGAGCATAGAGACGGTACGTCAAGCATAATCTGGAAGAAAATTAATCTCTTTCGCTGTTGAAAGAACACTTGCGACTTGTACGCACGGTGAACGCAAAAAATACTGATATAATCAAGTTATACCTGTTACGCAGCGATAAATTGCGATGCAACGGCGAGAGGCAAGTCGACGAACGTATAACAAGCGGTAGAACGAATAGAAAAGCAAAAATAAAAGTGGTAACGCGATCTTTGGAAATATCGAAAGAGACGTTTCGAAGCATCGCATTTTGTTTCCAAGCTGAAGTTTTCCCTCCGGTGTTCGTGCATGGAAAATTCTAGAATCCTTAGGTCGCGTATTTTAATTAGTTTACTGCGATTCGAAAAGCGTCCCGAGCTCATAGAACGCTTTGGAAAGTCGTCTTCGTTTGCACACTCTTTTGAACTCGAGAGTTTGTCAAGTTTTCTAACATCCACGACTTCTTCCACTTTCGTTTCTACGTAATCGGCCTAATTAAAGCCAGACGGTGGCCTACATTAATGACCCTCGAATGTCAAAAAGTCGAGGAGCTTGTTTCCAGCAGATAGTTTAATAGGTACCGAGCAGAGACACTGTCGAGTGACTTCGAGTGATTTTTAAATTCGGTGCGACGAGAAATTGATGAGAATATTTCCAACGTACATATATTCTGATACGTAGAAAATCGAAATATTTGTTTAACGATACGCACGCGATACGCATAAGAAAGCGACAAGTTTCCTCTTTCAGCGTATCTTCTTGGCACGACATGTCTTTAAAGTTCCTATAGTTTACGAATCTGTCATCAAGTAAACGCGGCCCTCTAATAGAGTTAACAAGATGGTAACATTATACGGGAGAAGTAATTACTTATCACGGATCTTGATTCTCAAGGCAACGTCTCTTAGTTTAATCATACTTGATTGCAGTACCACGTAAGGATTCATTCAGAGAGCTTTCAGGATCACTCGGCTGGAACGTTCAAAGAAGAATATCAATATCGCGAGTTTGACGCTCCCGACCTCATCGCGACGTGAAGCACACGTGGCTTCATTAATTATTTGCAGAGAAGGAAATTTACGTTGAAAATAATCCGCGATACGATGTTACTACTAACGAACCTATTCCGTTTTCACTTTGCCATATTAATACGCTAACTAGCTATACCTCAACTACGAATGGTATCTCTGCGCGAGTTTGACATCTTTGTACTCTAGATATGCGCCTTAATGTTTCACAGGCAAACTTAAAGACAATACAACGAAACGAATGCGTCGAAGCGAAGTACTTCCAGCAACAGAAGATATTCGATAACTGTGATAACTGTTAAGTAAAACGATAATTCTCTCGTACTCAGCGTGTTACTTCTTGCCATGGTTCTCGAGGAGCATTAAAATATTCACATTCCCTCGAGAAAATCGATTTTTCTTCTCGCTGGTGTCTTGTGTTTACATAAATTGTAATTAACCTTCTTGAAAGAATTAATTCTTCAGCTACTTTTAGTCGAGAATAAACTAATTTTCCATTTACTCGCTTTGGCAGTAGAGAGAACAGGCCGCCGGCGGTTGAGCGTAAAATTATTTATCGACTCTCACTACATGATATCTACTCGTTTGCATCCGATAATCATATTTTTTTGCTGGTGCTTTACAGGCAAAGAAGTAGTCGGTGAATACACAATAAAAGAGCCCGGCGGAAATATTAGAACGGTGAAATATCACGCTGGAAAGGATGGATTTTTCGCTCACGTTCTTAACAGCAACGGTAACGACCATGACGTAGGACACCACCATTAAACGAAATGTTGTTTCATTCATTACCAAAGATTTCTTGTTACGTTGCGATTGTTGTTGTTATGCAACGTCGATTGTTTCGTTTTTTTTTTGTTGCACTGATTAAAAAAGAGAGAGAGAAAAAAAAAGGTAAATCGAAACAGTTGCTAGTTTAATTTGTTCCAAATCACTTCCCCAATTAGCACCGGGAGGGTCCGATCGCAGAAATTCGGAGGCCGAATCGAAAACCGATGTGTGTGGAAACCAGTGAACGGTACTGTGATTCCACGGCGACCGATGTTTTTAACGGAAGTGACGTTTACTGATTGACAATCCGATCGTCACGGACATATGGATCTCCCCTGTGATTACGTATCTAGGCTTACCAGAAACAACGATCTGTTGCGATGGTTTCGCGTGCAAATCGATCGAACGCTTTTGGAAATTAATGAGTCTCTTGACTTCAGACACCATTACACCGTTACGATATACGATCGTTTAACCAATTTAAAATTGAAAGAAAACGTTATTTTTTTTTCATATAAGTTTCGTGTAAAATATGTTTTTGTAGAAATCTGAATGGTGTTTGTAAAAGGACAAAATAGCGAAAATAACATCTAATTGCGGTTAAAGTCGTAGAACGGATTGACTTAGTTTGAAATACCACACATTAGCGACACGCGAAGTTAAATGTAGCAAATCGATTCGCAAGCAGCTGAATGAAACGCACTTAATTGCGTTTAAACACAATGCCTTTCGACAACAATGTGTTTCGACTACATGCATATGTTTGCGTACACGATGTCACTGGCGGTGCACTAATTTCGTTCGTGAAAAACGATTGTGCCGTCCATCACGTTAGGATGAAATACGCGGCAAAAGAATTGCCGGAAGCTCTTACTATCGAACGAGTTCTCTCAATTTTTGTATTCAATGTTTTCCGACACAGAGGACGGCTATATATCCTCGTAAAAGAACCGGTTATGATGACTGCAACATGCGTTTTTCATAGTTTTCGCGGCTGCTGTGTGTCGCGTGCGTTCTCGTACTTAACATTTCCCGTACAGCGTTAACTAGATTACGTTTTGTGTAAATCCATCAGGCGGAACAACAATGATCTAGAACACAGCAATAAAAATGTTTCTATATAAATTGGCAATGGTCGATCGACGAAGGAACAATCTACGACGTAACTACACTGTGATATTCCTGATACATGAAAGGTATCGCTAAAAGGTTACTATTAAGCAGTGTAAGAATATTATCAACGTATTATTTTCTTGTTATTAACAAGTATTTTTCTCTATTTAGATCTTCTAATGATGAGAGACGATGATAAAAATGTAATGGATGTTTCCGAAATAGTTAAACATTTTCTTCTAATTATAAAGAGGAGAAGAGATCATGCAAATTCAATGTCGTCCGTTCTTTGAAGAGACAAAGTTACGAACAACTACGACGCTCATTGTGCTTCTGACTTTAGTTCCCGACTCTTGTTCTTCGTTTCAAAGTAACAAACAACTTTGTTATAATCTTTAAGATTCCAATTGCAATTGCAGTGTACGTTGGCTTCCGGAATCCTTAAATTATATCTTCGTTAATGAAAGGGAAGATGGTAGAAATTGATATATACCTCCAAAACTGCTGCGCCATTGAACAATTTCTTTGGCGCAATTAACAGAAAGCTTACCGTTGCAATTAGTAGGGGATTGGCGAAACGTTTGAGGAATACTCTGTATTTCTCGCAAACATACGCGTTTCGTTGATGCAACTCCCATCCTCTTTCGGTAGACAATGATATTATATCCCGCGAACGTGGTTATACTATAGAATACTAAAGGGGACGGATAATCTTACACCGGCATGGAGAAAGTCAGGAATTAACAAACTAAAAAATGTACGATCCGTGTTATTCAGCAAATTAAGAAACATGGATATAATAATCGTGGATGAAACCACTCGAGCTAATAAACGAATAATATTAATTTAATGATAAATCGCGTCGACAAAGTAACAATGAGATAATAGCGTTGTGACGATATTGTGGTGAAACAGTGATTCGTCGAATTAATTATTCATGCTGACTTAAACGTTATCCGATGTTATATTGTAATTACGTCAAATGTCTCGTTTTCTCGTCACAAAGAATCCACGTTATGAAAGCAAAGAATATAAATTATGATTAAAAGGACGGGAATATTTTTGTGGCAATTTTTAATTGAAATTTCTCTATTTGTTCGCTGGAATCGCGTCGAAATATTCCTATGATTTCAATAAACGTCCGACAAGATTAATGGACAATTGTTATCGGTAATTAATAGTGTTCATCCGTATTTGACGGTCTATTGAAATTAGTTATCATTGTTCCCCTGTTCTTTGTTTTATCGCTCCTTCGTGCACGGAATTTTCTTTGTTAAGGTATTCCGGAAAGCAAAGTTACCGAACAATTTTCAGTGTACTTTCTCGGACGAAGTAGAAAACCAATGAGATGGAAAACAGAAGAGAATGAATAGAATAAATATTCCTTGCATGTTGCGCTCTTACGAATCATTGTAATTGGTTATCAGAGAAATCAATTTCTTTTGCCTCGGCAGAAACGTAGCTGATATGAGCGTCAGTGTTTGTTCGAATTTTATTTAATTGTACATTTTAGTACTTTGCTCGTACAATTCAAATATCGTAGTGTAAAAACAGTTTTCTCAATTTAATTTTATCTTAAAACTTAGTTACACTAGTTTGTCGAAGCGAACTCAACATGTTCTCGGAAAAAAGGAGGAAAAGAACACTTGTTCTTTCGTCAAGATACCAGCCGCCTCGAGCTTCCCAAGAGGCAGTGAAACATTCGATATCAGAAAATGATGCAACCGATCAAGAATCTTTCACGACATGCCCTCGTATACTTCGCGTAACCTGTAAATCTTGCTTTTTACATACGGATGAGCATTCACTTGAGAAGCGGAATACAAATTACCATAGAAACGGATGTTAGGAATTCATTGCACACATTAGTAATTTATATTTTGCACCGGCTGATTCGAATCTTCGTTGAAAACTGGCTGATGACGGTAGCGCTTTATCCGTTGTTTCGTCTAACAAAAGGAAAAATTAAAATCAAAATATTCAGCTAGGCAAATTTATTCAGAAATACACCGTTCTCTCATTTAAATTACGAGATAATTCGTAGGGCAAGGTATTGTGTTCTTCTCTTTCATACGAGTCGCCGTAAAATTCGAACTTCATTCCAAGTTATTGTGTCGTGGTTTCTTCCAAGTTTAAAGCCCTCTTGATTTAGCGATTCTTTAGTTTTTCGAGCACGGCCGAGAAACAGCGGAATGAAGATTTGTTTGTAAAGGAATGAAACGCTTTACTGTTCTCGCTTCACGCGGTATGTTCGTACTATGAATCTTACACAAGTAAGCTGCCTCTTCGTTGTCCATAATTCCCCTTCATCTCACCCTAACTTCTTTACTAATTCCGTTTCTTCCATCTTAGATTTTCGATGTACGTCGCGTTTTATAAAGTGCAACGAAAGGAGATAAGGAAGAAAAAGATATAAGAACGTCATACAACAGTGCGAAACAGCGCGCCGTAAAGTTTAGACGCGCGTTTCCCTCGTCAAATACCAGCATAGCTTTGAATGATCCAAGGAAGTACGACTTCCCCTCCAGCTTCCGCTTTGTGAAGTTTTTTAAATTGTATCTTCTTCACTTTTCACCACCAACAACCCACATACGAAAGTTTGATCTGAAATTTCTAAACGTCTTATTGTGAACGGTATCCTACACAAATGGCAAGAGTATAAACTTCTCGAAATAAAAATAATAATGGAACAACAGAGATAACGTACAGAAAGAAGAAAGAAAAGGGAGGAGGATGGAAGAGTTAACAACTCGAAGAAAAGACGTCCGGTCTATTTCATTTTTTAGGTGGAAACAAAATAGGATTTTACCGAGCTAATTAACCGACAATCACAGGCTCAAGTCGGGCACCGTCCTTAAATCCGTGCTTGGCTACGTGAAACTGATTAATTTTAGCATTTCATTAAAAACTTCGCGTCGTGCGAAGAAACGAAACAAAAGCTTCGTTTGCGAACATAAATATCGTCCTTCTGAACCTACGTAGTTCCGTGTGAGCAGAACAAATTTTCATATTTCAAAAATGGCTTGAAACATCACCTGCGTGAAACAGACGGCATAGTTGCATATTCATTTCTGTTTCGTCTACGTTTTTTACACGTTTTACACGTTTTATGGATGTTCTTTCATTCGACGTTTCAACAGCACTGGTAGTTAAAATTCAAACACAAAGACCCGAAGCTTTTATGATCTAACAATGTTGACCAATGTTGGCTAAGGTATTACATTACACGAGATAAAAGTACGGACAAGGTAGCAAAATATTCCCTACCATTCGGCAACTCCATTATTCCTGTATCGTATTCATCTCCGTTTACATGATTTCTGTTACTTCTACGTCGTAAAAATAAAAACGATAGAACCATTATAATTGCCAAAATTCCATTATCTCCAATGAAATTATGAAAACGAATTTATAGTTAATCGACATACTGTAATTACGATACAGCTAATGTGTAAAGCCTAATTAAACGTTTCGATGTATGCAATGTGTGTACGTCGATACCTGCGAATCGTTCGTATTTCATTCTCATATGTCAGTCATAATTATAGAAATGATGAAAGAAGAAGTCATTAAGATAAGTGGCGAGCTTAATGAGCGCCGGGGAAAGTTGAATTGATCGAATTGCTCGTGACAGGACGGGGCCCGTGATAACGAGCGCCACTAGAGATATCGCGTGGGATCGAATTTCCTAGGAATTCTATATATATAGTATATCAAGATCCAGAGCGCGAAACTCGAAATATCGTTCCCGCTAATTGTCGTTTACTCTTTAGTACAGGAACGGGTCAGTTCTAAATAAATTATGGCGGAACAGACGGAAAATCGATTCGGCTGGAGCGGAAGCTCATCGTCCGATTCCGTGCGTCGGCTTCAACCCTGTAACTTGCCGTTTGCCGATTGATGGCTGCCTCTTCTGTAGCGTTTCGACAGCCACGAGAAACGAAAGCGTCGCGAATAGACGGAATTGGATTCCGGTGTAGTGATTGCAAATGCGACTACACCCGCATCCTTGTGATTCTGTCGTGCTCCCCTGGTATTCACAGGGCACCTCGATTTTCAACTTATCGATCCGATTCGCTGGCGGGTTTAATTTTCTTCCAGCGTCATGCTTCTTCCGTCGCCTTGGCGTGCACCGCTGTCCAAGTACCCCATAAATATGTTACAGCTACACGGTCAAACACGTTTTTTCCCTGCTGACAGCAGTCCATTGATATTTCGGCGAGAAAGTCTAGTCTCCACGAGTACGTTCACCGCTCGCGATAATCTTCGTGCAACTGTGTTTCCACAAATAGAACGAGAAAGAATTTCACAGCATACGTTTCATGTTATTACACTCGATTAGGATTGCTTAATTATTATCTTCTTTTTCTTTCTTTTTTATACGTGGGGAAATCCTCATGGACATCCCGCCGCTCTTCTGAGAAGCAACGGGGTAGTGTCGGACTTCACCGACTAAGACCTCACGGTGGTCTGCCTGACGCTCAACAGGGGTGCCCCGGGACTAAGAAAAGGCAAGAAGAATAAACCAAAAAGACGGAGTTGATTAATTACGCTTGATTGTTATCTAGTCGCAGTTTGTTTCGACGATAGCGCGCCAAGAATAACCAAGGAACACACTTACCGAAAGAATAACTCGATACTCTTGGTTAAATCGGGGAACCAGGTCGACAGAAATACATGTGTTACTTTCGAAATTACGCTTTCACATAATTTTAAACCGGGTCAAGTTGGAACGGGGTATACGGTTCACATGCAGAGGTTCGTGCGTGGCTGTTTACTCAAGATTTTCGGGCCGGTCGGTTCGCCAGAAAGTTTGCCCGCGTTGCAATATTTCTGGTAACGTTTGCACGAGCCGACCGCCAAGGAACCAAGAACGGAGTCCACTTTGGAAAATTACTCGTAGATCATAAGAATTGTTCGACCATAAACCACCTCTATACGGTCACGTCATAGGGCCGAATAAAATAAGAAATGTTCCATCTGTTTGTATAGTTTTTACCCGAAATTGGCATTGCAGCATAGATCGAAGTCGCTGTATCTCTCAGATATATCGAAAGCTGTGACAGAACTTTTGGCACCTCTTTATGATTAAAGAATGGATCCGATATTCTATGCTCTCGTCTTTAAGCACCAGTTATTCTTCCGATAATCGAAAATAACGCGTAAAATCTACTGGAAAAGTAATCTTCAGAATTTTTGAAACGTTATTTCGGCTCCGTAGTCGGAAATGGAGTTGATCTCTGCTCTTGATGGTACTGAGAAAGAAGCCCGATGTAAGAAATTTCATCGCCTTCCGACGGATAACCGACAAAGTTGCACCTAAAGTCTGTAGCGATATAAAAGAAACGCAAAACGAAGGAACGGGTGTACGAAGGGACTACGCGGAACGAATGATAGGATCGAAGTTCGATCGCGAAGATTAAACGAGAATCGAAAGGAAGCCGGAAGCAAGCCAAGGGTGCAAGTCTGCCCGCAAAGTGAAACAAATTGCCGCGAACGAGCCCCGATTCGTCGACACAGTCGTTGATCCTTCCCCTAATTCCGTCATAGAAAATCCGGCAAGATTTTAAAGTCGATCTTCGATTCTCCTTCAACTTTCGGATAATCTTCTTGCGTTCTTTCGAGTATCCGTGAATTGTCAAATTTCGTCTTTGAGAACCGCAATTTTCTACTCGATATGCTTTACCGTAGAAATGGTCGAAGGGTATGATTTAAACGCTAAACGCTAAAACGGTCACGTCCCGCAATAACGGCCAGTATCAAAAATCTTGATCGCGAGAACAGCTTAATTCTCACTTTTTCGCTGCGTTTCCAGCAAAAACCTCCGGAAAGGCAATTAAAAGTTCCAAGCTGTTTACCGGCGGGCGAGCAAAAGCCGTGAACAGGTAAACAGAGAATTAAAGTTTCCGAAACGAAACGGGTTCGCCGGCTAGTACTTAACGAGGACTCACGAAATGCGTCTTTTTAAAAATCCCGTAATTATGAAAACCTTCGTTATAAACTCCACCGACCAATCGTAAAATTTTAATGGTGCCACTTGGATCTTTACTCTTATTAATTTGATTTCACGCGTATAATTATCGCGGGAATAACGGCGCTGGCGGCGGCGCGTCGCTGTGTATAAATGAGAAGCTTTATGCACGACATCGATCGGGTTCCAAAAACAGAGAGATATAGTCGAACACGGTGAACAGATTCCGCGTTATAACGCTTTAAAAGTATTTCCTTAGTTTTCTCTTATCGCCGGATGCCAGACCGTCATTTACGTTCACGGACATCGAATTTTAAACATCGTTATCAAGTCTCTTCCTTTAGTTACTTCGTGTTATTATAGAGTCACAACGTTTAATTGCTTCTTCGCGTGTTCGTTTCTATTCGATGAAACGATGAAACTATCGACGAGTTCGTTCCTACAATATTGATAGGTCGTTTGGCAATCGTGCCGAACTTATTTGCAGCAAGACTTTTTGCACGGTGTCCAACCCCGATAACGATCGGATAATGCACCATCCGTGGCAGAGAATCGAATCTAGAATCGGAAGTTTGAGATCTTAATCTACTTTTAATATCCTGCGTCTGAGAGGTCTCCCGTAGCTCAATGATCGCGGATCAACGCCAAGGAATGGAAAAGTTTGCTCGTTCGACTGGTGAACCGAGAGATACCGGTCGTTCATTTTCTCACGGAGATTGCAATGGAAAAGAAAAGAATACCCATCGATGGAAACCGAAGCTAACTACCCCGAGATCCTGGCCATCTATAGGGTCAAAGAGAAATGTCACGGAGGTGAATCTTGTCGAAACTTCAGACATCGTACCATTCCGTTTTCAACTCTGTCAAGATCAGGGAAATTCATCAATCTTTGTACGGACAATCCTTGTCGCGGCTTAATCTGCAAACGTATGTATCTCTCGTCACGTCTGACACGTTCTACTTTCTAACGAATAAAGTTCTATTCAATTGCGTTCCGATCGATCTTCCACGAATCTTATTAAACGATTATTTGTCTTCCAACTTGATCGTTCTCGCGATATCGGCCGGATCATTTCTCCATCGTTAATAAAATGTCGAGCGTAACTAATACGCAATTAATACCCGGCACAGACCGAGCTATCGATGATTCAATGATTAGAAGTAGCTTCAACTAATTACACGCGTATCGCTCCGACCCTACGATTAATCATTAATTATCCTGGCTAATGAATTTCACGCAAATAAATACGATAACATAGCCAAAAGTTTGATCTATGGCCACAATATACGGAAATAGTCGTACCGATGCTTGCAGTCGAACGATAAATTCAGAACTCCGAGATTAAATATATATATCTTCTTCAACCAAGAAGCAAACACCTGTTTCAGAATAAAAATTCATTACTTTCATTAACTCTGTCGTCGTTTCGCTCGCGCTTACGATACATTTTTGTTACTTGGTCCGTCATTCGTGCGTGTATGTGGGTCGAATGAACGCTATTTCTCTTTCGCCGGGCTAAAAAAGCTTGGTGCATATTAAAGTACATCGCGGCCAACTGCAAATCATAAATCAAAGATTATGTCTAAACCGCGTGCATTTTAAATAGCAATTAAATGTTTTTCCGCCACGTAGAAAATTTAATACATCTTCGTTCTAATTACTTTCCCTTCAGAGTGCTACTTACGCGCTCTTGCGCGTGGTTGCAACAACGCTTCAACATTTTCCCAGCATTTTCTCTCTACATTTTTAATCTTTCCTTCTGCATAGATTTTTTTGTTCGTTTGAAATTTGGTTGACCGCTGTAATAATTTTCGTTAAGTCAGATCCTGTGCTGGTAAGAGATATAGAGTAGGATAGTGTAGAAAAGTTTTGATATACTTGATACAGCGTGTCATCCGCATGCACTCGTTAATTTATGAAACTGCGGACGATCGTTTCTTGAACGAAACCGACCTCCATCTACCTCTAAGATATTTCACGCTTCTCAGACGTGTATGACAAAAATTGTGAAATGGCAAGTTCGAATGGATTCAACTTACAGTCATGCCGGTGTGGAATAGCGTCGATTGAATTCTACTCGAGATCTGAAAAAAGTATTATCAAGACGATAATATTAATTTTCAAACGGCGTATAATATGTGCGAGACTGCGAGATCAATTACTCTTGGAATCGTGTTACAAATTGTTTAACAGCACACACAATATTGAATTTCGACAGACTACTCTGTGTTTCGATTACATTCGAGGGTAACGGAATACATACCTTGTCTGCTTACTACCTAATGTATATCTGCTTACCAGAGATCCTTCATCAGTTGAATTCTAGGGGCGTTTGACTCGCAATATGCACAACGATCTCCAGTTGCAAGTTTACTTGGGCTCCGTTCGTAATGGAATTGCAAGCGAAAACTGACTTTCGTCAATTCAAACGATCTTCTTTTTTCAATACACGCCTTCTTGCTCTCTTTACGTATCGTCTGGTATGAAACCGAATCGTCTGGTAAAAATCAAAGTTTGACGTGGGAAGGTAAAAGCTGAAAGCGAGGTTTGCAATCCGTCATGAAACACCGACTATGTGATAGGTAAACACATACTTTGTTAAACTTTCAGAACACAACACAGTGAATATAATCGCTGTAACGCATCGATTAAATTAACGAGACAAACGAGTAGAACTCGTCGCGTGACTATGACTTTTAGAAGCTGTCTCTCGGTTGTCTAGCGGGTATATCATCGATATGATCGAGTCTGCTATCGACTAACTTGTATCACCTTCGATTCACGGTAACGGCGAATTCCCTCGAGTCTCGGTACCGACGTCTTACTTTATCAAATTTTATGGAATGGAAAACCCGAGTATTTTCTCTGTTCGCTGGACAAGCGGCTTCTCGTGGGGATCAGTGAAACAATTTGTAATATATCGAAAGCAACAAACGGCAAGGAAACGTTGGATTAAATGAAATTGATAAGCGAAACGATCGCTGTCTTTCTCTCTCTCTCTCTCTCTCTCTCTCCTTTTTCTTCGTAGCTGATATTTCTTTTTTCTCTCTTGTCAGAGAAACAACGTATTTGCTTGTGATCGTAGAATCCTTCAGGAAACCACTGCATCTCCAGAGACATCGCAGGAAATCTTCATTACCGGTATAGATAGGAAGAGGAGAAAATCCGATGAAATAGTCGGACGACGGGGCAGATCGGGGCAGGTGTGGAAGTTTCGAATCCAACGGGAGAGAGACTGCGTACACGGGTCTTGCATCAGAGCGTAATAAAGGCGATGAGCGTTCTTTCATCAGGGAAAAAAGTTTTGTCCCGTTTTGCCGCGGGAACTTCCGCGGCGCCAAGAAAATCTAGTTTGTCCCTGAGTGAATATGCATGGAATAGGAAAGGGAGAAAATATAGATATCGTTCTTAATGCGACGCGCGAAGATACGTTCACCAAGGTAAGAAGCAGAGGAGAAAAAGGAAAGAAACGAAAGGAAGAACCGCGTTATCCTTTGTCTTTTGAAATGGGAAACGCTATTTTTATTCGGCTAAATACAACGGAAACATCCCACGGCAAAGAAAGGTAATTTACAATATGGCAAGGGGAAGGTTTTAACGTTATATACCAGCGAACCAAATGAAACGAACAGTCGATTGTATATCATCGGCGTGCGAACCCCTGAATGATCATTGAATGAGCAATTATATTTCGAGGAGGTGGAACTGGTTTCGATCAAAGGTACGATAATATTTTACTGAACGACCAAGTTAGAAAAGAGAGAAACCAAGAATAATGGAAGAGAAAGAAGAGATTAACGCGTTTTACGCACGATCCACCATTGTTTTAATTTAATTTTTACTCGTGCGTCTGTAGAATCCGCAAGGGAATACTAGCAAACGTTTTCCTTATCGTGTTCGTTTTACCCTGTGTATGGCGTGTTCGTTTTATCGGTATTCTTCTAGTTTCATTACACGTATATACAAACAGTCACGTACCAGCGTAAATACAATCAGAGTTTTTAAAACCAGAAGTGTGGAAATATTGTGTTCCTAGCGTCTGTATTAGAACGCACAAGCTTTTTCAGTCTCTCCCACCTTTTGTCTTCAAATTGGCGCGCTCGCGCCGCTGCAGCCGGAATATGAGCACTAGACGCGTACATTTTGCTTAACTTTACACGTTGTTCTCCTCCTGTATCCTTTCGCTAGGAAGCTCTGTAACTTTGTCGCGCTAAATGAAAGAGTTCAACGTTTTCTTTTATCCAATTTCTTAATTTTGTTTTTTTTCCGTTTCCAAGTTCTCCCACCTAATCTATACTTAGAGCTTTAATTTTATTTATAATTTGAGCGTATAACGTGGCAAGGTCTGATCAAATTTCTTGTATCAAATGTAAAGTTACTGCATACCGCGTTCAACCGAAACCGTGCACACGGTTATGCACGCTTGAACGAGGATAGGTAAGAAAAAAAAAAAAAATCGAGTTGACCGATTCGTCGGTTATTCCATTAACTTTGGTCAGTGAGCAGTAACGAAGCGGGGCTCGGCAGGGAGTGCAATGTAAATTGGCGGTAAAATAAAAAGAGAGGAAATTGACCAGGGGGTGGTGGCGATAGGCAGCGCGCGTATGGAATTTCCGGTGGTGTCCTTTGAGCCTTCAGTGGCGGAATGAGAAGCAAAAAGTGCCGGAAACAGATGTATCCGTGCAGTTTTTGCTTTTTCCTCGCCTCCCTCCCTATCTCTATCTCTCTCTCTCTCTCTTCCTCTGCCTCTCTTTCTCTCGATCGATTCACCATTTTTCTATTTTTTCTTTTTCCTTTTTTCGTTTCGAAACACGGTGGCTTCCTATGGTGATATCGAGGGGATGCACTTGATCGCTAAAACGCGTAACATTCTTTGCATATAGATGCGATATCTCGCTTTTTCTTTTATGGTGCACTCATCTTCAAACATTCACCTATAGATATACATGCAGAGTGATAAAAGCCGAATTTGAAAAATTTATGTTAAAGTAATACGATATATCTTATTTCTACTGTTTTTTCATAGAAAAATTATTGACTATTACTAATTATTGACTCGTGAATTATCATCACCGTGTTTCTGATAAATATCTCTTCAAAAGATATGTACGATCTATAACAACGAAATTGTTTCGTAGAGTCGTAAAGCTTCGGTGAAATCCCAGGCCACGAAAAACGATTGCCTTTCCAATTATACAACATAATCAACGATGATGCATTAGGCGATCCATCGTTCCCAGTAGGAACCAGTTGCGAACGAACTCTCTGTTTGATTTCAATCTCTGAAGAAGTAGAACTGAGAAGATATTTGCCCGGTAATCCACAGGGTAAGCGTATCCACAAATCTAATAACGTAATTGCATGATACGAAGAACGAGCTACTGATATCCGTTCTTCAAGGCGAACAAAATAAGGGAAATAAATAACACGTCCACGCAAAACTAGCTTTTTGCTATATAAAACAAAAGGGGAATAACTCGCTTTTTCTTTTATGGTGCACTCATCTTCAAACATTCACCTATAGATATACATGCAGAGTGATAAAAGCCGAATTTGAAAAATTTATGTTAAAGTAATACGATATATCTTATTTCTACTGTTTTTTCATAGAAAAATTATTGACTATTACTAATTATTGACTCGTGAATTATCATCACCGTGTTTCTGATAAATATCTCTTCAAAAGATATGTACGATCTATAACAACGAAATTGTTTCGTAGAGTCGTAAAGCTTCGGTGAAATCCCAGGCCACGAAAAACGATTGCCTTTCCAATTATACAACATAATCAACGATGATGCATTAGGCGATCCATCGTTCCCAGTAGGAACCAGTTGCGAACGAACTCTCTGTTTGATTTCAATCTCTGAAGAAGTAGAACTGAGAAGATATTTGCCCGGTAATCCACAGGGTAAGCGTATCCACAAATCTAATAACGTAATTGCATGATACGAAGAACGAGCTACTGATATCCGTTCTTCAAGGCGAACAAAATAAGGGAAATAAATAACACGTCCACGCAAAACTAGCTTTTTGCTATATAAAACAAAAGGGGAATCGGAACGTTCGTTCCCATTCATGATCACAAATATATCCGAATATTCGCCATTGATTCGTACAAAACTACACCTGTGTGCTACATATATCTATCTATATATATGCGTGTTCAGCATTCAGATAAAATATGTTATCTACGCCAGATAAGATACTCTTTCCACGTCGGCGAGTATAGCAATAAAATCAAACGTAGTAAGCGTCGATCCGTCAATCGATCATTTTATCGCCGTCGTGAACTTTCCCACGTAGATAATACCATAGAACAGGTAGAAACTTCCGCATTTGGTCGTCGGTTATCGAGCGAAATGTTTTCGCCAGCTACGCTCTTGTTTTTCCTCTCATCTGTTGTTCTTTGTCTCACAGCAAAATCCACGGTACGTATTTACACGTTTTTAACACGTTTAATTGTACGAACATTAATTACGCACTTTCGGCACGCTTGTACTCTATTTTCTGTTCCATCCACCATAGCATGGTTATAGGAATTCATTAATAGTCATGCAAACTCTGTTGCCTAATTTCAAACAAATTTTCGTTAGATTTCCAGAGAGTATAGTGAATACTTACAACGCACGAGGTAATTCATGACAGCGAGTGTTGCGAAATATTCGTCGGCACGTAAATACAGGCGAGTTAGCGAGGAAAGCAGAGACGTTCCGAGAGTTAAATGTCGTCGGCAGCCGTCTTCTTGCAATTGGCGTAAAATTGGAAAGGAAGGAAACCTTAGGTTCCAGTAGGCGTTGAACGCTCTCCTCGGGGAGCTTTAAAGCCGAAACTTCTCTGGTTTTCGTCGTCTGCATAACTGTTGGTTGGTGCGCGCACACGACCTCGTAAAGTTCTGCGCGTCGAAAGTCCGCTCCCGGTTATCGCGTGATTAAGCTGTTTATGCGGCTGATATTACGTTTCCGGGTCACATGATTTTAACAAGGCAAGTTAAATAATAAACGAAAGAACCGTCCTATCTGACAAACTTTTAACGAGAACAACGAGACAAGCGGCTGGCCAACAAATATTTTAACATAATTTCGTGAGAGATCTCGAGATCGTGAGATTGTGCCTTATTTTCTCGCGATAGCAATGGAATTCTTACAATTTTCCCTTTGTAGGGATCGTAAAATCGAAAAATATTCCCTCGATTCGATTTTCGAATCGGGACAGAGTTTCAATTTTAGTTATAATATGGTCGCGTTGGAAATGAGCCGCCGAAAATGTCGGTAAAATTATTATTGGGCCTTTTGCGAGCGTGTCACAGAAAAAATGTTGATCGGTATCTATATAGATGTTTACTTTATGGAAATGTGGCGTCATGGACTACGCTAGGAGATTCCAATTTCGATATTCGTACATTCAGCTTTTCTTGCTATTGACAAAAGAGCAAATATTTCGTTGGAGAAAGTTATTTCAGTTGTTTGCCTGTAAGAAAAATTCGTACGAATACCGGACTTTTATGATTCTCATAGAACATCTTTTTTTCCTAACAATCACAATCCCTGTAGCCTTTCCTATTTCCTTGAGCATTGTCTCTCTGTCGCGCTGTTAAGCTTCGTGTTTATATTCTAATGAATCGATGTCCAGCTTTGATACGACAAACGTATTACGATATAACTCAAAGAAGTCGTGACTTACCATGGGATCAATACGATTTGCGAAACAAATCTTTGGTGTTTCAGCGGACGTAGCGAAAGAGAATGGTCAAAGTTTTACTCGTTTAGTTAATTATAGACCGATTCGTCGGCAAGAATAGGAAAACGTTGAAATTTTGTTTGTTTCGGTTGCCCCCGCGTTCGGTTCAACGAAACAAAGGCCCGGCTATCTTCTGGTTCGGAAACGAGAGAAACGAAGGGACGAAGACCGCGCCCCGGAGAATATTTGCATCGAAAACTGGATTATAAAGTTTCGTTGTGTTATCACTACTTAAGAGATTAAGGTTTTCTTGCGCAGAGCCTCTTGGGAATTCTAATCGTGCTCGTTAACACTTTGAAACTCGATCGAGGGTCTTTGTCTTCTCCGTGACCAAGAAAAATTGCGCTCCATCGTTGATTAGAATTCTCATATGTCGCAGGAAATTACAATGAAGAACACTGTTGACACGTTATCAGACTCGGAGATTCTTCTAACGGTAACGGCTTGCACGACTGCGCTCGTATTAGTCGTTCTTCTTCCCACGCTCATTTACTAGTAGGTATCCTATAAAAAGAAAGGAGCGTTTTAGCCATCTTGTGAAATGTACGTTCTTTGTCCTAGTCGTTTGCTCGATATCGACGGTACGTCACGCTATAGACGGTATAGAACGTATTTTGCACTAATGAAAGAACGTATTCTCAGAGGGTGATAAGGTTAATCGAGCTGGCTAATGAAATCGCTTTGTTTCTGTCTTCTATTTTATCAGTTTAATTTTCGTCGTGTATCACGTGGTAGCGTCTTGTGTCAAATAAAATAATTCGTATGTTTTTATTCGTTTAAGGATACGATACTTCGAGTACTAATTCATACCTTCTATCTTTTTTAGCAAATTCTGTAAAAGAGACTTGCTAAATCAAGTCGTATAGTGCTGAGCATTGACCAAAAGCACGGGGACAACACGACCATCGTAGTATAAAATGTTGTCAAATGTGTAAATGTGTAAATACGTAAATTGTTATGAAATATGTAAAATTATGTAAAATACAGATCTCAATTTTCATAAAACCAGTTCGTCTATCTTGTTGAATTGAATTGAACGAATGAGCGAATCCGAGTCAACCGCAATTATCAATTTCATAGGGAATTTCATATGGGAAATACGATGTCCACCGGTGTCCTCGTTATACAAATTTTCTATCCTCATTACGATGAAACGCTACTGTCCACTCGCTGTTAGTACCGTTAACGCAGAATTAAACGTAATATCATGTATGATACATGCACACCGATTTTGATTCGAGAGTAAAGTTTTACGATTAGCAAAGGATCAGCCAGTATAGATCGAATAGTCTTTTAAACTCGATAATAGTGTTTGAACGTCGTTATATGTTGTCGATAACGGTATGGCAACGAACACAACGGTGTGTGGACTATGTTCGCGTTGTAATTTTGGGGAATGAAATTTTGGAGAACGTCGGTTCGGATAATTACTAGGATGCATCGGCATGTGTTTGTTAAAGCCGGTTATTGAATAATAATTTCGGCCATGCAGTCGCGGCATCGAATAGTCGAGTGGTTTGAAATAAAAACGTGGACCCATCGTTACCGATCACGCTGTTCGCGTTTAGTTACGCAGGACGCGCGACCATTTCGTTTAATGGAATATCAGTACACGATTGAACAAATCGATCGGCAGAATTTATCATATTACTACGGGACGTTGAGAAACACGATGCTTTCCGATTCGTTTGGCCGGCTACGACATCATGGGAGCAATTGAAATTGCTGATAATATGTTTCATCGATTCAGTCAGTTTAACACGTACGATGTTTTAACTTCGATGGATATTCATTTTTCATTTTTTATCGTACATCGCAAATATTTTCTTGGTCCGGTAGTTGTTTCTTTTTTCCAGTTCGCTACTTTCGTAAACGGAATATCATATGGCGGGAGAATAGGGAAATTGTTTTAAAATTAGATCGAAGGATTAACGTTTGACTCTTGTCGCCGCCACTTATACTGCCATGCTACGTCTTTCCTTGACGACTCTGTTAGTCCAACGTGTAATTGCACACAACGAAGTATAGAAATTCGTCACTGTAAATTCCGTATAAGCGCTCGAACTTGTGTCACAGATACATGTCATTCGCGTTCAGCAATCTAATTCGTAATGTATTACACTTGCATTGGCGTTTGTAATTACACAAACTCCAAACAAGCTTGAAACAAGAGAGTTTCTATATTCGTTTACAAAGGATAACGTCGAATATTCATTACATTTTGCAATTCAATCGAGTTGAATACAACTAATTTAAAGAGCAAAAATTTCCAAGAGCATAGGACAATGTAGTAAAATAAACCGTATACATAAGGCTGGCGCGAATAATAATATCAAATTTGATATAACCAGAGACTTTCGCGAGGTATGATCGGGTCGTTACCCGACTCGGCAATGTTTTCTTTCATTGCATTGCAAATTCAAAACGTCTCGTTAACGCGTGAAAACGCCAACTTTTATAGAAACGTAGAAGCTTACTCAGGAATTTCAAAGCTACTCACCGTGAAAATTTTCTTGTCGGTCGTATATATGTAAAGTTACAACGCGTACTTTTATTCATCTCCAGTGAATAAATAGTAAACACCTTGCCCGAATCTTTTTATATCTGAAATCATTCAATAGATATACCTGCTGCCAATTAACCACGCTTATTGATTTATCTTAATAAATCAGTTATTTGCTTGATAAATTTATCCACAGAATCGTATTGCACAATAATTTACTAACCAATAATATTACCGAATTGACAAGTGATGAATTATGAATTCGAAATGTTTGTTCCACGAACACTCCTTATCATTTCACCTTCCGTACGACAATTCGCTGACCTATAATCTGTAAAATTTACTTAAGCATCGCTCGTTTTATTATTACACTTATTATTGTTACGTAAGAATATTTATTTACTAGTATTTTTATAATACTTGTAGAATTTCATTAATAATTTTCGTTTTATTTTATTCAATGTAACCCGAATGATAATATAGAGCGATATCGATCGTCTATATGTTTTCATTGTACGGTAAGTACGATTTTACCTACCGTCGACAATACAATATCACATAGAGGTAAACCTTACTATTGGCAGTGATAAGAAGTCGGAACACGTCTCGAATTGTAAAGCTTAGGAGGTGAATGAAAAGTCACGCGATAAGGTGAGCAAATATTCGGATTTACCGTGCCGCATAGGGTAGCAGCATAAATGTGTGGTATAGATAAGTCGTATTCTACTACTGCAGGTTTCAATTGGATTACTATACTGGGATAAACTAAACCTCGATAACAGATTCGGTATCGCATGTATCTTAACCGCGGAGGTTTACGTGCTAAAGAGTATTTTATATCTCAAAAGCAAAAGAATTCGGTGGTGCTCCGAAGCTCTAAAGTAATAAAGTCTTTACACCTTCAAACATTGTAGCACTTTGAGTGTGAAGCAACTACTTGCGTATGGATGCAACAGAGAGTGAAATAATCGAATATGAAAGATATACGTATAGATGATAACATCTGTATCGTGCATAGACCAACCCCGTTCCCTATAATCTTCGTTACTATCCAGCAATTACGTTATAAAACACTACTTGGAACATCGAGGAAACTACAAAACGGACCCTTTACTGGGAAATAATAACTCGGGTTTTCCGGATACTCTGCGTGTGATATGTAATAGTCCTACACTGAATGATTAATGAGAATAATTTATTGATCTTCGTTGGCCGCTGTTTTACGAACATTTACATCAGGGTAAAAGTTATTTCGTTCGGTGTTCCATGTTTCTAAAGAACATTCAGTGAAATGAGCATGTTTAACGTGAACATTCGTCAAGTACTGTACATAGTGGAATTGGCTGGAATGTTCACGTGCACCTGGCCAATTGATCCGAATAATAATAAGAAACAAATCTTTTTTCGCAACATCCGATGGTCGTTTGCGATATTAAATGTTATTTTCCTAACGATATCCTTGGTGTTCGCTATCTTTCACTTTCGACACGATATACCTATTTTAATGAAAACTGTCTCCGAAGTAACAGCTCTACTGGAGGTGCTCTTCGATTTGATTCTTTGTAGAAGGAATAACGCTCAACTACAGGTTATTTGGGTTTGAAGCACGAGTTTAACGATGTTTCACAATAAAGATATGTTAAAAAAGTTTGTCGATTTTTTTAATCAATTCAGGTTCTGATAGGAAAAGTTAAAGCATTCCTGGAAGTGGCCAGTGAACATGAGACTAAGGCAATAGAAAGATACATGGATCGTTACAAGCAATTTCTCTCGGTAACTGCAATGGGATATATCACAACCGCGATCTCATTTAGTTTGGCGCCTTTCTTCTCGGCCCAAGAATTACCAGCAGATGGATGGCTTCCATTTTCCACCGAATCACTCGGAATATATTGCATGGTCTACGTTAACCAAGTTTACTGCATTTTTCAAACGGCATTCTGCATTGGCGTTGATTTCACGATCGCTGTTTTGTTCAGTTTCTCCGCAGCCAGACTAGACATACTAAGAATGAAACTACGGCACGTGAATAGTTCTGACATACTGGTAAGCTGTATCAAGGAACACCAAGAAATAATAGGGTAAGATAAATTTCTTTTCTATTAAGATATACATACAAATATAGTCTTAATGTAACCTTTGGGCAATAGAACAGCGCACAATGAAATATTTGAAAAAATTAAGTTAATCAGATATTTAAGAAAATTGAAAAGCATAGTAAGGAAATAATGGTTTGAAAAACAGGCTACTGACTATGAAGCGAATTAGGTTTTAAAATACTTACTGTCAATCGCTCTGAAGATAACATCCAAGGTAGCATAGGGGTAAGAAATGCACTCCTCTCACACGCACATCGTTTCTTCCAAGTGTTCTCCTCAGGGTGACAACACCATTTGACTGATTTCTAATAAATATACATATACAGGGTGGTTGGTAACTGGTGGTACAAGCGGAAGTAATTCTACGCGAAAAAAGAAGTCGAAAATATAGAATAAAAATTTTTCGTTCGAGATTTTGTTTTCGAGAAAATCGACTTTGAATTTTCGCTCGGTACGCGTGCACTTTATCACGTCTCGTTATAACGGATCTCACTGTAGATCGTTATCTCGATGGAAAAATTAAAAAAAAAAATTAAGAAAAAAATTTTTGTTTTATATTTTCGACTTCTTTTTTCTCGTAGAATCACCCCCTTTCCGCTTGTACCACCAGTTACCAACCACTCCGTATAAATGTCATATGCTCTATGATACAATCGCGATATTTTGCTAATTTATCGAACTAATAGATTGTATCGACATATTCAGTAGCTTCGTCTAAACATGAATTTCAATTTTTGTACTATTATCTCGTGTTATCACTTTGTTATTAAATATCTATCAAATAATCGTTTAAGAAAACAGCCGAATTTTTCTTTTATGTAATCAATATTTCATTGACTGCGTTGAATCAATGCATGATGCAGTGCATCGTACTGCATTTATCATTTAAAGGTATAGAATAAACAATGCCAGAGAGTTAAATCTTTACCGAGTTAAGTAAATTGAGACCGTGTCATGGTCAGATTTGTGGAGGATACTAAAGCTACTGTTGAGACTTTATTATTCAAAACGAACGCCACGATGGGAAGCGCTGTGATATGCGGAGCTTTCCCTCTGATTTACGTGAGTCTGGCCTGCTCGACAGTTTTCCTTTCTGCACCATTCGTAGCGTAGCGTAATAAATAAGCAAGGAATGGGATCTTAATGTATCACAAATCGAGCTGTTTTAAATGAATATTTTTATAATAACATTCAGAATCAATCATTGGCCGTAATGAGTCAGTATCTTTCTTTTGTGGTGTCTGGTTGTACCCGCCTGTACGTCATCTCCTGGCCAGCGGACGATTTAAAAGAAAGTGTAAGCCAACCAAATAGTAACGTTGATAGAACATCATCTCATCTGGCATCGACATCGTCTTCATACATTTTCTTTGCAATTAAACGAGATTCTACTTTCCTCGATTCCAAAGCCCATAATTTTTAGCTTGATAATTGAAGCTAAACTTCTATTTGCAGAGTGTGCAGTTCGCAAAGTCGATCACCGACGTTCAATGGTTAGGAAAGCCAAAAGACATGAAAAGCTCCATGCTTATTATGATGCAGAGAAGTCAAAAACCGCTACTCATTAGAATGAGTGGTTTACTACCGCCTCTTACCTTGGAATATTTCGCAAACGTAAGCATGTTACTTTCAGAAGTAATTCTCAAAAAATCAGATATAATTATTTGGTAAAATGATTTATAGTTTATAACTACAGTATCGTCCTACTTCATGGCAATGAGATCAATGATTGAATCGTAATTTTCCTGATACACGTTATTTGAATATGTAAATTACTGAAACATGTAATAAATTTATTGCGTTCGAACAGAAAGTTGTACAATATTTGCTTAATATGCTTCTTTAGAATTAGATATATTAACACTAACTTTACCAGGCCATTATCAGGCCAACATAGATCAATTTCTCAATTTTTGTTAATATAACATGTTTTGTTAATATTACGTAACGAAATTAGACGAACAAAAGAAATAATAATGAATGTAGAACTTGAAATTAGATTTTGAAACCATTTCATCGGGCCTGGTAACGTTAGTGCTAGTAGAATGTCTTACCGATTAATTTAAAGTTTCGATGCGTTGAACTTCTTTAATACCAGTTTTAGCTAATTGTAAGATCTGTGTCCATCGACGTTCACATGTATTTTTCTGTTTGCGTCACTTACAGTATATTTCGCGACATTTCTATACACGTTTGTAATAGCACTTTTGGTCCTTTCGAGTGGCAACGTAAGAAGATCGCTTCAGAAATAGGGACGTGCACTGCAACTTCGTGTAGATATATAAACAGGTATTTGTATAACTGAATATACACACGACTTTATGCACGTATACAATTCTTTTTCGAAGAACGTTTTCTTACTTTCCCTGTTGCGTGATAACTACCCTTTGCACCTGTCTAACACGGTACGTACTCTTAATGTATAATGCAACCAATAATGATTAGCGTTAAGTCAGCTAGCAGCGCGTTACTGTAAAGAAAATCGCAAACCGGTGGAACATATTCTTGGATGTAATAATTTATTGAATTTCTCGTACGTCTACAGTAATTATATTCAAGTAACATCTGTGAATACTCAGTTGCTTTCAAAGCACTTTGGTTACATATATTCTCGATAGTTTGTAATATATCACACCATCGTGTCGGTTCTATCTACTTCGTTGGATTCATAAGGCAACCAATTTATATAGTTATGTTGAAACAAATAACAGCAGAGAAAGTTATACATATTACTTGGCTCAGCGTAGTGATAAGCCTTTGTTGGCCACTTCCTATCAATAGCAACAGAAATAAAATCTTTTGTTTCAAGATTCTACAAATCTGTAGCGGTATTAGTGGCTGTTTGCTATTTATGCCAATATTATATTCGATTTATTTGCACTTAAATGATATCGTCATTACTTCTTCCTGTATGTGCCTTTTATTAGGAGTGTCTCAAAATATTTTCCAGACTCTTATATGCTTCATCAAGCACGATTCTCTACAGGTAAGCTTTAATTTCGATCATCATTTGACGTAAAACTCGGTATGTAATTGTTTAGAATACGAGACATCTCACCGATTCCGATAAGCTTGGGATCTTTTCGAGTATGTGCTGCAGTATCAGAAGCGATAAGATTAATCTTAACAACATATTTCAAACTTATCTAAATCGGTGTGACGTGCCCCATTCTACACACTTGCCTAAAATTAAACCAATGTGTTTTAATTACGCGTTACAGCGTACAGTCGAGGAAATGATGACTTATGTTAAAGAAGCACAACAATACGAGAAAAAAATTTTCTACAAGTACATCAAGAAATGCTATGTTTTCTGCGGTGGTTCCATGGCATGTACGTATGTGACAGCGACTTGTTTTTCGTTACGACCTATAATCTTGCCAGTTTCTCTCCCATTTGATGCGGAGTATCCATTTCCTATCAATTATACATCAATGTATATTATCATATATATGCACCATGCTTGCCTTTGTATTCAAACCGCTGCACACGTATGCGTAAGCTCATTTGGGGCGCTTTTACTTTGGTTTACGGTAGCGAGATTTGAGTGTTTAGCCGCGGAATTGGAGAGGAGCACAGACTTCGATGCGTTGGTTGTTTGCGTAAAGAAACAATTACATTTAAAAAGGTAAAGATAGTATTTGAAAGGTAATGCGTGTATCAAACGATGCATTTATGTTTTAGTAATATTTTTCTAGATACGCGGAAGAAGTGTTTAATAGTTTTCGATTTTTGGTACTGTATGCCATTGGAGTAGCCACGTTTGGTATTACTCTGTGTTTTCTTATGGTGCTTGTAGTAAGTGAAATTTATAAATTTATCACATTTTATATACACAAATTTTACATAAATTTATCACATTTTACATATAGTGTAATGTAACGTAAAATGATGCTACTATTTAATTATGACATTAATGACATAATTTATTTAAATAGAATGTACCTCTATTTGTGAAACTACAGTTTATAGGCGTATGTGTCACTGTACTTATGGAAATTTACTTATACGCGTGGCCAGCTGATTATTTGAAAGATATGGTAGTAACAAAAATGTGGTTTCTATGTCCTGGAGAAATACAAATGTTCACTTTTTTAAAATCAGTTAATTTTTCATAATTTCTAGAGTATGGACGCTCCACAAAGTATATATAACTCAACATGGTATGAACAGAAATTGAGAATGCAGAAAAGTCTACTGAATGTGTTAATATATCGACAACCGCTAACGCTTTCAATCGCATGCATAGTGCCAGAGCTCTCTTTGCGTTACTACTGTTCGGTAAGTTCGCGTGCCATAATTGTGATGAGAAAATTATTCAAAGATCTTGAATAAATGGCAAGTTTACAATATTTCAGTACCTGTCCAATGCCTTCTCCATGTTCACTACTTTGCGCGTTATGATACACAATTAATCCAGGATGGATGTGTTCTGAATGTGGTTCTATTCGTATAAAGGAACATTCGTTGTAATAATCGTGATTAATGTTACTAAATTTTATAACTAATTGTGTAATAACATCGTATTTTATGGATATAACACACAAATATATGTACGAATAAAAACTATTATCAAAGTATAATTATGAAACCTATGAAATATGTCTAATTAAATGCGCACAGTTAACAGTGCTAAGTCGTTGACAAAATTTGTATTATAACAAAGTATGGAATAATTCTGTGATGAAAAATAGATGAATAAACTTACATACCTTAAAGAACATATGACAACACAATAATGGCAGTAGTAAAATTTATTGCTTCGAATGAAGTACCATAATTAAACATGCGTTTATTATCAGAGTGGAAGAACCACGCGAAAAGTTGCAATAGATTTATTTCGTCTGAACTGCAAGCAGTAAGAACATTTTGTTGAATATATTTCTTTAATATCAAATATATAATATTAATAGAATTATTTACCGGGAAATCGAAACCTAAAATTTCTAAGCATCGAGCTTCTTCAATGTCAGTTATGGTTAAAGATTGTGTTCATAATCGTTCACATTTCTCTTCTCGTTGCATTACTTACAGTATATTTCAGAACATTTTCGGTGCTTTTTGGATTCGATGTAAGAAGATCGCTTCAGGAAAAAGGACGTGGTCCGTAGCTTCGAGCAGATATCGCAAACAAACTTTTGTGTGACTGAATGTGCATATAACATTGTACGTGTGCAACTTTATTTTAACGAACGCTTCTTGACTTTCGCGAATATTAACTCCGTTGCGTGATAACTACCCTTTGCACGTGTCTAATGCGGTACATACTTTTAATGTATAATGCAAGCAATAATGATTAGCGTCAAGTCAGCTGGCAGCGGCCTACTGTGAAGAAAATCGCAAACCGATAAAACTTGTTCTTCAGTGTAATAATTTATTAAATTTCTCGTACGTACAAACCAATTATATGCCAATGACGATTGTGAATATACTCTTGGATTAAAAACGATTAAATTACATATGTTCTATCCCTCGATAGTCTGTATATATCGAACTCTGGCACCAGTTAAATCTATTGCGTTAGATTCACAGGGCAAACACTTTTTGAAGTCATGACGAAACAAATAACACCAGAGAAAGTTATTCACATTACGTGGCTCAGTGTAGTTATAACTCTTTGTTGGCCGCTTCCTATCAACAGTGACAGAAATAAAATCTTTTGTTTCAAGATATTGCAGATCTGCAGTATTATAAGTGCCTGTTTGCTATTTCTGCCAATGCTATATTTTTGTTATGTACACTTTGATGATTTGATCGCTACTTCCTCGTGTGTCTGCCTTACAATAGGTGTATCACAAAATATATTTCAGACTATCGTATGCTGCGTCAAACACGTGTCTTTACAGGTAAGTTTTAGTATCTGTCGTTACTTGATGCAACAATAGATAACTATTTGGAATAAAGGACGCTTCATCGATTTTGTTGAATTTGAGGTATTTTGTAAAGATTAATACTTTTTCTTAGTATGTGCTGCAACGCCTGGATTAATGATATTCATCTCATTATTTACTATCATGATTTAGATGGCTGTAGGAATTTTGGCAATCTAACATTATTGTTATGTCTGATTTAGTTTACTTTTGAAGCATTAATACAGATGGAAGGGTTAATAACGTACGTCAAACCTAACTTAAATCTAACAAAAACCTAATTCAGATAAATTCAAACAAATTCGAAACATTAAGGACATGGTACATAATAACAATATTTTTACGTATCACTGGAAAACTATGAGCGAGTTGGAATTATGTGTATTGGGAAAAATTATGCAGCATATAGATCTTGACATCATACATATTTCAGACCTATCAAAATCGGCGTGACGTCCCCTATACCACAGCCAAAATTATACCAATTCATCCTAACTATGAGTTACAGCGTATAGTCGAGGAAATGATAGTTTGTATCAAAGAAGCGGAACAATATGAACGAGAAATTTTCTACAAGTACATCAAGAAGTGCTATGTTTTCTGCGGTTGTTCCATAGCATGTACGTATGTGACTGCGGTTGGTTTTTCATTACGACCTGCAATTTTGCCTGTTCCTTTCCCATTTGATGTGGAATATCCGTTTCCTGTAAATTATACATCAGTATATATTATCATATATATGCAACATGTTTGCGTTTGTTTTCAATCCGCTGCGCAAATATGCATAAGCTCGTTTGGAGGGCTTTTACTTTGGTTCACGGCAGCGAGATTTGAGTGTTTGGCCGTGAATCTGGAGCGGAGCACAGACACTGATACGTTGATCGATTGCGTTAAGAAACAATTACATTTAAGAAGGTAAAAATAACATGTGGAAGATGAAGCGTGTATTAAACGATACATTTATGTACAGTATTAGCGATTATTTTTTATAGATACGGAGAAGAAGTGCTTAATAATTTTCGTTTTATGGTACTTTACGCTGTTGGAGTAGCCACATTTGCTTTGACTTTGTGTTGTATTATGATGATTGTAGTACGTATACTTTATAACGTTTTGCGTATAGTATAATGCATATGACAATGATTATTCTATTTAAGTATTGACACAAATTTGTTAAACAGGATGTACCTCTGTTCGTGAAGATACAGTATATAGGTGCATGTGTTACTGTACTTACGGAAATTTACTTATACACATGGCCAGCTGATTACTTGATAGATATGGTAAATCATATTCTATTTTCCGACAAAGTAAATTTTTAATCTTTGTTAATGTGTCATAATTCTTAGAGCATGGGCATCCCGCAAAGTGCATATAATTCGACCTGGTATGACCGGAGGTTGGAAATGCAGAAAAATCTATTGAATATGTTAACATATCAAAAACCATTAGTACTTTCCATAAGATGTATAGTGCCAGAACTCTCATTGCGTTATTATTGTTCGGTAAGACAAATTGGTGTTGAAGTGTCATAGTTACGAAAGAATTAGTCAAAGGTATTATATAAATAATAAATCTTTAACATTTCAGTACCTGTCCAATGCCTTCTCCATCTTCACTACTTTGCGCGTCATGATACAGAATTAATTCAAGATGAATGTGCTCTGAACGTGGTTCTATTCGTATAAAAAGCCATTCTTTGTGATAATCGCGATTAATGTCACTCTATTTCATAACTAATCGTGTATTAACATTGTCTTTTTATGGATTTTTATGAACACAAATATTTATTTGAGTGAAGACCATAAGAAGAATATAACTGGGATCATTGTAGCAGCTAAATTATTCGTAATTGGATACTTGTGTTCATGGAGCTTATACTAATGGAGGGGTCCCAGCACGTACGGATAGGATCAACGGAAAGAAATACACTTTTCTGTTCCTAGTCATTATCGTGGTTGCCGGCCTTGTGGTCATATACCCGTAAGTGTGTGGTCTGATGACCGTATTCTACTTTATCTCTCAAATAACTAAAGGTTTCTTTGACCATTCACTTCAAATCTTTTTGTACAATTAAAAAAGTATACGATAATATTGTTGAAATTAATAAACTAGGTCAGGCATGATATTTGCATCATTGATATGGTGCAAAATATAAATTACTTATTAGAGATAATTAAAGAAATATAAATGCACAAACAGTTAAACAAAATAGATACATACATATAGTATATATATATACAAAATGAAAAAATCACTCTCCTTCGCCCCTCACCGCGATCCGTCGTTGTTTGAATAGCGCCCCGTAAGAGAAAAACTCAGAGTGAAGGAATTACTATAGAGACATAAGTAATACCTCTCTCATAATTACACCTGATACGCATTTTCTTATTCCTGGTATATGGCCAAGACCCCTCCATAGGTATAACCTCTCTGCTTGTGCTATAGTAACTTACAAACAATACCTTTCATTTAATTCATAGTACCTCCACATGTAACATAGCGATAACACTTCGAGAATAACTTAACATCAATTATTTGTTTACTTGGACAGGCAATTTTATTACCTAAGCTATTATCGTTCAAACATTTTGTATATAATTATTATTTCTAATACTCGTAGATAGTGAACTTATGTTACACACTGTACTACGAAATGTATCCATTAATTTGCTGGCTGTTCCATATGGGATGTCTCCCACAGCAGTAACCACACATGGGAGAATTACGTAATAAAGCGGAATTCAAAAGAAAACTCTCAGGCTGTTATTAGTGCTGCAATAGGGATTCTTTCATATTTTATTTCAATCGTACTAAGAATACTCACGTAACTGTATACAACCGAACCATTACCTCTATATGATTTCATTATTTGTTTCATTACAATTCTTAAGAATTATTTCAAACCGAAGCGTTCTGCTTGAAGACAGAACGGTGTGATATCTTGACACGGTAGTTGGCTTTAACTTCGCGGCGGTATGTTTCGAAATGCGACGCCTGAAACGGCGATAGCTTTTACTGAATTTATCCTGGGATTGTCCTGTTGTTGGCCGCTTCCATCGACAGCTACCAAGTCTCAGATACTTTGTTTCAAAATTTTGAGATCCGTGTTATTTCTCAACTCACTTTTACTCTTTTGTCCCTTGCTATATGCAATATATGTTCACCGTGAGGATACAGCAATGTTTTGTAAATCAGTTTCTTTGACACTTGCCGTTGTACACGTACCTCTGCATTCCACCTACTGCTTCAGTCAACACGATCGATATCAGGTAAAATTCATCTTTAATGGTCATCTCAAAATTTAGTGATCCAAATAACGTACTGCAGCGATTAATCGAAGAGATGAAATCTTGTTGCGAGAAAGGAAATTCGTACGAAAGACAAATCTTCCAACGATACGTGGACAAGTACGCCATATACTACGCAGCATCTGCAGTTTGGTTTTATTGGAGCCCATCTATTATTCTCATCGGAACGTTCTTCATATCTGATCCCTTCCCAACAAATGCAGAATATCCGTTCCCAGTTGATTTTGAACCCGTGAGGAGCATTATTTTCTTGCAACAATCGCTCGTTGGTATGCAATGCGCGTCACTTCTGTGCACCAATATACTTTGCGCGTTACTGTTGCTCTTCGCTGCAGCGCGCTTCGAGATTTTAATGACCGAAATATGTGCCGTTAACGGTGTTAAATCATTGATAAAATGCGTAAAAAAGTATTACACTCTGAAAAGGTATGCAACGATTCTACGGTGAAAAAGAACTCGATTAAACTGTATATCTTAGAGAATATAAGGTATTAGAAAATATCATGGATATTTTTCAAACGTGTGGTTTTAGATACGCAGAAGAAGTGGCGAACACAGCTCGATATACGACTCTGATTACGCTATGTATCTGTGGCATAGAAAGCGTATTTGCTGGTATCATTTTTATCGGAGTGAGTAACGAATAAAACAAATTAATATGCTATTACAATTAAAATTATTAAAATCTGCTCGAACAAATAGCGACAACCATTTACTGTGAAACTTCAATTCGTTACTGTATCTATAACTGTGCTATTGGCGGTATTCATGTGCGCGTGGCCAGCTGACAACTTAATAGATGTAGTAAGTTTCAAATTTTAGTATTGTAGCTTCAGATTATGAATTACAGTTAAGTGTATTTTTCTACCAGAGTGAAAGTACCATGAGAACGGTTTACCAATCTAAATGGTATGAACAGCCTTTGAGGATACAAAAATTTATATTATTCATGATGATTCCACAATCTCCGGTGATCTTAAGAATCAGGTGTATCATTCCAGCTTTCTCTCTCAGCTATTATTGCTCGGTAATGAAGTGATTTTTCTTAATCGATTTCACTGCCATCTTTATCATTGTAATAATTTAGGTACCAACTATTTGATATTTCAGTTCATCACAAACGTGCTTTCTATGTTTACGGCTCTACGAGTTGTCATGTTTCAAGATGAAGATGGAATACCTGACGATATTTAGCAGTCGTTTGAATTTTGTAAATTATGTAATGGTTTAATTGTTATGCAGTAAATTGTTTCCCGTGATTTGCTGATTTTATTGATTAAATTTCACTAGTTCAACTGTTAGGAAAGTTGCATAAGGGAAAGAACGCGTTTCGAATTCGTGGTGCACTAAACATTAAGTTCTAAATCTTACGGAAAAAATTTGAAGCAATGAACAAAAATTGAGTAAGCTGTCTGATTTAAAAATCTAGTGAAAGAAAATTTATCTAACTGTAAGGTACCTACCGCTTGCTCGTATAATACCACATAGGAATTTTGTTCTTGAAGGGGTGCATGTTAGAGCAGTGTAAGTTGATGATTGAGCTAAATTTGAGAAATAGAGTAGCAGATGCAATTTACTATTACAAATAGGAAACATACGAGTCTGTTATTTCACAGAAATAATGACATGCATTGAACAGTTGCTACTTTTGACAAATAGAAGTTTTGTGCTTCGACCACCTGTGTGGTAACGCTGAAATGGCACGTGAGTAATTTAGCGGATGTACTATACCCTTTTAACTTGTTCACACCACTTTTTCGGTGCTTAATAACTGAGATTCTGTCATAAACCTTGAATTTTTCAAGCGGTCATGCGACGGCCAATCTAATGGTTTCCGTAATATAAGCCGAACCCTTTCGAATATTCCTCAAGGTTGTATGTTTCACTTCCTGGATACTCGCACGTAACACTGGCCCTCGATGACCCTTCCAACGGGCATAACGTGCAATGGAAGGGAGGATACAAGGTATTAAGAATACTGAAACAGCACATTTTCGTCAGAATTCTAGTCATAAAGGCAAGTCAAATTGCTATCTCTCGGTAAATCGCTTCACACATCGCGAAACGTTTTAAATATCGTAACAGCATTGCGAACTTTGCACAGCTATATATACATATATAAAAATCACAATCAATCAATAGTAATTAATCTATTTCTTGCAACTACACATGACAACAGCCACTGTTGCCACATTACACTGTTGGTTACACCCCTTAATCAAATGGGAATCCTTTCGCTCGATTCCACATGGTTCTTCGAACCGTATATCGGTACCAAGGAGGAAGCATCAATCCGGAAGAAATTGAAGATCACATCACTGAAGTCAGTAACATCAGGAGTGTCATCCTCGGAGGAAGAACTCTATCGAACCTGTGTTTAGAAGAACTCATCGTTTCCAAAGGAGTCGGTTACTCGGAAAAAGTGATATCCAACAACGACAGAATCGAATGAAGCAAATGAAGTCAACCGTTCAAGAAAATTGACATCCGCTCTCAGGACAGGAGCCATTGCTTAGAGTCAATTGCGTCAGAAGCGTTAGGAGCGTCACATCCACGCAACACTCCTTCAACGACAAGTGAACACCATATAAGGTTGTAGTATTCGTAAGCTTGACTAGAAGCAGCACATATCTCTTCATCGTGTCAGTCGTATCTCCGCTTCGAACAGTCAGTCGTACTTTTGCTCCCGAATCACTTATTTATATCACTTAGATTCCGTGTTTTTTTACCCTATCTCCACATAAAAATACATATAATGTGGCTCATAGTCACGAAGATCGCATGAAGTTTTTGAAATCGAAACGTGACCCATTTAAAGTAGAATTCGCATGCTTACTCGATAACTATGACGAAGAGACACCCGTAACGAATATTGGCGTATGGTTAGAAGATTCAGAAGACGAATTTATCTCATTCATTAAATCACAGGTCGAATTAGATCAGATGGACGTCGTACACTCAGCTCCAATGATCTTAACATTGAGAGATGTTATAGAGAAGAATGTCTTGACTCACATTCACTTTGTCCGAGGCATCGGACGATCGTGGCTCAAAAGATCTAATCTATCCATGCCTTATCACTGTTACGATCGCAATCCTATGCAGATGCTTAAGCAATTTCACTTTTAACCACCTGCATTGGAGTAAATGTAATGTGATAAGTACCTTTTTTTTTTTTGTCATATATTTTGAACCACGATCGGTTCACACCACGAACGAATAACTTATGTATATAACTTATGATTCTCCGCTCTACAGCATATCTAAAATTCAGTGCATAATATAAAACACGTGACATGAATTCAACACACAACAATTGGAGTTGAGACCCTCTTTTGTAGATAATTATCAATTGCTCTACTCAATCTACTCAATCTACTCAATCACAAAATTCGACAGAAAATACACGGATCTTTCAAAACACATTTCAGTCTCATACCGACTTCTTATAAAATGAAATCACATTTTCTAAAATAAATTTGCCAATATTTATGGATTCTTACGAGAAATGGCACTGTTCACGACAATATAGGAATCGATGAAGAAAATTCATGTATATACTTGCGATCCTGCCTACGACACGAAATCAGTTAAAGCGATCGAATCTTTCGGTAACAACGCGATAAACTATTCACCTGTTTGGGGAATTCTAGAAAAACGATACAATCAGCCAGCAATAATCGTTACATCGCTTGAAGGTTCTGCTTGAACTACCGTGAACTCATCGCGCTCCGAACCAAGAACTTCGATGATTCTTAAATCACAGGAAATCTCACAATCGCGTCTTAGAAGCTCTCACGCAACCGACTGTAGATACCCTCCTTTAATACTTATTTAAGTCAAAAATAGACCGCGAGATAACACTGAAATGGAAAGAACTCATACAACACACAACATTCCCAAAGCTAAAGAAATGGTTCATACTCTTATACGATCGCTGCAAGATTTCAGAACCAGTCGGATCTAGTTCGTGCGTTTCATCAATATTAAATATTGAAAAAGTCACCCATTGACGTAATCAGCAATCTTTCAATCGTAATGCACCAGACACAACACGACAAACGTGTCGCGAATTATGGCCAACCGTTCAGTGTTCCTTCGTCATCACCAAGATTGCGTGTATCTTTTCCCAAGAATCACATCTTTTGCAGAACTGCAAATTTACGCATTTACATTGATACTTTCCCTCGGACGTATAGCACTAGAATTCTCTTTGTGTCATTTCTCTTCGTTAACGTAAGTTAGCGTTCGAGCGTTATAATTATGAAAGAATTAATCAGAGATACTGTATGAACCATTTAATAAGAACGTAAAGAACCATTTCTTGTGATAATCGCGACTAATGTCACACTATTTCATAACTAATCGTGTATTAACATCTGCTTTTTACGAATTTCTATGCACACAGATATTTATTTCAATGAAAACCACTTTCGAAACATAACAACGGACATTGTAGAAACTGCGTTATTCGTAATTGGATACTACAGTAACTGAACAAACGATACCTTTCGTTTCATTGCTTGTACTTACACATCTAATAAATGCCTGAATCATTTAACATCAATTATTTGTTTACTTGGAAAGGGATCTTTTTTACCTAAGCTATCATCGTTCAAACATTTTGTGTATAATTATTACTTCTAATACTCGCAGATAGTGAACTTATGTTAGACGTCGTACTGCGAAATGTGTCGACTAATTTGCAGCCTGTTCCATATGCGATATCTCCCACAGTGGTAAGCACATAAAGGAGAATTACGTATTCAAGCGGAATTCGAGAGAAAACTCTCAGGCTGTTATTAGTATTGCAACAGGAATTATTTCATATTTTATTTCTTTCGTACTAAGAATAGGCAAGTAACTGCATACAACTGAACTATTACCTCTACACGATTTCTTTATTAGTTTCATTAGAATTCTCGCGAATTATTCCACAGTAAAGCGTTCTGCTTGAAGACAGAACGTTGTGATCTCTTGACACGGTAGTCGGCTTTAAGTTCGCGTCGGTATGTTTCGAAATGTAGCGCCAAAAACAGCGATAGCTTTTACTCAATTTATCCTGGGATTGTCCTGTTGTTGGCCGCTTTCATCGACGGCTACAAAGTTTCAGACACTTTGCTTCAAGATCTTGAGATCCGTGTTATTTCTCAATGCACTTTTACTCTTTTGTCCTTTGTTGTATGCAATATATGTGCACCGCTATGATACAGTAATGTTTTGTAAAGCAATTTCTTTGGCACTTGCTGTTTTACAAGTACTTCTGCATTCCTTCTACTGTTTCAATCAGTATGATCGATATCAGGTAAGATTCATCAGTAATAGCACTCTCAAAAGATAGTGATTCCAGGAACGTATTGCAGCTATTAATCGAAGAGATGAAATCTTGTTGTAAGAAAGCAAATTCATACGAGAGACAGGTCTTCCAACGATACGTGGACAAGTACGCCATATACTACGCGGCATCTGCAGCTTGGTTTTATTGGTGCGGTGCAATTGTTCCCATCGGAACATTCTTCTTACCCGATCCCTTTCCAACGAATGCAGAATATCCGTTCCCAGTTGATTTTGAACCCGTGAGAAGCATAATTTTCTTGCAACAATCGCTCGTGGGTATGCAGTGCTCGTCACTTCTGTGCACTAATATACTTTGCGCGTTACTGTTGCTCTTCGCTGCAGCGCGCTTCGAGATTTTAATGACCGAAATACGTACCGCTAACGGTGTTAACTCATTGATAAAATGCGTAAAAAAATATTATTCTCTGAAAAGGTATGCAACGATTCTACGATGAAAAAGAACTCGATTAAACTGTATATCTTAGAGAATATAAGGTATTAGAAAATATCATAGATATTTTTCAAACGTGTGGTTTTAGATACGCAGAAGAAGTGGCGGACACGGCTCGATATACGACTCTGATTACGCTATGCATCTGTGGCGTAGAAAGCGTATTTGCTGGTATCATTTTTATCGGAGTGAGTAACGAATAAGACAAATTAATATGCTATTACAATTAAGATTATTAAAATCTGCTCGAACAAATAGCGACAACCATTTACTCTGAAACTTCAATTTGTTACCGTATCTGTAACTGTGCTAATGGCGGTATTCATGTGCGCGTGGCCAGCTGACAATTTAATAGATGTAGTAAGTTTTAAATTTTAGTATTGTAGCTTCAGATTAAGAATTACAGTTAAGTGTATTTTTCTACTAGAGTGAAAATACTATGCGTGCGGTTTACCAATCTAAATGGTATGAACAGTCTCTAAGGATGCAAAAATTTATATTATTCATGATGATTCCACAATCTCCGGTCATCTTACGAATCAAGTGTATCATTCCAGCTTTCTCACTGAACTATTATTGCTCGGTAATGGAACGATTTTTCTTAATCGATTTTACTGCCATCTTTGTCATTGTAATAATTTAGGTACCAACTATTTGATATTTCAGTTCATCACAAACGTGCTTTCTATGTTTACGGCTCTACGAGTTGTTATGTATCAAGATGAAGATTGAGTAGTTGGCGATATTTAACAATCATTTATGAATTTTGTAATGACTTAATCGTTACACAGTAAATTGTTTCCCGTGATCTGTTTATTTCATTAATTGAATTCCACTAGTTTCAACCGTTAGGAAAGATGACGCGCTTCCAATCTGCACTGAACATTAAGCTCTACGATGAGTTTTACGGAAAAATTTTTAAGTGTAAAATTGAGTAAGCTGCCTTATTTAAAGATTTAGTGGAAGAAAGTTTATCTAATTGTAAGGTACCTACCGTTTATTCATATAATGCCAGCTAATACTTTTATTCTTGATTGGTTGCGCAGTAAAGCAGTGTGGGTTGATGATAGAGCTAAATTGGAAAAATAAAGTAGCAGGTGCTATTTGTTATTACAGATAGAAGATATACAGGTCTGCTATTCTATAGAAATCATGTTATGCATCGGTATAAATTTTCGTATAATTTTTTTATTATTTTCTTCGGGAATTTATTTTCCGTAGTTGTCCCGTTTACGGGATAATTTTTTGAGCAAGATGTGCATATTTTTATATTTGACGTTACATCTAAATAATTTTTTATATTTCATTCTCAGAGCACTACGATCAAAAGGATAAACTTGGGATGCTGGCAAAATTATAGAAACGATTTTATAGGTTAATTCGTAAGGATTACCTGTACATCTAAAATAGGCACGTAACGTTGCCTACAATGTTCATGGTGTCCCATGGATGGAGATAATGACAAACATGCGTAAAGATGTACGGACTTCAAAGTGCCTGTCTTTCAAATTCTATGTGAAGGTAATCTGGATTTTATAATTTAGAAATATTGTTAAAAGATTTCTTGTTATATCCATTTTACAGGTTCTGTACGCCTTTAAGTTTTTAACTTTTTCTCAACATCCAATGTCGGATTACGCGTCTAAACAGTCTCGAATAGATAATAAATTAAACCAAAATCCTTTCTAACAATATTTTATTTCATTTTTTCTATTGACGTAATGAATGTCCAATAAAAATGTACGATAAATCACAATTACTGTTATTTAGTCTAAATTATGCCTCGCTGTATTCCAAGTGTTGATTTAATAACAAGAAACATAATATATTCCTATCTATGCGTTTCTTTGCAGTAACTAGTACTTGATTATTATCGTATAGACTAATATCTATTCACGAAACGGAAACGAAGTGGCTTATTGGGTACATTCACCATCATAAAATTGCTTTTGATGTCAGCATAATCATATTCAACTCTGAATTGTCGTACAAGCTGAAATATGAATAACGCGATCAATTAATAACGATTACAATAATATGATTAAACCTAACAGTAAATACCTTTGCTGTCAGTAGCATCATTTTTATTTCAGCCATACTTTTCCCTAAACATGATCTCACACCATATCCAAAAGGTAAATAGCTGAAGTCTGTATCTTCTTTTGCACAACTAGACAACCATCTTTCTGGCCGGAATTTTAACGGATCCTCGAAGTTCTCCTCGCGTTGCGAAGTAATTTGATTTGCCATTATGACAAATGTCTATAAGAATTTATTTCTTAACGAAGCAATAATCTTACTTAACTACATTTTGCTATTACGCTTACCCCTTTAGGTATCGTATATCCATGAAGATGTATGGTTTTTGGTAACAGTCTAGTGATGTAGGGAATAGCAGGGTGTAGTCTTTGAATCAAATAAATCATTATCGTAATAATATAATAGTGATATCTACTCGATGTGTACTCTTATGAAAATTACTACCTTAAAGTTTCTTGAAGGCAAGCTTTCAGATATGGCATATTTTTCAATGTTCTTTCCGTGAAAGGAGCGTCGTTATTTGGCAAAACAGAAGTAATTTCATCGTAGAGTCTTCTTTGCGTCCGTGGATTCTTTGCCAAATTATATAATATAAACGCCTCGGAGTTTGCCGTCTAGAAATCGAATAAACGTTAAATTTCATTATACATAATTGTCACTGCTGTTATGCTGTCAATAATTACCGCTTGAACACCTAAAATGATCATATCCATCAGCAACGTACAAATGTCATCTGGATGAATACCTTCGTTCACGAGAAGCTTTTCCAAAACAGGTGAACTATCCTCAACCATTAAACTTTTTTCTACATGGGATTTGCGAATTCGAAGTTTACCTTGAGCTTGGCGGACATATTTTCCTATGACACTGAAGAAGACGTTCACGAAATTTCCTGGAAATAATTCCATGTACGAAATTTTGGTCATCAACTTACTTATCGAGCACGTCACAAGCTTCGAAGAGCTTCTTAGCGAATGGAGTCAAGAAAAATCGCCACACTTGAAAGCCAGTTTCACAGCGGCTCATGTACTTGTGAGCTGTTAACAAGGCGTTAATAATTCTTGATGTTTCGGACGTCGGATTGTAGCCTGGTGACTCCAAAAAGCCGAGCCGCTTGTTGAATGTTACGTCGTAAAAACACTCCATGGCCCAGCGAATCATGTCTTCGTGGAAACTAGCAGGCACCTATTCGCGTCATTAATTTATCGTTTTGTATCGTAAGGTTAACATTACCAAATTGTATAAACTGTAATATATATACTTCATTTTGTCTGTTACGTATTTTGTATATCCTAGTAATAACTTCGTCGCAAATCGTATCGATCTTCCCAAAAAAGCTTGGAGCAATTTGACCGAATATTTGCTCTACCTTTTCTCTCACTTCTAACCATTCTGTACCTTGCCTGAATAATTTTTTGATCAATAGATTTCAATTTTACGTGTATACAAATTATCTGTGATAGGTGCAGGTATTTACTTACATAGAAAACGGCCCTGCAAGACGATATTTACGATAGTTCAGTCGATAATGTTGTAGAATATCGATTCCGCTTCTTATAGGCGTATCGCCTTCCTGCTTAAGGACCTCTGCTATGTGTTCGGGTCTACATTAATGAACAAGGGTAATGAGCAAAAGCGTAATAAGATAGAGCTATCGAAAATTATTACCTTGGGAAAGGTTACCTGTGAATCATGACAATGTCTCCTGAAAGAGGTCCATTAATTCTTACGATACAACCGTATTCGTTGAATAAATATTTTAAAGGTGTTACATTGCGATTCCACGTCAGTCGTCCTGAAAATTTGTTCGTCATTTGAAATTTAACAATCATCTATCTTCGCAGAGACAGGATTGACACTGAGCTATTTCAAACTTTTATGAGATTTACGTGATATCGTCTGAATTCTTTTATTTTCTGTAACTATTCTTTCATCGAGATACCAAAGGGAACGCGCATTTGGAAATTCGAAGAGCAAATCGAATTTTCCTTTTAAAAGTTTTCTGTCCACTATTTCTTACGATCGCATTTAAAATTCTCTAACGATAATTGTACAGATAGAAACGATACTGGTCTCTTCGAATTTCAACCTATTGGTACTTCAACAGATCGTACCCTGGGTGAATCTGTTGATTAGCAGACTGGAAAGCACTTGCGTACCGAGGAGCGGCACGTATTTCCAATATTTCTCCCAAATCTTCAAAATCGCCGGTCCAGGGATCTCTTCGAATGGCAATGGCGTCTTATCACCGGTAATCTGCGACTCGATCTTCGATGTAGTCACCTCGAACGTAGTAGTTGAAACTTCTGCAGCCGTTTGATCCAGCAGAGGAATCGCATCTGCGCGTAAAGACTCGTTGACGACAGAAGCTGCCTGTGACTGAGTCATGGATGCAGCTAAAATGCAGAGAAATATTGATAACCTAACGAGGACAGTATTTTCAAAAATACTTACAGAGAAGATCGGAAGTGTCGATATTTAGACATTTCTGACTCTCGCTTGCTGCCAGAGGTTTCGACATCTTCATCACCGAATATTGTCGAGAAATCGACATTAAACGTGGTAATAATCGTTGCATTTTAAACCGCAGTTTGTTAGCCCCCGATTAATATTTTCTTTTAGGAAAGAAATAACAGCTTAGTTGTCCTGGTAACCGGCAAAAAAAATGTTAATGTCGTTTTTGCAAATGGCGTCACAACAGGGTGAAGTACGTGTCGAATCCAAACAAACGGAATAAAGCTATTTACGTATAAACTTTATTTAACATAAAAATTTATCATTACAGATTACAAACTAGACGATATGAAACATCGTAAATGTACATTGTAAAATTCACACATCAACTTCGATCTCCACATCCTCTTCGTCTTCCGAAACAGTCTTTTCAGTCGTTGCACTCTTTGTATCATCCTTCGCTAATTTTCTAGGCGATTCCTTCTGGGAATCGGAGTTCGATAAAGCAGTGTTTTCGCTCTCTTTCGTATGCCGCCATTTCATTCGTCGATTTTGAAACCAGACTTTTACCTGAGAAGAACAGATCATCGTTCGAATTCGACTTTTCCAATTGCTTTACGTTCGCAGCTAATTTAATGTTATACTTGTGCGTCTGTCAAGCCTAAAGTAGCAGCAAGTTGCCGCCTGTCCGGTTTCGTGATGTACTTTTGCAGAGAAAATCTTCTTTCCAAACCTTTTCGTTGCAAAGAACTGAACACAGCCCTCGACCACGATCTTTTTCTTCTGGTATTGGTCTCTGATTGATTGGTCGGTGTCGAGGCAGACGATATCGGTACTGTAAAAGTTCGTAAAAAGCTAAAAGGTTTTAATCGCTCTCGAAATATTTCTAGATCCTATACAAACACGGTAAGGGGAAGTGCTTGGTTGGATAAAACAGAGGCTTGAGGATTCGTCGCGGTGGACGCTAGTGCAAGATTACAAATTAGAGGGAAACGTGACATGATGTAAACATTGTAAACGGTAGTCTTAGCTGGATGGGTGTCTGTTTCAACAGATCCTATCCCGAACAAGAGGCCTCCAAGATTGGGTACTTCTGGCTGATTTACAGCCCTACAGAAGTATACAACATGTGTACGAGTTTAAACAGTGTGGTTCTCTCTCCGGTTGGTACGGTCCTCCGCATGAATTGGATGGCTAACAGTTAGTAAGGTCATACTTATTTCGGGAACTTTGTGCTATCGTTTGAAAGTGCAACTTCTATTGATAAATTCTTACTTATTCTATTGTTAGTCGTCGATTATAAGCGGTTGAATCATTTGGAAACATCCGTTTCTGCTTAGTTTTCGGTGATCTTTTATTATATCAATATTTTTATCACATGTAAACAATATACGAACGAAAAGCAAAGGGGAGTCCAGGTTTTCGACTTTTTAGCTAACCAAGAAGGAGTACGACGAAACCGCTGTTTACATCGACTATAAACGAATGGTGGCACTTAAGATGTCGTTTAAACACGAACAGGAAACACGGGAATACACTGACGCGTAAATATTTTGCTCTACTTGCTGTCGAGTATTCGGAGACAAGACAGTAGTCCATATGGTCACATTTGTTAATGACGCAACTTTCGTTTCATGAGCTAGGGTTTTTAGACGATTTCCGCTAAAGGCATCGAAACGATCACGAATAACGTTAAATCGATTAACTCGCGTAATATAGTTGTATTAATTTTAGAAATACGTCTATACATAGAACAAAGAATAGATTACGAGCAAAGATTACACTTTTTAATTTCTCACCTCTGGGAACAGGTCGAAGTGGAGCCGGTCGATAAATACTCGTATAATTTTCGACTACTCCGTTTCCATGGTTGGTACTTGCGTAGTTTCCGGAAATCGCAGTTTGAACGTAAGAAAATGGAGGGCAAATTCGTAGGGCTTCGCACCTGACGCAACCTCCAGGACAAGGACACCGCACCGTGGAAAATTGTACCGGAAGCGGCCTTAGTACATCTTTCGAAACATATATATTTATTCAGAAGTTGACCATGCAGGTCAAACAGGCAGTACGATGTCCATTTCATAACGATTACTTTTTTTGAAAATCGAGTCAACTAATGGAAATAAAGAAAATAATTTGAAGAACACGATAGATAGCCGTTTTTCGTTCCATTACCTGTTTTCTTCGATGAAATTTCATCCGACAATATACGTTCTACTCCAAACTTCAATTGCTTCGAACAATTCGTATCCACAACGCGAGTTTTCACTTCGTTCATCTTTATCTTTTCCCTTTAACTCACTTACACGAGATTCCGATTATCCTAATATTTCCGACGCACACTTTTAACGACTACGACATTTTCCAACAATGCTCCACTTGAAATCGTAATCCAAATAAATCACGCACAAGTACACTCCACCGAACTACGAAGTTTATGTCATGATTAAAAGTGGACACAGTGTTTTTGACAATGATCCGATTCTTCGCCGATTACAAATAGAAGATGATCGAATTATCAGTCACTGGTGTCAACGAAAATAGTTACAGGTTAAACAATGACTTTCACGGAAGTGCATCAGAATGAACGAGTGAACGAGTTCCTGCCATGTTCAGAACGGAATTTGGTTTAAAAAAAAAATGATCCGAGCTCGCTGCAATTTCGTACGTGGGATTGGTCCACATGGACGGTGTAGGCGTGGCTCTCAGAAGATTGGTCCCTGAAGGACGATGAGTCTGATGTCAGACTCGATGGAGCATTGCTCGGAAGAATTCCCGATTTGATGCGTTTCACCAAATAAATATTATAAAATACGCTTAACGCATAAAACGGGATAAATTACCGGGAAATTTAAAAATAAATTTAAGAGAAAAAAAAATATAAAATATAATTAAGAAAACACTTTGATATTGCAACTAGATATAGTTCCATTTTATTCGAATATAATTTATTATACAGATTACAATTCTTTAAGGTCATCTTTTTATAGAAATTATAGTTTTCACATGTACTACTGTAAATCGTTACCTACCGCTATCATTAAATAAATTCGATTACATCGAGGAATCACGAGAACGAAAATTTTGAACGTAATCGGTAATCTTTTTAGAAATGAAGTTCCAAAAAACAGAAATAGACGCTATTCGGGTTATACATGTCTGAGGAATAATAGCATAGAGACGTATGGCTGATGATATCTCTGGAAGCCATATGGTTATCTTTGCATGCAGACTTTCGGAGTATACAGTCACTTAGGTGTTTATTTGAAGAGCCATGTTTGAAGCAGCCTCTACCCACATGCTAAGAATATTCTTCGGGATATGTACACACCGTGATCCTCTATTCGATTTTATTAGGTTTTAGGATTTTCAAGAGTCCGGCGAATCATGATAAGCGAACCCCTAATTGAGTCCGTCAATCACGATCAGAAATTTTTACCACGAATCTCTTATATTCTCGTGTCAATCGATCAGATCGATCCTCGAATACGAAACTTACGTTTTCAACTATCCGAGATTCTACTATCCGTGATTTTCTAGCAAAAGTCTAGCGATATCCATCGATAGTGGCGAACGTAAGTCTTGTATTTCTACTTTTAGATCCATTCAAAGCATCATCAATTAATATTGTACATTGTATAAGATTTTGACAGCAGGATCATTCCTTGGTACAGCTTCTCGATTTCGGAATCGTTCTCTGCCGTATCGTGCATAAGGGAGTTTCTTTTTGGACGATTATAGTTTTGCAAACCCTGCAGGTTCTGAAATGCGAATGTCATTTTTGTATGTAGAATATGTCAGCTTCGATTCTCAATTTTGTAACTCGATCGCCTAAAACAAAAAATCAACTCACTGAGAGCACTATAACGTTTCCATTGCCCGTGTTTCCCATTGCGTTTTGACGAATTGCTGTTATTATAAGACTAAGCAAATAGCCACCGAAAGCAAGAAACGAAAGCGCTGTGACTGACAATTGGAATATCTTTGAAATTTTCGTATCTTTCCCCTTATCTTCGTGATAATCTTCGTAACGTCTCATTGGCTTTTTGTTCATTCTTTTCAAGGGCTGTGCAACGGGCAATGATGACGAAAATGTTCTACTCGATATCTCTTCGGCTTGTACATCTTCCTCGACAACATCTACGCTCGTAAATTTATTTAATCGATTTCATTTTTCAATTACCTTCTTAAGTTGAATGTGTTTCTAAGGTTTCGAAAAAGTTTACCTTCTTCATCCGCGAGTGAGGACTTTATTTGAATTAATTCACTCATTGGTAGTTCGCTCAAACAATAAACTTCCTGCGTATAAAACGATGTCCGATTTGCCAATGTAACTTTCAAGCAGAGACATATCAATAGAAACGGTATCACGCCGGTATTCATGTTAAACTGTATTTTACGATTTAAACTGAGTTGTGAATCTCGCGAACGATGCTTCACCGACAACGATGTTTCATCGACAAGGTTCGTTTCGTACTAGTTCGAAAAGGTAATGAGGCTCTCCGAATCTGGAGATCTCGTCTCTCGTGCTTGGTTGACAAAGCGAAAAGAGTTTCAATCGTGGTCATCACGCGACCAACTAGGAACAGGAACGTTACGAATCAACAAGGTGGAAACAAGTAATTAACATCCGTTAGAACCAGGTCGAATGTAACTCTTAGTGTAGGAAAAGCTCCAGTCGCGATACAATGCAGAAGTTTTTGTGTACCGCTTTCTGCATTTCCACTATAGCGTTTTGTGCCTCCGGTTTACCTCAAGAGGATGATGGTTAGTCGCAAAACTTAAGCTTCACGATAAATCAACAGCTCGTTAATTGATTCGACTCGTAGGTGTTCTCGACAAGATAAAGACAGGCTTGGAATATGCGACCGATTATCTGGAGACTGCAAAGGATATCGCAGATCTGGTTGCAAAAAGTTTAGGCGCTAAGCAGAAGGAAAGACGAGGAGAGGATGATAAAACAAAGGATAAAGGAAGTTTCGGTCCTTCTAACGTTATGTCCGCGTTCTTCCGTCTTTTTGGACTGGATTCGCAGAAAGTTACAGCCATTGCTGTGAACAGCGTTATATTTCTTGCGCAAATGGTACGTGTCTATTGCTCGATGTTTTACTATCAAATAATGGCGAGTCTCCGATCTGCAGATAAGTTCGTTGTTTAACTTGAAACCTCCGAAAGAAAATGCCGCCAGGAGTTTGGAAGACGAGACTGATGCTTCATCTTGGAATCCAGCTAAACTTATCACGGAGAGCAAGAGCGAGAGAGTGAGTCACACTGAATACAAAAATGAAACAGAAATTGTAAGTTACCAGATAACAGATGCGAATAATTTTCTTTTTAGATACAAAACTTAATCGAGCAAGCTCATGACGAGAATCTACCGGTTCGACTGATCGAGAAACTGGATGGTGCTGATTCCGCGTGTATCAGATTGCTGGTATGCAAAATTTCACCGGTGATAAGGGCGACGCAGAATTTCCTAAAAAACAAAGCCCAATGTAAATCACATCAAATGACTTCGTGGTTGCCCAAAAGAGACGAGTTCGAGGAAAACAGCGATGAATGCGAAAACACGCATACCGATTGCAATTTATTTTCCTAGCGGTAGTTATTGAATCGACCTGTAGTTTATTTAACTTTATTTGCTGCGAACTTGGTCGGAAAAAAATGACGGTGGGCCTGCAGGAATTTTTCAGAAACGCTGTAAAACCGAACACTTCGAATGTCGTATAACATTCACGTATTAATTTGAAAGAAAAATAGTCGAAACCTCTTTACGTGTAATAGCTGCGTATGATGGAATTTGCCAGGGATGAAGGTGTTGGTTTGCATAGCATATATATTTGCGTCCATACAAATATATACTATAATACAGAATATACAAGGTATTCCAAAATTAATTTACTGAACATTGCACATAGTAATATCTCTGGCGAACCGCGAGTATTCGTCGATGAACGAAAAGAAGAAAGCAGCGAAGTCAGAACTATCTTCTTTTCTTCAAATATGCACCATTTATTTTGAAATAAACACCGGTGAATTAAGTTTGGCAATACCCTTTATATTTCGAGCCATCTCCGGGATGGCTGCGGTCGCATTCGATTATCCAAATAAAATTATATTGCTTGAAGTCGTTTAATCTTTACAAACAACATTTGTCTCTTGTATGTTACATAAGAAAATGCTTGTGATCATGGAGTATGGAATCGAAGCGTTTTCATGGAAAAATTATCCCGACCGCGTTGCGAGGACGCTTATCGTCCGCTTACCGATTTTTAGCGACGATTAACGAAATATTTATGGATAATATCTGTATAAAACGCATTGTGCGAGAGACGTAATATTCAGTTACGTAACAAAACTACTCAATCGAGTTATAAAATGAACTACTCGCAAATTATTGCACTGTAGACGAAGCACCTTTTGACCGATTAAATAAACGTAGAACCATCGGACGTAATATATTAACGATTTATCAACTTCCGAAGCAATAAACGATGACGATACATATTTTTCACCGAGGGAAGATACTTGTATGATTTATAAGGACGGTGCTAATGAATGATCTCTACTCTTTGAAATCTTCGTGTCAGACGAAAGTGTCAAACATCTTAAAGTGACCCTACGATTCCAAATATCGACTCAATGTCCTATTGGCATTAACTTTAATCGATACAAAATCAACTATATAGTTTGTTCGATCGCTGTTCTTACGATACACGAACATCGATTAATATCAGGGCCGATTGCTAAGTAAAAGAATATCGAATGAAATATCAATGATAAGATTATAACAAGAAAGAAGGAACCATTCGAGCAATAACTACTTTGAAACAAGGTTCCTTGCGAAATTACCGGAAAGTTTTCTACGGTATAGTTACGTGTCAGACATTTCAGTGTAAGCTGTCACGTTCCACAGTGTAGAAACTTTAATCGTTCTACGCTATACATCTAATGAGATCAAAATTATTGCGATCCATATGCTGTCGAAGGTTAAATGTCGATCGAACGTTTCTAAAATTAATAAATCGATACGATAGCGTTAATTAGTGGCTTCTGATGATCGATCGATCGAGAAACCTTACGGTATATACCGTACTTACGCGCGAATCGGTTTAGAAAGTCGATAATTATGAAACTTTGGCGTTTGATAGACATCATGGTAAACGCAGCAGAGAACTTCGTACGCGCTGCAAGTTCGAAGCTCGAAGAAGTTGTCGATAAACTAACTCGAGTCGTCTACGAATCCCTGTTTACTATGGTATGCGACTTACAACATACACGATAATTAAGTAACTCGATACAAAAGCTAAGTCTTTCCGTTGACAATTTTGATTCAGATATCACATACGATCTGATAAAAGGAAAACCGAATCGACACTTCTCGTACGACGAAGATCACGCATCGGTTTCATCGCATATCCGTCTCAAACGCGATGAACGTTATCTGAAATCATTCGAAATATCCGATACATGTATATTATAGTAACCGTATATGATATAGGAGGTACGCATATTATACATTCTCGTTACATTTACGGAAAAATCGATCTCGAAAATATATAAAGGTTCAACAGACTGTTCGGGGAAAAAGGAACCAGCGGGTCGTATCGAGCGATACGGCCATCGAGAAATTCTTATTTACAACAGAACTCCGTCGCGCCTGTATTGATCTTTGGGCTTCGCGCAAATTCACGCATTTGGCTCGTTCCCTCAACGACTCACGAGCTTTGCACGCTGAACGGCGCGATGATTCGTTTCCCTTTATGAAAGTCTTCCGTTTTTACATGGTCATCCACTGTAACGTTAAAGTTACTATTAAACGAACGGTGTCGGTTAAAATTTTTGGATAAAATAATAATTACATCGTCCTATAGGCTGCTGTTCCGGATAAAATTTTAAGGAACGCCGATGCGACCGACCGTATTAGAAATGTAGCGCGATCACGTGCATGACAGTAGTCTCGTCTCGAAGCTCGTATCCGTTTCGTTTGATGTTAGAAGCTCGAGACGACGACCCTGCGTGCATTCGGTGAACGTCCGCGCTTCATTGCAGTCTTTGTGGTAGATTCAGCGATGAAACGAACTGAACTCGATAGGAACAAGCAAAAAGGAGGTTCTCGAATCAGCATAATAGGCTTGGTCAAGATGGGTACACGATCCAAAACGTGTTAACGACGAATATCGATCGAAACTCTCGCTTCCAAACGACTTCTAACGACTAACGAAAACACGTTTTCTTGAATTGGTTTAGAAACACGTGTAAGTACATAGAATCTACATCAACGAAACGGGTACTCGAATCCCCTAGCGTATGTCGTTTGGAACCAAACTTTTCGATGGATTGTGGATTGTTTTTTAGAGTGTCGTTCGACCTGGGCTGATCTGTGCTCTCGACGCAAGTTTGTCGCAGCCAATCCCGTAGATTCCACGTTCTCTCCATCAGGTTCGAAGAGTTCTTCTCAACGGTACAAACGCTGGTAGTAAAACCGCTATTAGGACCATATTGGGCGATGATGTTTTGCGTGTTGGGTGTCGGTGGTTGCGTTACAGTTAACTGAGACAAGATGTTCGACTGAATATTCGGCGTACCGAATGTTCCTGAAAGAATTTCGCAACTTAAAGAGAAAGTCTTCGTGAAATTATGCAAACGAAGATTTATACTCACCTTGTATATTGTTCGATTCGGCTGTAAGGTGGTGGAAACGTAGCCATCGCAAATAAGAATACATCAAAGTCGGCGGCGGTGGTATATTAGTATCCTGGCGTTTATTCAGCACGCCCCAGATCTCACGTATTTCCGAGTTTAGGTTTTCCAGGCTTGCGATGATTTCCGTCGACTCCTGGTAGTGATCCGGTTTGTCTGAGTACGAAGGATCAAGACCACAAGATCGAAAACAAATTCTTGAGTGGAAAGAAATAAACGAAAACAGCGCTTCGATAGACTCGAGGAAAATCATTTAAATCATTTGTGAAAATAACTAATAAAGTGACAAAGAAAAGAAAGGCGATGAAACAATAACTGATAGCGGAATAGTGAGAAAAAGAGAGAAAGAGAGAGAGAGAGAGAGAGGGTCCGTTACAGAAACTTACCTATAAACGTGTCCGTTCCCAAATCAGTTGAACTGATACCACTGCTCACGCTAGACATATCGCTCAACGTCAGTTCTTCGTTTTTCGTCGTAGTCGCGTCATTTTCGTTGGTTTTAGCATTAACCACTCTCTCCAGAGATTGCTCCAAGTGCCTTAATTGGATCACTTTCTCACCCAGAAGGCTCTTAGTTCGATGCAAGTTCACTTCCATGTCCGAGAGTTCGCGTTCCTCCTAAAATCCATCGTGCGGATTTAACGCGCAGCTTTTAGAAAATACAGATCGAGACGCAGGTGTATAAAAATAATACCTGAACTAATTGCTCGAGGGTTGCTCGGACGCTACGTTGTTTCCAAGCCCTCTGCCGTCCCTGGAATACGTTCTCCTGGTGTCGAAGCGCCTCCCGTGCCCTCTTCACTGAATCCCTTTCGACGTGAATTCGGTGTCGAAAGAACTCCAGCTCCGAAGAGGCATTCGCCGGTGCTAAAAAATCGAGCAAAATCCTTTTCGATGTCATCCGACTAGCTCGCACACGCGCGATGTTGGTGAAAGCAGCGTGCAAAGAAAGATGTAACGAAAAAAGAACCAACGAGGACAGACTCGACTCGTGGCGATAGAAAGAAAATAAAAAATCTGGTGGCGCACTTACGAGCAGGTGAAAGAGTACAAGCCGCTAGTTAAAGTAGAGAGTGTACAGATGCCTGGGAAAAAACAAATAACAACCGATTCTCAAATATCAGAAATAAACATGGGAGTATTGGGAATAATCGAGAGAAACAAACGACTAATAAAAAGAAATTCTCATCTACGTTTCGCGCGCGTCAGAAATGGAAGCAAATAAGCGGTGAATTTTTAATTATCCGTTTCTGAAACATTCAGATTGCTAAAAAATGAATATTGTACTACTAATTAGGTGGAAATCTTCTGAAGAAAGTTACCTTTGTCTTGGAAAGGATAACGCAATGTATAGGCCGTTTCGTTGCTTGGCAATTGATCACCGAGATCCTCGAGCTTTTCCAATTGTTTCCTAATGTTCTCGACCGGGTTCTCGAGGTTATTATTATTGTTATTATTGTTGTTTCCGGTGGTAGCGGTAGGTTTCGCGGTGCTGGTTACTTTCTTGCTGATGTTCTTCTTCGTGGTGGTCGTGTTGGCGTTCGTCTCGCTGGCGATACTAGTGTCGTCAGGTTGGAATCTCACGTTCTTCGCGTTCGACGTAGCTGTGCTCTTCTGAAACCCCGAGTTCGCCTTCTGAACGTTCGGTTCGTTCGGATCGTGTAATTCTTCCGACTGCTCGTTCATGGTCGTCTGAGTCTCGTGCGCTTTAGTGTTCGTCGTCGCCGAGCTCGAGTGCGTGTTTCGTAGTGGAGTACTGCGAGCACGATTTAAGGCCTATAGCCAGACATTAGGACGAATCGTATGAACGTGAGGGAGTACCTTCACAGTTTCTATCTCGCTACGTGAATAATTGAACGAACACCGATGGGTTTAGTTATTTACAAAGAGCGTCGAATTTCATCATCGAGATACGGAAGATATACAACATACAGAAGATATACAACAAATGTGCTTGGTCAAGGTATAGTAAGTGGTATTAACTATGAAGGTACTGGAATTGGTGACAAGGAGAATGGATGTGCAAGAACTTAATACTAATATAGTGAACACTTGATCCAAATATATGAGTAAATATCGTAACACGTAGATAAAAACTGTGCTTCCGACTGATTTGTTAAAGTCATGGCACGTACAAGTAGTTCAGAGCGCGATCCAACGTGTCAACCCTTCGCGATTCAATTCGTTTTTCTGATTTCACGCGCCCTCCTCTTGTATAACGCTGCCACAATGGCGCGACATCCTAAAATATTGCAATGAAATACCGAATATTGCACCAAGTATGTATCTAATTATGTATGTATTACGGGAAAAACACACGGTTGATCGGAAGAAAAACTAGCGAAGCGACAAATCTAAGCTCGACTCACTTTTGTTCCGATGACTCGGTTCTGTCGGTTCTCGTTCTCGTTGACGTTGACCTTTCGGTTTCCGAAGCCGTGGTGTATCCCTCCTTCCTTCTGTTCCTCTTGTCGATAGCCGAACGAACCTCCTTCTTTAATTTCATATATTTCTCCTTCAACGCCATATATTTGTCTTGCAGCAGTCGCTTTTCGCAACGCATTTTCTCGAATTCGATGCTCTCTTGGTGAATAGCTCTTCCTGTCTGTTTCCTCGCTTCTTTTTCTACTTCGCGTGAAAAATCGGCACGAATCTCCTCCAAATGTTGCTTATACATCTTGCGAGTGCGATCCTCCTGAAACCGCAACAGCGAATTTTTTCCAGTCACGTGTAATCGCAAATACGTAATGTAACCTTTCTTTCAGCTCTTCGTCTTCCATCGTGTCAAGAATAAGTTGAAGTAGTTCTTTTTTTTTTTAACATACATGTATTACAGGTAATCAGCATGTCGTGTGTGTCTAGGTTAAAGTATAAATGTAAGAGTGCAATTTTGTAATAGTATGCTCTGCAGCTTTATTGCTCTTCGAGTATAATTTTTCAAGATACAACAAGAATTTAGAAGAATCTGTCTTAAAGCTATCTTATAAGGCGTGTTCCAAGCTGGACGGTGTTATACAATCGTGGGTAAAACTGGGAAATTGAATGACATATTTATTTATACCAAAGTAGCTGGTAAGTGGATCGCTTTAATGCCTTCGCAGAAAAAAATTGCGCCTAATGGGTTAACTAATCATTGCATAACATTCATAGTTCGCATCATATACACAATCTAATATCCTTAAGAAACAATGGACATTGGACTAATAACACATTCAATAAGGAAAATAAAAATCTTCGGAAACAAGAAAAGAATGTTGCATACCACGCAACAACAAAGAGTTAAGTTTTTTATTAGAATAACAGACATCGTCAGGTACTCACGTTGATTCTAAAATCGCGTACAATTTCAACCAGACGTTGCTCGTGCTCCTCCGTGATTTTCGAAATATTCTCCCTTTGCTGCTCCCGTACCTGAGAGCGTAATTCGTCAAACTTCTTGTCCAATTCTTTCTGCAAAGCTTTAATTCTCGCAGAGTGTTGTTTAGTCAGTTTGATCTCGTTAAGTTTCGCGAGTTTCTCCTCGTCTAGATCACGTTCGTGTTCGTTCTCCAACTTTCCTATTTCTTGGTTCCGTAGTTCCAGCAGCTCGCCCTTTCTCTCGTCGAGTTCCGTCTTCAGATTCGCCAAAATTTCCTGTCTCTCCTTTTCGTAGCAGACTTCCAATTCGGCCTTTACCTTCCTCAAGTTCTCCAGTTTAGCCTCGTCCATTTCGGCAATTAATTTTTGAATCTCCCGCTCCTCCTTAAAAGGTTATAAAAGATAACAAGATGAGATCTAAAATAATAACAGAAGCAGTTTAATATTACAAAATACCTTTTCAACCATCTTCCGCCTCGATTCTTCCAGCTTGTCGTTCATGTTTTTCTCCAGCTGCTTTTTCTGCGCCATGAAATTTTCCTCCAACTCTTTCTTCGTTTGCTCTAATTTATCTTTGTACTCTTTTTGCAAGGCTTCGATGTCCTTTTCGTGTTCTTGACTCAATCTTATCTTCGTTTCCTCCAGATTCTTGTCCTGCTCCTGTTTTCCGCCAGCATCACGATAAAGCTTAGGAAAGTCCGAGGTATCATCGTCGTCGGTCTGCTCGTTTCGCGAGAAATCTACTTTTGATTTATTCTTCCGGCGCGCGTCGATGTCACTGTAATCGGTTTCGCTTTTCGAGTTCCTGCCTTGTTCCTGTTTCCCAGCAACCTCGTTGCGTTGCTTCTCTACGAGATCGAGTTCGCGATAGATTCTAGGAACGTCCGAGGTATCATCGTCGTCGGTCTGTTCGTTTCGTAAGAAATCCACCTTCGATTTGTACTTTCGACGCGCTTCGGAGTCGCTGTAATCGGTGGTCTCGCTTTTCGAGACCAGATCGATGTTTTTGATTTTGTTAAATTTATTGGTATACGTGTAGTCCAGGCTGCTCTCCCTCGACAAACTTTCTCCAGATAAACTATCCCTTGTCATCTGCATACGGTGCTCCTTGTCAGAAACGTTCTGCGGAACAAATCTTTTGCGGTGCTCGTTCTCGGAAACGTTCCGAACGACGAACCTCTTGCCCACGACTTTCCCATTTTTCTTCGATCCTTCGATTTTCTCTAACGACGAACTCTTTCTGATACCCTCATCGATTTTGTCTTCGGAATCTTCTTTGGTTTCCTCGTTGAATCTTTGGCAATTTGTCTTTTGCGACGAAGGAATCCAATCGGTATCTCGATTAGAAAACATCGCGAGCATCTGAGCCTCCTGCTCCTCAGATTCGGATTCCGAATCGTCTTCGGATCTGGAATAGGTGAACCTGATGTCCAATTCCTTTTCTATGTCGAAACGTACGCTTTTCCGCTCTTCGTCCACTGGTCTGTCGTCTATTGATAACCGGTTAAAATTTAATAATCTGTACCAAAACGATAATAATACTATATATAAGTTTCTTACCATCCTCGGATTGTTTTTCTCTGAGAATCGATTTCAACTTATCTCCACCGACGTTGCTGCTCTCGTCCGGGATCAGCATGGTCCTGAAATCATCGAGTTTAGCGCCTTCGTGACTAGGTGTAGTGTCCCTGCTTCTGTTGCTCTTCAGAAACATGGTCCCTCCGCCACTTAGAGTGAGTTCCTTTTGTTGACCAAACTGACTCGGGTGCTTCTCCTTATCAAACTTTTCAGACTTCTCTGATCTGGCTAACGTGGTGATGCTGAGTTTATCGATATCTATAATGTTCTCTTCGGAACTAAATCTGCTGGACAACTGTTCCCAGTCCTTTTCGTGCCTCGGACTGAGAGATTCCGATCTCTTTAGCACTTCTTTTAAATCTATCTCTTGCTTTGGAGTACTAACTGCGGTTGTATTGGTGGTTGCGGTTGATGCGATTGTTTCTAGAAGCTTAGGGCACTCGTAGAACCTTGGATCTTGAAATTTGAGGTTGGTGTAATCCCTGGCGGCTCTGTTAGTTGCCAGAGGATTATCTATTTTCGAGTCTTCTCGTTTATACAGCTGTTTGTCTTGGCCCATAGCATCCTTCTTCCTTGCACCATCAATTTTATCCAATTTTTTCAGAGGTGTCAACTTCGTAGGGATCCTGGTAGGTGGGGGAATGGTTTTGATAGATTGTTTTACAGATTCCTTCGACGGAGAGGATTCCTTGGGCAGAGTTGCTTCCTCGTGAGACTCGAAATCCTTCGCTGTTGTTTTCGAGTCCTCTTCTATCGATCAGAAAACACACTTTATATAGCTTCCTAACGCTGTTTCGCTATGTTGTTGGGAGAGAAAAAGCTCAAAAGAGGCAAGAATCGATACTCGTTCCACAGATCAGAGAAAACGCGCGTAAACTTTTCCACGCTTACGATGACCCTCTCGAGTGAAAAGAGGCGACGGTGTCAACGTTCTCTCGCGAGCGAGTCAACGTCTGTTTTCTCTTTTCCTTTCACTCTTCTTTTTTACACTCGCCAAAAGAGCAGAGAGGGATGAGCGATGAAATGGATAAGAAAATATGTTTAAAAGCTCAAAAGTGCGCGAAAGCGACTATTATGTGACAATGAAAAATACAGTTGTCCCGTTTAAAACGACCTGCATATTTTTCAAGCGCAATTTTTTTTTTTTTTAACGATTTCGTGCCTCCTTTTATTCATCACAAAAGAAAATAAATCTTTTCCAACCAAACTATATACAGTGTCGGATTTGTTACATCGATTCATGAGACTTTTGTAGAGGCAAAACATGTCATATCGCCTTTGACACTTGCAAAACAGATGTACATGGAAATGAATATCGTATCAGTCGCAACGAGGCAAAGTAGATAAGAAATAGATCCATGCATATACATTATAGCATCGATATACGATGACCTGTGTAACAGGTGATACGATCAAGAGCTAAGTACATACTTAGGTACATAGTCTGTTTTACAATCTCGAATTACATTTTCTAGAACAATGACATTTATCTCATTAGGGTATGTACCCTCTATCTAAATAAACATTAAAATTCCTCCATCACACAATCGTAATTTTTTACTTTTGTGTATCACTAAGTGTGATTTTTGTAAAATATCGATAAAATTGATTTTCAAAGAATTTTATTGTAAAATCATATTTGAAAATAATCCATCGCGAATCTTGTTTCCTGTTGAATCCATGGCGTAGGGAGGATGTTACTTCGTAAACAACCACCGAGAATACACGATGGGGGAAAATTTTAAAAACTTCACCCTTTATACTAGCATGCCTTTAATCTTCCACTGTTTCCGGTGTAAAAAAAGAATATCAAAGGGAAAGGACTACCAACAAATATTGACTTTTCGCGCCCGTGCAGCTCTCACCAGGCCACAAAAGCCACAGCGTGTTGAACTTGAGACAATGCTTTCTATTTCTGACTAAGGATGGGCGATACACTGTAATTGAATGATAATCTTTCGAGTAAAGGGACACGTTGCACGGTATTGCATCAAATGTTTATCGCGTGCGCCGTGAAACAGTAGTTCGAAGCTCATATCGAATCGTTGTTGTTTCATTGCCAAAGAGAAGTTTCGTAAAATTAGAGTTCGTCCTAACGAAACTGAACGAACAAGGAGAACGACGATAATTTCACGTGAACGCTAATTGCCTTGCATCCCTTTGGGCCGTGACTGTGTCAGCAGCTGTGGAGCAACAGCCGGTAAGAAGTGTCCGCAATACCAGCCGAACAATTCGCGTTCGATGGACGGGGACGCGATAATTGGACGGATCGACGTTCAAGCAACTATTACGTACTTGCACGAGCAAGTGCACCAACGCGCGAGTGCCTTGATGAATATGTCGTACACTAAGGACCGGCACGTAAGAGTTTCAAGGGTCCTTTATGCAGCTAGCAGCGCGTCCACGCGTACAGCAGTTCCATCCAGTTGGAGAAATCGCGCGACAAATTCAATCGTGTATAACTTTATTGTACCCGAACCGATTACAACAAATAGCTTTTAACCTCGGTTCACTGACTGTGTCTCGTTTTATACGAAAACAATCGTTAGATTTTAGTTACACGCTGGAGATAGCCTTTCGGCGATGAACCTTGACATAGAAGTAATGTTGTAATTAATTTATACTGTACAAATGATAATCTTGTTTCTTATATAAAAGCAACGAAAGAGTCGGATAAGATAAGATTAACGTTACCGCAATCAATACCGTGTTCGTCAATAATTAATAAACGAAGCGAGTCAATCTCTCGATTCTATCGCATGACACGCACGCGAATCGAAAGGTTACATAAAACTTGAATGCCGTACTGACTTACATACATACTTAGCAGTAAACTACTCGGCGTTACGTAAAAAACTCGAGTCAATAAGTAGAGACTATTTCGTTGTCGGAGATCTGCGGTCATTGAAAAAGAAAACAAATGGTCTGTAATTGTACGAACTCGATGCTTCAAGGTCGAACGCAAGAAAATATCTTCACTTTACGTAATTGATATGAATCGCCTGAGTGTCGCGTATCCGAATACGATCGACTATCAAGCTTCAATCCGAGATTTAAAAAATCCAGATGCGTGATCGCTGATGAATATTAAAAGATAAAGCCAAAGCTGAAAAGCCTAAAAATACAATTTTACTAGTTGAAGAAAAGCCAGCTTGGGTTTCGATTGACAAACGAGTCCTTGTCGTTTGGATATAGGAGTTTGGCAATGCGAGTTGACAACACGATGTAGAGTACTATAGTGGGAGACGCGTAGAGCGATAATTGCCGAGATTTTGGCAATCGAATCGTAGAAAACACATGTCTTTGAAACATATGCCGTCTAGTAATTGTATTGGAGACAACTGTTACTTTTCCAATGATTTAAAGATTTAACGACATAAAAATCACGTCCAATCACGGGCATACGTCCAATTTCGATGATTAAAAATAAGGAAACAACGATTATGCGATATTCGAGCAAGTACGATTATCTTATCTTGTTTACTGGTATTCCCGTCGATAAGTTGTTCGAATACGAAAGATATCAAACTGATGAATGCAAATTCTATTATCAAAATGTTATGTTATCTATCGAAAGTCAGATTTGAAAAGTCTCGATAAACTATAGAGTCGTCGATTTCGATACTCAGAAACGAATATTAAACAAAATAATAAGAGAACGATTAGTAACCTTTATCCCTTCGGGTGCCAGGTTTAACCCTTTGCACGACTACTTCTTACTGCATTGTCTGGCATAAGATGCAAAGAAAAATGATCATGCCATTAAGATTCAATGATACGTATATTATACTTTATTTATATACCATCATCTACATACATGTACAAAACGCGAAGATACGTGGTTCGATAAATAATCTACCCTCGTTTGGAGTAGCAGTGGTCGGTGAATAAAAAAATATTACATCGTGTGTCATTTGTAATCAGTCTTCTCATCAATTATATACGTTCTACAAATCTATATGTATCGATCGCAGAATAGGACAAATACAAACGTGCGATTGGACTATATCATTCACGATCTACCTTCTATCGACTATATGTGTACCAATAAAAAGGTGGATGATGCATCGGTTAATCAGTCTTTGACTCTGTTAAACGCTAAGTGCAGCCAAGTGATAACAGTCCAAGTGCAAAGGGTTAATCCTATATTTTCCATTCAGCCGTAATGACGAGGCAATCCGTACCAACGCTGATTTGCCTGGTGTTATCAGGTTTAGCGTTGCCAGCCCTGGCCTGCTCGACCATTTCCTTGTAGACTGCGTCCAGAGGATGTTGCCAGGTGGTAATTCCAGTGGAAGCCTGATAGTAGTACCAAGCGCCGCTGGTTTCGTGGAAGCATGGTAACCATCCCTTCGGG
>NT_176565.1:562168-575185 GCF_000188095.3 Bombus impatiens | reverse complement strand
GAGCCAAATTCAGGAGGTGTGGTTCTGTTTCCGGATCGATTCCCAAGCGCCTCGCATATTCGAGCACCTCTGAAAAAGCATACGTGCACCATTAGCTGATTACAAACAGGGCGGTGGACCGAAAGCCTCTGTCGGTATGCATGGGCATTAATTTGCCTGGAAACGCGTGTGTCGAGCAAAACATCGAACAAGGTCAAGGATTTGCGAGGGAATAAAGATGAGCGAAAAATAAAGAAGTTCTTCGCTCGTTGTTTCCATGAGAACGTCGTTACATTTTTCCGAGTATCTTTAACGCAACAAAACTCTATGAGAATAAAGCTTTTTATACCTTGACAGAGGACAGAATTTAAAAACTATCGGATACTGTAAATATTCTCGTCGATAAGTAACGAAGAAAGTATTAATAAGCTTAGTTAAAACAAGCAATTTCAAGGTTCTCTGGGTCAGCGTATGTAAAGCGTAACGGCGTTCATCGATTGTAAGCCAGGTGGAAGTACACGTGGTAATATGGAACTATTCCACTAGAAAAAAGGGATCCCAAAAATGTTTACGCGTCGTATGTACATTCTATTAACATTTATCTACGATAAAAAAAATTAATACGTTTCGATGTAACTACATATAAATTAAAAGCTTATTATCAGGGCAGTAATTGGCATATCAAAGTGCAAACAAATTAACGATAACGCTAAAAATTCGTCGATCCGAGTTCTCACTGTCTGAGTAAATTTTGGCATTGAGTCAGTCACTTGTGTATACAGGTGAAACACTTCAAATGAAATGCGTACAACATGGCCCGATATAGACACGAAAGCACGTTTATGAAAGAATATATCCATTATTGTTAGCGTTAAATCTACCACTCTATTAAACAGCTCATTAGTTACGTCATAGACAGATACGGTTATTTGCTTCTCGTTAAAAATAATCTATGTTTGCAATCTATCAAAAGTAAGAACTCGCATCAGCAAACATCGATTTCGATTATTGGTTTCCATCGACGATGGGAAGAGTTACCTATTCCTATTAATTTCTCCATCTTTATTTGCATCGAGCATCCGCTCGCGATTCTTTCACGCGAAAATGTATTCTAGTAATTGTGAAATCACGATCAGAAGCCGTATGCATCGGCGGAAGTACCGATAACGTCTAATATCGAATACGCAATTAATGGCAAAGTCGCCGAATAAAGAAAAAATGTATCTTCAATTATACAACCTGAGTGCTTTGCATCTTCTTAGAAAATTCAAATCGACAGACAGCGTTATAAAAAGGGCCGATTAAAAATTCCATCATGGAAGTCTTTGACAGGTGGCTCCGGGTACAGGGGAAACCGCCACATCTGTCTTTCTTGCGGTGGCGAAAATTTCGTAGCCATAACAGTAACAACTCACGAGAATTTCACGGAACTTCGGTAGATAATCGACAGAAATAAGGTCGTAGGATGAATTCTACTTATGAATTTCGCCCATTTGGAGGATTTTGCCCTGCGTAAACTAACCAGAAGTATAGATAGCAAGAGGGGAGGTCCTCGAGGCTTATGACAAAACTTTCGCCGCACTGCGGATTCTATTGATTTTCCTCGCCATGCTAGGGTACGAGCTCAGTGTTCCCGTCCTACCAGGGTGTAAATAAACAAGGAAACTCACCGCCGAAACTATTCGACCTTCTCTCACTTTATCCGTGATCTTTTACATTTTAATCTCGTCCTGATGATTTTTTACCTCCTTTATCCACTTATTATTTCTCAAATGGATTTGACCTTTTTTCTTTTAGGTGTAATCCAGTTTTAAGTAATTATTGCTTTTCTTTTTTTTTTGCACTTTCTTCGATCGAAAAATGAACGCGAAGAAATCGTAAATTTGGCATAGAAGGATAGTATATCTAAGTGCGTATTTCGAAATTTATGTTTGCGGAATGGACGTAAAAATCAAACGAAGCATATCAAAATGACATCGCCTCTTGATATTTTAATGAAAAACAAAGTTGTTGACGGTTGGTTTAAACTGCGAACAATTATAGGATTATTTCTCAACGTTTCTTGTTCTACAACGTATCGTTGAATATGAATAATCAAATATTTAATGCAGGTTATTCAATCTTTGGTTAGGCTAATTAACTATTTCATGGTCTGATTCGCTGATAGTCCCGGGAAACTAGATAAAGGATGAAATAAATATTCCATCGAGTCAGTGATTACCGAATCACCGTCGTTTCCAAGGATTAACGAGAGAGAAAAAGCGAGAGAGAGAGAGAGAGAGGGAGAGAGAGAGAGAGAGAGAGAGTGAAAGGGAGTCAGAAGTGTGAATAACAGCCGATGGCGAGCGAAGAAAACCACCCCGTGCTACATCGATCGAGAGCGTCAAGGAGGAAGAACGGAAAAGTAAAAACTAGCATACAGTCATCGAGTAAATTCGCGGATTTACACGTACCTTCGTCTGACGGATGCGAGGTGCCGTCGAAGATCTCCTTGCACACGATTGTGGCTGCGCTTTCCTGAGAAATACTCATGCTAGCACGAACAGCCGTGTCCCAAGTGCAGGAGATTCACATAACACGTCAAACGCGGACGTGCTTGGACCGCGGACAATACACCGAGTAGTCGCGTGGGCCGATGAACGTCATTTTCCGTAACGACGACGCGTGCACGCCAGGCTTTCGCTCCGTTGACGAGGCCTGTCCGACGACAGTCAACGTTCAATTCGACTTGAACGTAGGCGGTGGAAGGAGGAGCGAACACGAAGCGTACAGCGCCCCCGGTAGTCTGACCTCGAACTAGGCCAATGATAAGGAAACGAGTTACAGCCGGCGGCAACTGTCTTATCGATTAACCGAAACCCAGCGGCGATATTGTTCTTGTTGGCACCACCGCGCGGGAAACACCTCGAGCCAGCTGTCCAACTTGCACTCTGACTCTTTTTCCTTTTCGCTTCTTTTTCTCATTCTAGGTTGATTCGCGTCATGGAGAATTGGAGTGGAACGCGTCACTTTTGTGCAACCTATAGAATGGACCGTTGTGATGGAAATGACCTCGCCGTTGCGGACGCCACTTCGACCGTACTTACTTACCTTCGTGCTTCAACTTCTTAAAGAAAATGAATCTGAATGAAGCTTGCTCTTATAATACCTTGATGGACTGTTCTAAATAAGTTTACGGATGCGAGTTTAAATCTCTCGCGTGTTTCGCGATGCTATATCTTCGGAGCTGGATGAATTTGATGAATTTGATGAATTCGTAAGTAGAAGAATACCTGAACGTCTTTCTCTAACTAAAGAACCATGGTCATTCTCCTCCATTTTGAAATATGTTAATGTAGTGACACATATACTGCGCAATATTTCAATATTTGATGAATAGAATACGGATATAAACATGTACGTACTTATTTATGAGGGAATGAATAACACATTACGATCCTGACATCTTAAACGCAGTCGATTGTTCTTGGAAATGGTACATGTATTTATAGAAAATATATGACCCGCGATTTATTCCTTCAGTCCTTTTTATAAAGAATTTTTAATCTTTATACTGGTATACGACGAGAGCTTAGTTTAAAAATGGTATTATGAGTGTAATAATAAAAGATATAGCTCAGTAAACGTAAATAGAGTCTGTTTTTTTACAAAGTAAAAAATGTATTTGTAAACAACTATTTTTAGACATCTATTTTTCATATATCTGCATTAATTTTAAAATATGCGATCTTTTATATTTTATCGATCATCGTGCAAAGTCTAAAATCTAGTGAGAACGATCGTGGCGCCAATGTAGCAGGCGTCGAATCTCATGGTGAATTTCTAGAAGATAACAGTTTTCTTCTTTGCCGATAATTTCTAGTGCCTTTGGTTATCAAAGGATGAAGAAGTTTCCCCTAGATTATTCGTACATTTTTTAAGAAAGAAAAAAGATCGATTAGATTGTCAAAACATAATCAGGTTGATTATTTTTTATATATCGTATCGATATCGTGGTTGCATAACTTGTATAAGTTGCAAAATATTAAGCAAGAAAATCACTACATTTGGCTGTCCTCAGTAGAGATGGCGCCAATATATGCTTAACTTCCTCAAAAATTAATTTCTGCAAAAAACTACTAACGGGTTTCTGACAAATTAATTTATTGCTAAATGAACAAATTCTGTAAATGACGTCGAACCTCAATCACTTTCGTCGAATGAGTATTTAATTTTTATACATTTTGGACCATTAACTGTTTCGATTTACATATTCATTATGCGATACTATACTTTAATTTTGTTATATAAAGTGCTAAAATATTTTTTACAATTCCAAATTATTGTAAAAGTATTAAAATTTTAGAAAAATGAATGTACTTTGACTTAAAACTTTACAATGCAAATTGCAGCTTGTTATCAAGTATTACCTATTAGTTCTTTCGGATTTGAATCTTTAAACTAGTTCCAAAAGTAGAAAGTGTAATACACTTAGATTTGAAACACTATATTGAAATACTATTATTTTAAATCAAACAGTACATCAACGTTCTACAATTCAACAGTTTGAGACTTCGAAAAGAATAAAATTTACGAAAATTAGCGATTCTAAATATCAGTAATAAATTCGTCATGACTAAAAATAGATAGTTTTGCCATTGAAAGTGTAAGCTTTGCGTTTCGTTGATTAATCTAATAAATCGAGAATATGCAATTACAACCAAAATCAACTCGCAATACAGCGAAAAATTCTTTCACCTAGTGAAATAGAATCAACATATATAAATTACGATCACTAAAGTTACTTTTTCGAAAGCGAACAACAACTTCACTTTTTAGAAGTGGAAATATTTCTTTTAACAGAAACAATATTGTATTTAGCTTGCAATCAAACTTGAGTACCTCAAACAATATTTGTTGCAGCACAATCAAAGATACTACGATTACGAGTGAATCTTACTTTGCACATAGCGAAATAAGAAACAGTAAAATAAAATAAGATGGTGTAAGGAGTGAAACGGTGAATTTGTTGAGACGCGGATCATTTTGGACAAAATCGACATTTCTTGACTCGAAGAAATGCTTCGAGGATGCATTTGTTCGCTGGAAGACTGGTATTTTCAATATCTTCTCCCATTTCGCCGTGGTACCAGTTACACGAGAAACCTGTCGCGTTTCCAGCAACAGCGAAAATAATGATCGGCCATCGATTGGGACATTTAAATTTCACGCTCTATAGAAAACAACGAGGACCGCCGAATCATGGTGTTAACGTTAACGACACCAGGTTTCGGGCGCCGTTTCGTCAAACGCGAAAATTAAATGATAATGATATCCTACAACGACGCTGAGCGAAATACTTGCGGCCTCGAGTCGAGAACATTTATTTTTTTCCTCTCTCTTTGGCCATTCTCGTCATTCTTTTTCTTTCTCTCTTAGCCTTAGTCTTCGCATCTCTTTCCCCTTTTTTCCATACTTTCGTCTCTGTTCGTCCTCCGTTCCTTTCCCCGCACAGTGCATTTTTTGTTCTGTAAAAATCCTCGTTAACTCGAATCACGACTCTCGCGTATTATACGTGTAGAGTCGGTACCGACTCTCCTCCACTTTTCCCGGGCTAAATAAATCGTTAGAGGTGGCTTGGTAACCGAGCACGGGCTAATGGCGTTCTTTTTATTATTCTTCTCAGTGTTCCTGGTGAATCGTAGGCTTAATCAACGTTCGAAGACGTAGAAACCGTCAACGGATGGCATCATCGAATGTTTAATTGACAGGCTTCCGTGATAGACCGGGCTCAAACGTGGCACTTGCCTTCGCCGGATTTTGCCGGGGAACAAACAAAATGGCTGAAATATATACCTCAATGGGGAAATATTCGTTTGGTTGGCGATGAAAGCCATATTTTTTTCTCGGTAATTTGGCATCGATAGAAAAATGCAATGCATGAATTAAAAAATTCAAAATGATATTACGAAATCGATCGATGAGATTGAATAATATCTCATTGATGAAATATTATGTCACGATTAAATGATATTATGGTACAGAGAAATCGTAATAAGTTAAGTTGCTTTTTAAACAACATTTCCTTTTCAGGGTTTTTGTCGAGAGGAACCAAATAAGATCAATGTAACAAAAAGATCATTTTGGTGTCTCTAAATCGCGGCTCGACGTAAAAAAATTACAATAGAACGAGCAAACCGATGAAGGTATAGAAAATCCGTTACGTAGCCATCATGGGAAAACGTAACAACCGAAAAATCACGTACATTACCCGGGACAATAAATTCTATTGGTTCTTAAACCCTCGAACTCGCGCCGGGGAATCCCCTAATCTGACCTAACACCGTAATGTCGTTACCTTGTTAAAATAAATGTCACAGCAGGAGGGTTGCTCGGGGCTGGGCAGTCGATCCACAAAAGACCAACCCCTAAAAATTGGGCCAACGTCCGCTCCGTTCAAAATGGTGGACCAATGCGCCGCTTGAGAAAGCAGAAAGGCACAAAAGAAATGACGTTCGACTGACTGCAATCTTTCTCGGCAATGGCCGATTGCAACCTAACCCCGACGACTCGTTTCGTTGAAAGACGAGATAATCGGGTGTTGATGAAGTGGAACCGTACGATTCACGTTTGTAACAGACTTGGCGATTGCGATCTTACGGCTCGTTTGGAGAACATCGTCCTTTTCATGTGACAGAAACTTCTATTGATGCAAACAACGTGCTTTAAAGTATGTAATCTTTTCAATTCGGTTTTCAATGTGTGTAGCTCAACTTTACATATAGATAATTCGAAATAGCTGTTAACATTTTTACAGTCTTAATGCCAGCAATTGATTTTCCTTGCACGAACCTATTAAAAATAAATTTCTCACCAGCGTTATGGATTATTGATTAGCAAATTATATATCTATTTGAATGATTCTGATAACTTCTGAAGAAACATCTCTTGTTTGCTGAATTCCTACTTGTGAATTATTATTAATTATTTTTATATACATCGGTGAATAAGTCGAACGTGTTCTATGGAAAACTTAAATGATTAGAAACTAGACAACATATCATGAAAATCATAATGAAAAGCAAGGTTATTAAATTAAGAAAAATATAGAGCTATTACATCGAATCCTGGATCGCAGAATCATAGGTGGTAAAATATCCAACAGGTCGGATCTTACAAATGAACGTTACACGATAAATTAAATTCATGAAGGCTTCTGTGTCACGGAAAATGTTGAAAATGCTTGTAGCTACATATTTTGCGAAAGGCCTAAAAGTAGAGAGGAAATGCGCCATTGCGACGGCAAGCAACTTTCGTATCTGTTATTCCTTAAATCATTCCATTCCCTTTGCAATCTCTGTATGAATAAAAATATATATAAGAGAAATTTTCAGCTAGCCAACGAAAATGTAAATAATCGTTATTTTCAAGATAGCAACCGCAGAAGTTTTTCATAAAGTATTCGTTATTCCGTGCATTGTGTGCGAGCTTTCTATTCTTCGAGTAGAAAATACTGTTTAGCAAATTCATCCGCCGTGTGTTTTCATGGCTTTAACAACGTGAGCCGATGATTATCGACGATGACAGTTTTCACGGTTTCGAATAATAACGCAATTCTTCGTCATCCGGTTGTGAGATGTTTATCCGAAATCTACGTGCACCTGGTAACAGATGTCCGTTTCTCACGTAAACGACAATCGAGATCACTATCTATATCCTTTGTTTGACCCACCGTTTGATTTCTATTGGATAACCATGAGATGGACGTTTTAGCGACGTGTACAAAGTTATTTAGACTTAATGATATATTAATTGACAGAGACGCTACAGCGATGAAAATAACATACGTAACGAAAATAGATCTTTGAGAATTAGATACGCGAAACACCATGAAGGATTCGTTTTTAACTCTTCTTGATATAATCAGTACCACTGAAACATAACCTATCCTAACTATGTCGCGTAGAAAAATAGAAATATCAAACAACTTGTACATTGTGACCAAAGAATCGAAGTTCGTTTCGTTCAAAACGATCGTCGACTAAAAACTACTTGCGAACCGTCTGAATGTAAGCGGCTGCTCCGAAAAGCTCCGTCTCTAAACTCTATCGTCGATAATAATCATTTCCATGGAGCTCATTTAAATGCAACGAAGTCCAAATAGGCGAGAAACCGTGACGACAATTACGATAGTCAGGTGCGAGCGGCTATACAATGTGAAAGACGATGGAAAGAAGAGCTCGCGGCGGCAGGATCCTCCTTGAGGCCGCCAGGACGAGCGCAGACCACAGGAAGACCATTAGCACCGTATCGTCGGCTCGCGGAGAGACTCGGTCTAGCATTTAAGCGCCATTTTGCTTTTCAATTTTAAGGCCGCAATGCCTGCCACCCCCTCAGCCAAGAGAATCAGCCGTCCGCCACTGTCACTAATTCCTCAATGTTCTTTTCTACGGGGTCTAATGCCAGCTGGAGGCTACGCGACTACCAAAGCCAGGATATAATGCGCGGAGGAGGAGGAAGAGATAGAGGGTGGCCGGGATGGTTACGGAGGGTGGAAAACGAAGGAAGCCGCGTAGCACACGTATGTGCCCGCACGGCATGTGGACGCAGCAACGGTCTCACTCACACGCTGACAGAAGCGCGGAGCGCACACACAGAGACCGCCGGTCGAGAAGAAATTTTACAGCGCGACAATCCACAAGGTACGAGAAAATAATTACAAGTTCCGTCAGCGACGAGGGACGTTCTCGGGGCCGGAGGGGCACGCGGAGTAACAGAGACGGACGGAGAGTTTCGAGCAGAGTTTTCTTGCCGCAGGAAGAAGCAGCCGAAGGGAAGGAGGCGTAGAACGGAGCGGCGTGGCGCGGCGCGGCGCAGCGCGCGAGTTGTTTGACGTGCGTGCGACAGAGACGGAGAGATCCAATTAAAAATATTACACATTACCCGCTACACCGCTAAAATGTATTTACTGTTTAAAAGCGGCAGAGACAGAGGGGGCCTGGCTCTCGCCCACACTCGAGATTCGCGCACATAATTCTTCGCGCGCTCGCGCCTTCTTCTACTCGCGCCTGAACGCGTCCGCGCACCTTCACACACATGTCACTGAATCGCATTATGTGTGCAGTCGCGTGTTACCGCCTCCGGTGATGTGTGTACCTACTCGTGTGAATCTCACGATGCGAATCGCGTTAAGGCAAACTGAAAATATTAATTTGCTCGACGGCGGCCTGGTCGAATTTGCGGCATTGTGACGCATGTCGATGAGCGATATATATCTCGAACATGATTTTTAATTCCCGTGCTAGATCACGATTCTTCCTCACCGTCGTTTCGTTCGAGGAAATTGGCCGCTTTAACCATGCGTTCTATGATTCCAATATAAACGATATAGAAACTATTAAACGAACACCAAGAATCGAGTTTGGAAATCGTGAGAAATGTTAGTACGCGTCCGTGAATGTTATGTCGCATGCGTGGTATTGGGAGTAATGAAAATCCAAGTTGTACACTCGGTCATCATTAATTCAACATCAGGCAAAGTGAATTGAAGATGCGAGCATCCTCGGAGACGCGTTACTTTGGTCTTCCTTTTTCCCGTTTTACGATATTATACCATGATATAACTCTATGTGTACAGGTACATATTTAGAATGACAAGTATGATATTTTCCTAAATGTTTGTCAATGTTGAAAATTTCCTGTAGGATAAAGGCACGTTGATTTGGTCCTTTTTCCCCGTTCTACGATATTATTTTATGATATAGTATTATGAATACGAATACGCGTTCAAAATGACAAATATGATGTCTCTTTAGATTGTCGATGTTCGATTGCCAATTTGGAAAGTTTCTTTTAGGATAGGTATAAGTCGAAATATTTAATTATCAGATGATGAAATGCCATCAGCTCCTCGGAATTCTTTTTCAAGCTAGAAGCGCGTAAAATTAAATAAACGTGCATCAAATCGTTTCCTCTATCGTACTCGGACGTGTATATAAGGCATATTAATTCTCGCGATCTTTGTAATAAATTTATGTTATCGATTCATATATTATCAAATCAATTAGTTGATACTGTTCGTAACGCGTGAATTCGTGCATATCGGATTTGCAGTGCGTAATCGCGTGTAACATTAATTGAAGCGGAAATTGGTCAGAATACAGTTGATAGTAAATTATATCATTTACATATCAGGAGCCGAAACAATAGAGACCAAAATGAGCGACTATAATCCATGTATTAAACGCAAATGATAAAATGTCAAAGCTCGGCGCAGTCAAATGAAATTTCTCAACCGAAGTCGTCTCATTCCGCGTTCAAGCTTGTAGTAAAGCGACAGCAAAAAGGAACAGATTAAGAAACATCGGTCATTTACGAAATACGATAGGAAGTCGGAGGTTTGCGTATCAAAGGGAATCAGAATTTCACACCGGAAAGGAATGCGACAACAGGAAGGCTCGATCATCGTAAAGAACTCGGGTTTCAATCGCAAATCTAGAAGAGCCAATATATCGATCCCTTTCATACCGTTCATGCTCGTTTGATCTATCTACGAATGATTAAACGTCGAAACCGGAAGAACAGACAACAGCGAGTACTTTCCGATCTCTAGCCTGTCAAAATAATCGAACGAATTGTATTGAATACAGACAACCGAATCGATTTAGATCCTCTAGGTACCCGTTCCTTCTGTTTTTTTCTTTTCCTTCTTTTTACGATGTCGACGACGAAGAGAGAAATCAAGAGGAGGAATTCTCGATTCTGCCGAAAAGATCCGATCCAAGAAACGGAACACCGAGACGAAGCCAGACCGGGTCCAGCCGGTATCGGATCGATGGCTAGCGCCAATATTGGAGGTGACATGTTTTGAAACACACCCCTTTCATCGGTGCCCATGTCTCGGTTTCTATGAGTATATTTAGGAGGCGGTTTCTTCCCACGTGCTTACCAAGAAGGGATATACGTGTCGTGTTACCCGGTGTTCTGTTGCAGCGCAAACCATGCCCACCGGAAGAAATTTTGACCGGTAGAAACCCGAAACTTCGATGAATTTTTATTTCTCGATTTTCATCTTGATCCGTGTCATCTTTGATCGGGTCGAAACCTTTGATCGACTTGCAGTCAGTTAAGTTTCTCAGTACGCCTGCACGGCTTTTCGTACAAGTCAAGAATCGAAATAGCAGTGACAAACATAATTCATCAGAAAATATTAAGAATATAATATTAGGATCCCTTGTTACACGTTTAATTGGAAGTACGATTTTAATAGCTATAATGCAAAGAACAAGACGAAGATTAGTGCTAAACTTGGAAACTTGCTCTCTTGCTCGAAACAGGTCGTGATATGTTCACTTCCGCATGACAGTATGACCGTAGTATCCAACTGCTGAGCTAATAAAACGTTCCAATGACGTTTAGTGCGTCTCAATACGTTTTAGGATGATCGTGTGACCTGCCATGTATCCGAAGAGATCCATTTAAACGTCTCTCTCATGTCCGCGTCGGTGACATTACATATCCGGCCAGATATCGTTTGAATAAGTTAATTAAAACAGGTACGGCTTTCAGTTTAGCCGAAAACAAAGGCGCTCACTGTCAAACCAAACCAAAATAAGAACCATTCACGGCGACCGTACTGCTTCGTGACACCTACACTTCGTTCAGAACGGAAAGAACCTCTTTTTGTTAGTGCGTGTTCACATTTATTATTTTTCTTCGAATACTTCTTCCATTACGATCATCGAACCTGACACGCGCAAGGACGTTTTTTCGATGATTCTCGAAAGCAGCTTCGTTTCATGCTGTCGCCCGTCTTTTATGTTTAAAAAATTGTACGAATTCTGTCTAACGATTATAAGGAAAATAAAAAGGCAGTTTGGTTCAATGCAGCGTAATTTGGGAAAAGAAACGACTGGTAATCTGTCGGTATTGCTTGTCCGTCGATTGTAGGAATGAAGATCGAAGGAACGAAATGTTAACTACACGAACTAGAGTGTACATCTAGAGACTGATGACGCATCATCAATTGCCCCAAAAGTCTTTAATGTTCGTATTGCTTTTGTGGTAGTCGCGATCAGAACGAGGTGTAAGGCTCGCTTTGAATAGGAAACATGTCTCTTCTGGCACCCGCACGCCATTTTTGAAAGCGAGGTGAAGTGTTCCATGGGGTGTCGGCTTAAGACACTCCTTTTTGCATTAATTGAAAAAGCCGATGTCACGAGACGCGGTGGTACATCAAAGAGAATGTTTTCGTTGTACGGAGCCATCGTGCAAACGAAATAATAAACAACATCTCGCTCTCGTTTCTAATGGGATGGCTGGTTGCCGTCACAAGCATATCGTCAGGGACGGTATCAAACCAGAAACTTTCTCGTGTAGTTACTCAGCGTAGTCTCATTGTAGTTACTCGCGAGTAATTGTACGAGCTCTAGTTGCCATTAAATTCAACCCGACGAAACTAGAAGACAATTATCCGGAAAAGTAGAACGAGTCAATCATACTCTGTTCCATTTCTAAGGGAACGAGCGATGTCCTAAATGCATTTCCTTAGCAACTTCTCGATTCGTTTGCCTGTTCTCTCGATTCGAGCCGCAAGATTCAGACACGCCAAGGGAATTAGATTTTCCCAATCACTTCAATCCGCGAGAATCTTGTTCGCTATCGAATTTTTGCCCGGTGAACTACCACGTTGGACAATAATCAGCGCGAAAGGGATGGGAAAGGATAGTAGAACGGGAGGAAGAAAGGTAAGGAGGAAGGAAGGAGACGCGACCCCGTGCCCGTCGGCGGAGAAAATTCGCAGGAGCTGTTAGGACGTTGACGAGACTGCATCGAGGCTGCATCGACGTTCAGAGCAAAGCGTGAAGACAAGAGTGTGCGGGGTATAAGGCGCAATCGAGATTTCTGAGTATTTCGCGCCTACAGTCGCGTAACACAGGCGTCGAGGCGTGCACGTATACGCGCAGACAGGCAAGAAAGGTATATCCACATGTTTCAACGTGTCTTTGCATACATTATCTTCTGTGGGGTTAGGTGTGTCGGAGCGGCTTGGCAACCCCC